>NC_091350.1:551214-591214 GCF_038502225.1 Cherax quadricarinatus
ACTACTCATCTACCATCACTACACATCTACCATCAGCACACTACTCATCTACCATCACTACACATCTACCATCAGCACACTACTCATCTACCATCATTACACATCTACCATCAGCACACTACTCATCTACCATCACTACACATCTACCATCAGCACACTGCTCATCTACCATCACTACACATCTACCATCAGCACACTAATCATCTACCATCACTACTCATCTACCATCACTACACATCTACCATCACTACACATCTACCATTAAGTAACTCAATTATGTGAAAATCAGCAACAAGTGGCGTTCCACAGGGATCAGTCTTGGGCCCGTTGTTGTTTATAATATATATCAATGATCTTGATGAGGGAATTACTAATGATATGAGCAAATTTGCCGATGACACAAAGATAGGTAGGATAATTGATTCAAACGTAGATGTTAGGGAACTTCAGGAGGATCTAGATAAACTCAATACACTAGGAGAAAGGTGAACTGTGTTATTAACATTAAAGGTACATAAATGCTAGCTATACAAGAAATCACTGTAATAGTCCATCTAATACATTCTCCGTGCTACCTGACGAATATGAGTCGACTACTGGGGACGTCACGACGATCGACACCAAGGAAGGTAAGAATATTGTTGTTGGGGATAGCCAAGTTAGGTATATGGATAGGGCGTTCTGCTTGAAGGACAGGAGTAGGAGACAGAGAGTTTGCTTTCCTGGGGCTGGGATGGAGGATATTGTTAGCCGTCTGGATGACATCATGAGAGGTAATGGGAGCAATCCTATTATCTGTCTCAGTGCTGGAGGCAACGATGTTGGCAGACGTAGGAGTGAAGACCTGATTAGCAGGTATAGGTCAGCAATAGAAATAATTAGAAGTAAGGGTGGGAACCCTGTCATATGTGGTATTTTGCCAAGGAGAGGAGTTGGAAATGAATGGGTGTCCAGGGCAATTGGTGTCAATTGCTGGCTGGACAAATACTGTAAGGAAAATGCGGTAACTTTTATTGACAACTGGGACCTCTTCTATGGCAGAGATGACATGTATGCCAGGGATGGGGTTCACTTATCTAGGTCTGGGGTGGTAGCACTGGGAACTGCAGTGGAGGGAGCAGTTAGGACTTTAAACTAGGAATAGTTAGTGGTATGGGTTTTGGCAGGAAAACAGTGAAGTCCCAGTGTAGTAATATTACGAGTTCTACGGGAACTAGTAATAAGCAGAACGAGGTAGATATTGAAAAGCCAGGGACTTTGGGTGATAAGGACAGTAATAGGTTTAGTAGAAAAACAGAAATGAGCAGGAAGGGTAAAGAGAAAGGAGAGTCTTTCAATGATTATTATGCTAATTGCCGTAGTGCTAGGAATAAGATGGACGAGTTGAGATTAGTTGCTAGTGCAGGTAACATTGATGTATTTGCCTTAACTGAGACGTGGTTTAATTCAAAAAGTCGGGACATGCCTGCGGAATGTCATATTCAGGGTTTTAAATTGTTCCAAGTAGATAGAAGAATCGGGAAGGGGGGTGGGGTGGCATTGTGTGTCCGAGATCGCTTGAACTGTTGCATAAAAACGGGTATTAAGTCTGAAGTAACACATACAGAGTCTGTTTGGATAAAATTTTCAGAGGGGCATGAAAAACTGATTTTAGGAGTGATATACCGTCCCCCAAACTTAGATAGGGACCAGGGGAGACTACTATGGGAGGAAATTGTTAAGGCCACAAGGCACGATGATGTAGTAATTCTAGGAGACTTTAACTTTAGTCATATTGATTGGAATTTCTTGACTGGGAATTTAAAATCATACGACTTCTTAGAAGTAGTTCAGGATTGTTTTTTTGAAGCAGTTTGTGACAGAACCTACAAGGGGAAATAACCTGCTTGACTTAGTTATGGCAAACAATGAATCCCTTGTTAATAATTTAGAAATTTCAGAGGAACTGGGTGCTAGCGACCACAAATCAATTACATTTGGCATTGAATGGAAGTACGATAGTAGCGATAACTCAGTAACAGTCTCAGATTTTCGCTTAGCAGATTACGATGGAGGTAGAGAACACTTATCATCTGTTGACTGGGGTAACGAAGTGAGATATCAATATGACAGTTTTCTGAACACTATACATGCTGCTCAAAAAACGTTTATCCTATATAAAGAAATTAGATCAAATAGAAATGACCCAAAATGGATGAATAATAGGCTCAAATATCTACTAGGGCATAAGAAAGGAATTTATAGGCGTATCAAAAGAGGTGAGGGTCATCTTATGAATCAGTATATTGGCATTAAGAGGGACATTAAAAAGGGGATAAGAAAAGCTAAAAGGGACTATGAAATTAAAGTTGCTAGGGATTCTAAAACTAACCCAAAAAGTTTTTTCCAGGTCTATAGAACAAAAGTTAGAGATAAGATAGGTCCCCTTAAAAATAACTATGGGCACCTTACTGACAAAGAGAATGAAATGTGCTCGATTTTTAATAATTATTTTCTCTCAGTTTTTACACAGGAAGACACTAACAATATTCCAGTAATTAATTTTTATAGTGGGCTAGAAGAAGATAAATTATGTAACATCACAGTCACTAGTGAAATGGTTGTGAAGCAGATAGACAGACTGAAGCAAAATAAGTCGCCGGGTCCTGATGAGGTTTTTTCAAGGGTTCTTAAGGAATGCAAAATGGAACTCTGTGAACCATTAACTAATATTTTTAATTTATCTCTTCAAACAGGTGTAGTGTCTGATATGTGGAAGATGGCTAATGTAATTCCTATTTTTAAAACATGGGACAAGTCGTTACCGTCAAATTACCTCCCAATAAGCCTGACCTCAATTGTAGGCAAATTACTAGAGTCAATTATAGCTGAGATTATAAGAAACCATCTCGATAAGCATAGCTTGATTAATGATACTCAGCATGGATTCACAAGAGGCCGGTCTTGTCTAACTAATTTATTAACTTTCTTCAGTAAAGCTTTTGAGGCTGTTGACCACGATAAAGAATTTGATATTATTTACTTAGATTTTAGTAAGGCTTTTGATAGAGTTCCGCACCATAGACTGTTAAAGAAAGTGGCAGCTCATGGCATTGGGGGAAAAGTGCTCTCGTGGATCGAGTCATGGCTCACTGACAGGAAGCAGAGAGTGTCCATAAATGGGGTTAAATCCGAGTGGGGATCTGTAACAAGTGGCGTTCCACAGGGATCAGTCTTGGGCCCGTTGTTGTTTATAATATATATCAATGATCTTGACGAGGGAATTACTAGTGATATGAGTAAATTCGCCGATGACACAAAGATAGGTAGGATAATTGATTCAAACGTAGATGTTATGGAACTTCAGGAGGATTTAAACAAACTCTATTCTTGGTCAGAAAAGTGGCAGATGCAGTTCAATGTAGATAAATGCAAGGTTCTGAAGCTTGGGAGTGCCCATAACCCTAGTACTTATAAGTTAAATGATGTAGAACTTAGCCATACAGATTGCGAAAAGGACTTGGGGGTTATGGTGAGCAGCAACCTTAAACCAAAACAGCAATGCCTAAGCGTACGTAATAAGGCAAATAGATTACTGGGAATTATATCAAGAAGTGTAAGCAACAGAAGTCCAGAGGTCATACTGCAGCTTTATACATCATTAGTTAGGCCTCACCTAGATTATGCAGCTCAGTTCTGGTCTCCATATTACAGAATGGACATAAATTCGTTAGAAAACATTCAGCGTAGGATGACTAAATTAATACATAGCATTAGAAATCTTCCTTATGAAGAAAGATTGAAGACTCTTAAGTTACATTCACTTGTTAGACGAAGAATGAGGGGAGACCTGATCGAAGTGTATAAGTGGAAGATAGGTATTAATAAAGGGGATATTAATAAGGTCTTGAGGATGTCTCTCCAAGAGAGAACCCGCAGTAATGGATTTAAATTAGATAAATTTAGATTTAGAAAGGACATAGGAAAGTATTGGTTTGGAAATAGGGTAGTTGATGAGTGGAACAGTCTACCTAGTTGGGTTATTGAGGCTAGGACTTTGGGTAGTTCAAATTTAGGTTGGATAAGTACATGAGTGGGAGGGGTTGGATTTGAGTGGGACTTTCACATCAGAGCTTATTTCTTGGGTGGCATTGAAAATTGGGTTGGTCAAATGTTTTGTTAGTGGGATGAATTGTAAAGGACCTGCCTAGTATGGCCCAACAGGCCTCCTGCAGTGTTCCTCCTTTCTTATGTTCTTATGTTCTTATGAGTCTACCTCGAGGGTATTCCAGGGATCAACGCCCCCGCGACCCGGTCCACGACCAGGCCTCCCGGTGGATCAGGGCCTGATCAACCAGGCTGTTACTGCTGGCCGCACGTAGACAGGCTTTAAACCCCTATAATATGCGAAGGCCAGGAACTGGAAAAGTAGCCGACCTCTAAATCTGTCTTTCAGACCATGTGTAGACGGGTAAGACCACGCGCCCACTTCTGTGGTATAATACCAGAACTCGGTTGGTATTCGCGGGCACGAGTGAAACGTCGACAGATGGAAAGGTTCTCGCTCGCTACCCCAGTGCAGTGTGTGTGTGTACTCACCTGTTTGTGGTTGCAGGGGTCGAGACTCAGCTCTTGGCCCCGCCTCTTTACTGATTGCTAATAGGTTCTCTCTTTCCCTGCTCCTTGAGCTTTATCATACCTCGTCTTAAAGCTATGTATGGTTCCTGCCTCCACTACTTCACTTGCCAGACTTTCCCACTGCCTGACAACTCTGTGACTGAAGAAATACTTCCTAACATCCCTTTGACTCATCTGAGTCTTCAACTTCTAATTGTGACCCCTTGTTTCTGTGTCCCCTCTCTGGAACATCCTGTCTCTGTCCATCTTGTCTATTCCACGCATTATTTTGTATGACGTTATCATATCTTCCCTAACTCTCCTGTCCTCCAGTGTCGTTAGGCCGATTTCCTTCAGCCTTCCTTCGTAGGACATTCCCCTTAGCTCTCGAACTATCTTTGTTGCAAACCTTTGCACTTTCTCTAATTTCTTGACGTGCTTGACCAGGTGTGAGTTTCAAACTGGTGCTGCATACTGCAGTATAGACCTGATATACACGGTGTACAGTGTCTTGAACGATTCCTTACTAAGGTATCGGAAAGCTATTCTCAGGTTTGCTAGGCGCCCATATGCTGCAGCAGTTATCTGGTTGATGTGTGCTTCTGGAGACGTGTTCGGTGTTATGGTCAGCCAAAGATCTTTCTCATTGAGCGAGGTTTGCAGTCTTTGGCCACCTATCCTATACTCTGTCTGCGGTCTTCTTTGCCCTTCCCCGATCTTCATGACTTTACATTTGGCAGGGTTAAATTCGAGAAGCCAGTTGCTGGACCAGGTGTCCAGCCCGTCCAAGTCTCTTTGTAGTCCTGCCTGATCCTCATCTGTGTGTGTGTGTGTATGTGTGTGTGTGTGTGTGTGTGTGTGTGTGTGTGTGTGTGTGTGTGTGTGTGTGTGTGTGTGTGTGTGTGTGTGTGTGTGTGTGTGTGTGTGTGTGTGTGTGTGTGCGTGTGTGTGTGTGTGTGTGTGTGCATACGAGAATGTCTTTGTCTTTTCACACGGGTATTAGCTTGTTTCTGCACAAGGGTATAAGCTTGTGTCTGCACACGGGTATAAGCTTGTGTCTGCACACGGGTATAAGAGCTCGTTTGCACACGAGAGAGTGTGTTTATCCTCAGTCATATTATCATCTTCACTGGTAAACAGGCCAACACAGATAAGATTGTTTTAATTACCTTTTATTGTTTTATCTCCTGTATCTATGGATTATATCCTGATAAACAGAAATCCTTGAAACACTAGATAAGTGATTAATTAGATGGATATGTAGAGAGGTGTGTGAATAGATGGACGATCGGATAAATGGGTGAATTAAGTAGGTAAATATGACGTTATCATATAAAGGAACTTTATAAAGGTCAGGCTATATGCATGGCTAGATAGATAAAGGTGAGGTAGTGGAGTAGATAGATAGCTATATGTGATGCTACATGTGTGTGGATAGATTGATGGATAAGAGAATAAATGGTGGATGAACGATTAAAGGTGTGGCTAGATGCATGGGTGATTTGATGGATGAATGGGTAAATGGGGTTGCGTGAATGTATTTGTATCTAGATTCTAAATCAATGGATTGTTGGAGAAAGAAAGAGAGAGAGAGAGAGAGAGAGAGAGAGAGAGGGAGAGAGGTGAATGGATGCACGTATAATTGAATAGATGAATGGATGGATAGAGGGCTAGTTGGTTACCATTAATCAGCCCATTGTTTCATCCCCCCATTGCCTCACAAATCCATTACTGTATCACCCATTCGTTTTTCTAATTCAACCAACGTGGGTACAGTCTAATGAGGAGGGTTAATACAGGCCCTTCGTTGACCATTAAGTAACTAATTACCAAATGCTCATTAGTTAGTAGATGTGCATGCAGACACTCCCACAACCATCCAACTCACTATCACAGCCATCCAGCTCAGCCCCCTACCCCTCCAACTCACTCCAACAGCCATCCAACTCCCACACCCATCCAACTCACCTCCCTACCCCTCCAACTCACTCCAACAGCCATTCAACTCCCCCACCCATCCAACTCACTCCAACAGCCATTTAACTCCTCCACCCATCCAACTCACTCCCACAGCCATCCAACTTCAACACATTGTTCCATGGTTTATACCATAAATACCTTGATTTACACATTACTCTCATGATATACACAATAGCTGCCATGAATAAACCTATTAGAACCATGATTTACATCACAACTGCCATGATTCATACTCTAACATGACGTCCAGGTACACCATGTGGAATATATGGTTTCCCGTGTCCTGTGACCATCACGCACACACACACACACACACACACACACACACACACACACACACACGCACACCTACTGGAGTTTTATGACAAGGTGACAGAAGTAAGACAAGAGAGAGAGGGGTGGATCGACTGCATATTTTTGGACTGCAAGAAGGCCTTCGACACAGTTCCTCACAAGAGGTTACTGCAAAAGCTAGAGGATCAGGTACACATAACAGGAAAGGCACTGCAATGGATCAGAGAATACCTGACAGGGAGGCAAGAATGAGTCATGGTACGTGACGAGGTGTCAGAGTGGGCGCCTGTGACAAGCGGGGTTCCACAGGGGTCAGTCCTAAGACCTGTGCTGTTTTTGGTATATGTGAACGAAATAACGGAAGGGATAGACTCAGAAGTGTCCTTGTTTGCAGATGATTTGAAGTTAATGAGGAGAATCAAATCGGTCGAGGATCAAGCAGGACTACAAAGAGACCTGGACAGGCTACAAGCCTGGTCCAGCAACTGGATCCTTGAGTTTAACCCTGCCAAATGCTAAGTCATAAAGATTGGGGAAGGGCAAAGAAGACCGCAGACACAGTATAGTCTAAGTGGCTAAAGACTGCAAACCTCGCTCAAGGAGAAAGATCTTGGGGTGAGTATAACACCGAGCATATCTCCTGAGGCGCACATCAATCAGATAACTGCTGCAGCATACGGGCGCCTGGCAAACCTAAGGATAGCGTTCCGATACCTTAGTAAGGAATCGTTCAAGACTTTGTACACCATTTACGTCAGGTCCATACTGGAGTATGCAGCACCAGTTTGGAATCCACACTTGGCCAAGCACGTCAAGAAATTAGAGAAAGTGCTAAGGTTTGCAATAAGACTAGTCCCAGAGCTAAGGGGATTGTCCTGCGATGAAAGGTTGAGGGAAATCGGCCTGACAACACTGGAGGACAGGAGGGTCAGGGGAGACATGATAACGACATATAAAATACTGCGCGGAATAGACAAGCTGGACAAAGACAGGATGTTCCAAAGATGGAGCACAGAAACAAGGGGTCACAATTGGAAGCTGAAGACTCAGATGAGTCAAAGGGATGTTAGGAAGTATTTCTTCA
Organism: Cherax quadricarinatus; assembly: GCF_038502225.1. Classification (NCBI taxonomy): domain Eukaryota; kingdom Metazoa; phylum Arthropoda; class Malacostraca; order Decapoda; family Parastacidae; genus Cherax; species Cherax quadricarinatus. The sequence goes on from NC_091350.1 coordinate 559,169, forward strand.
GTCACAGAGTTGTCAGGCCGTGGAATAGCCTAGAAAGTGACGTAGTGGAGGCGGGAACCATACATGGTTTTAAGGCGAGGTATGATAAAGCTCATGAAGCAGGGAAAGAGAGGACCTAGTAGCAATCAGTGAAGAGACGGAGCCGGGAGCTATGAATCGACCCCTGCAACCACAAATAGGTGAGTACAAATAGGTGAGTACACACACACACACGCACCCCCCCCCCCTCTTACCTTCCCTCTCCCTCCTAACTCGTGCCAGCCCTCTTCATCGCGTTCCTCTCACCCTTTTTTTTTTTTCCTTATTCTACCCATCTCCGGAAGTTGCTCTCTCTCTCTCTCTCTCTCTCTCTCTCTCTCTCTCTCTCTCTCTCTCTCTCTCTCCACACGGCAATATGCCAGTGAAACAAAGCTGGCTTATCGCTTTCACTATTTACAATTCATATAGGAGAAAGTAGCCGCACAATGCGTATATTCTGCAATGTAACTTACGCATAGTTAAGGCTAACCGCACATAGCGGTTACCCACTTCGTCTATCACATGGAAAAGTATAACCGCAAACTGTACGTGTTTCCGTAATGTATCTGCCTTAAAGAAAAGTGAAAAGCATGAGTGCAGTGGGCACAATAAGGGAACACTGTATCAACATCCGTGGCCCCAGACTTACTGGACATCTTGCCAGAAAATATCAGAAACACTGCTTGGACAAGTATCCTCAACAGGTGCCAGATCAACCAGGCTGTAATGATTATGTGAATCAGCGGGCCACCAGCAGCAACAGCCTGGCTGACAAGGCAAGCATCAGACGAGCCTAGGAATAGAAAAAGCTCTCGGAACTCATCAAGCGTCCATCAAAGGTCTATCAAAGGTATATCAAAGGTATATCAAAGGTATAGCAATGGTTAGCACTGCTCTGCTGGCATTCCCGCCATACATCTGTCATATAGAATAATATAACTGTATAATTGACTGCTAAAACCTACGTGATATAAAATAATTTCTTATATTTAATGTATCTAAGAAATTGCTCAACTATATTCCAGAAATAATATATAGTCTACGAGTTAATATTAAGAGTAGACATACTGTCTACATCTACCCTCAAACTACCAATAAATACCCCATCATAGCACTAAATACCCCATCATAGCACTAAATACCCCATCATATCACTAAATACCCCATCATAGCATTAAATACCCCATCATAGCATTAAATACCCCATCACAGCACTCAATCACTTTTGTGTCTTGGTAGTATAAAATAGCCTAACGAAGACAATCTTATATTTCCTTAAGTGTCAGATGTTTTAAAGGAAGGGGGGGATGGAAGGTGTGAGATGTTGAGACTGGTTCTCCAATTTCCTGTCTTTGAGAAATGAGAAAGGCGCTAATCTCTGACTTCCCAGGTGTAGATGCACTTCTCATCATAACGGCATTACCTGGCTAGTTTGTTTTCCCATAGGCAGCCAGAAATAAAGGGTTTTATAATGACAAGTATGGAGAGTAGAGAAAGAGAGAGAGAGAGAGAGAGAGAGAGAGAGAGAGAGAGAGAGAGAGAGAGAGAGAGATTCAGTGGGTAGCTTCTACTGGGGGGCCGGAGCTCTGAATTTGCCAGAGGAACCTTCATGTGGAAGGAAGGTGTTTGTGACTAGCGGGACTGAGACTGTCATACTGGAACTGTGACCCGAGTGCTCAAACGGGATCAGTCACTGGGTTCTATATTAATGTACGGGCACTGGTCGCTTTTGCCCAGCGGTGAGAGTAGCCACTCTCATTGCTGAGGTCCAGGTAACAAATCCTGGAGAATAACATAACATATACTAATGTAATTTGCGATTTTAATCCATATAGTGGCCCTTTCCCTTATATCTGTAAATCTGTAAATTCTATCTCCCTTAGTTGTAATATTCTCTCTCAAGTATGTTGGGTCAGTGTTAAAGTTTATTATGGAGTAAATATATATGACAGTTTGTTCATTTTACTAGCCCATGTTGGGCTCTCTATTGATAATCATTTACTTAAGTGGTACTTTGAATAAATGTCCCTAAATAGTCAAGTACTCTTAAGGGGTATTTGGTGGCTGACTGATGTTAGAAGTGGCAGTCTTTGTACACTTATACTTATATACTGTATGTCATTTCTCACAAACAATAAATTAGAGACTCGGTCTCCAGGTCTGCCACAAGGAGAATTTGCAAATGGTCTAAAAAGAATCTCATCGTCTTCAACTGCTACCAATAGTCGGAACTCACCCTCAGAATTATCTATGTTGTACATAGAGGAAAAAAAACACACCTCACGGATTGGTTAATTCATAAAACTAACAGAAACGTGTAAGAGGGCGCTATTATGAAACAGCAATTACACTGACTTTCAACACTATAGAGAATCAGAGGAAGATTCAATGTTGCCTAGTCACTTACCATGCTTATCTTACACATGCAGAATCATACTAGTAAATGGAATGCCGACGCCCACACACATCACCACCACAGATAACACCGTACTCAAACCTACGTACTCACCTGTGTATAATGCTTTGTCGTCTTTCTTCTTGTCTACCCAAAAGCCAAATAGCGTCCATAAGAAAGGTTTAACTTTGCAGCAAGTGTCTTAATCTCATGGTATAAATCTTGTTAATAGATATCGTTTAACTGGCTTAGAAAGATAAATGAGTAAACACTAGGATACATTTATTAGAAAACGCTTCGGTCCTGATACTTTGATCAGAAATGATCAAGGTCTCAGGATCAGGATCTTAGGACCTTGATCATTTCTGATCAATATGTCCTAGTGCTTCTTTAATTCATGCAGACAAGAGGTTCAGACATAAAATTTTCTCCTGGAAACATGATTTTTGTCGGACTGTTTGAGAAGAGCTTCATCCTCGTTCTGCATAGGAACGAAGACACGGTCGTTGTTTACATTCACGAGGATACCATCGTTGTACATAGTTGTACGCAGTCACGAAGACACCATCGTTGCACATAACTGTACAGTCACGACGATACCATCGTTGTAAACAACAGTCACCAAGATACCATTGTATGTTGGAAAGAACTGAATCGAATTGTGTAAAAAAGCGCTCTGCTGTAGGCGGGGACAGACGAAGAGACTAGAGCTAGGTCGACAGGAGCGAAGACATCTACATGGGTCCTGGAGATGTGGATATAGAAGGTCCTACAGGAGATGTGGGTATGGAAGGTTCTGCAGATGTGGGTATGGAGGTGTCTACAGGAGATGTGAGTATTGAAGGTCTTATAGGAGAGGTTTAGCATTGAAGGTCCTGCAGGAGAGGCTTAGCACTGAATGTTCTGCAGGAGAGGTTTGGCATTGCAGGTCCTACAGGAGAAACTAGTATTTAGGGTCCTAGCAGGAAGCCCAGAAGAAAGAGAGGAAGTTAGGTACGAACAATTCACTGGTAAACATCACATAATTCAAACAACCTTGACAAACGTTTCGCGTTTCCAGACAGTATGGAACAGGATGGGAATGAGCGATAACCCCTCGGAGGTACTTTTTCCGACTGTCCTAAAGGGGTTGTTTTTTGTTACCAAGCGGAAAATAGGTCCCTGGTTTATCCTTAGTAAATAAGTAAGTTTATTTCGGGTACAGGTGCACATAAATACAGCTACATAAATTATCATATATAGCATCATATGTGTAGATTACCCAGGATAACCAAGAAAGGTCAGAAAGAGTGACTTATTTCCACTGAAGTCCTTGATATTTCCATTAGGATCCTAGATATTTCCATTAGGGTCCTTGATATTTCCATCGAGCTCCTTGTTTTTGTCATTAGGATCCTCGATATTTCCATTGGGCTCCTTGATATTTCCATTGGGCTCCTTGATATTTCCATTGGGCTCCTTGATATTTCCATTGGGGTCCTTGATATTTCCACTGGCTAAATATACTTAGTGTACTAATTACTGTACCGCTGCAATATGTATGTGCTTTCAGAACCATCACAAAATTATATCATATTGCTTCTAAAATATCTCGTTCTTTCTAGAGAACGATTATCTAAGAGTTTTAACTCTCTTTTAGTCTATACCTCCCTCACCTCCCTCACCTCCCTCACCTCCCTCACCTCCCTCACTCGTCCCTTAAATCTCCTCCCTCACCCCTTCCTAACTACTTCACCCGTCCCTATCACCGAGACTCCTTTATTTCCCCTCTCCTAGAGTTCGTCTCCGGACTCCTGGAGACTGATTTAACCCCCTTTCACCTCACCCCTTTGATCACTGCTATTGTCCCTTTGCCCATTAAGTATTCTGAGTTATGTCTTGTTCACTGGTTACTGATCATTCAAGTGGGAGATCACTAGATAATAACTGAATGCTCTCTCTCTCTCTCTCTCTCTCTCTCTCTCTCTCTCTCTCTCTCTCTCTCTTTCTTTTTTTTTTACACAGGGTTTGACAAGGTTAAGGATTCCTAGCTTTATTGACAAGCTATTTACAGGTTAAGGATTCCAAACTCTATTGGCAAGCTAAGAGCTGTTACCTACATCAGCTCATTTGAAAGCATTTTAATTGTTATGAGACATACAAGTAGGGAACAGGATGAAGTTGGAGCCATCTGTGGGCCAGCATTTTCATCTGATCAACTGACTTTATCTCGTTGACACCATAATGCTGTACGAATGTGTTCCATACTCGAGTTATCCTGGGTATATATGATCTCAGATGAAGTGATATCCTGGAGAAGGGTACAGCCAGAGTGAAGTTACTGCTTTCTCTGTCTCTCAGTCTGTCTGTCTGTCTGTCTGTCTGTCTCTCTCTCTCTCTCTCTCTCTCTCTCTCTCTCTCCTTCTTCTCTCTCTCATCTCTCTATCTTCAAATTTATTCATTCATCAATACAAGTATTCATCTATTCACGTATAGATCCATAGTCCATCATATCTAAACATCCTTCTATTGAGCTTAACCGTCCATAAGTGGAACGAACTGGATAAAGTCATGACTGTGGCGGTGTCATTCCACAGTTTCGAGACGAGTTACGAGACAATACAAAAGCCCAGGAATCAATAACGGCGGTTATTAACGTTTGGAAACCCATACTAACGACACCCCCACTCACAAACAATTGCCCCCCCACACACACAACCTGCAAACAATCCCAGGAAAGACCTTCACTAAAGTACAAAAACTCAAAATGGCCCAACTTGGACCATTTACTTACAGTGACCTTCACTAAAGCCTTTAGATTACACGTGGATATTTTTGACCTCAAGTTTCCTATGTAATGATTGGCCTTTATTAAGCACACATTCACCTTCTTGAGACATGTATGAGGGTAAGATTCTCCCCACTAGAGTCTCTGTCAAAGAATCATGTGCAACAGTTGAGTATTTCCCCCACTAGAGTGACTGTCAAAGAATCATGTGCAACAGTTGAGTATTTCCCCCACTAGAGTGACTGTCAAAGAATCATGTGCAACAGTTGAGTATTTCCCCCACTAGAGTGACCCCACTAGAGTGACTGTCAAAGAATCATGTGCAACAGTTGAGTATTTCCCCCACTAGAGTGACTGTCAAAGAATCATGTGCAACAGTTGAGTATTTCCCCCACTAGAGTGACTGTCAAAGAATCATGTACAACAGTTGAGTATTTCCCCCACTAGAGTGACTGTCAAAGAATCATGTGCAACAGTTGAGTATTTCAGTTGAGTATTTCCCCCACTAGAGTGACTGTCAAAGAATCATGTACAACAGTTGAGTATTTCCCCCACTAGAGTGACTGTCAAAGAATCATGTACAACAGTTGAGTATTTCCCCCACTAGAGTGACTGTCAAAGAATCATGTACAACAGTTGAGTATTTCCCCCACTAGAGTGACTGTCAAAGAATCATGTACAACATTTAATTATTTATTTCCCCCACTAGAGTGACTGTCAAAGAATCATGTACAACAGTTGAGTATTTCCCCCACTAGAGTGACTGTCAAAGAATCATGTACAACAGTTGAGTATTTCCCCCACTAGAGTGACTGTCAAAGAATCATGTACAACAGTTGAGTATTTCCCCTACTAGATTGACTGTCAAAGAATCATGTGCAACAGTTGAGTATTTCCCCCACTAGAGTGACTGTCAAAGAATCATGTACAACAGTTGAGTATTTCCCCCACTAGAGTGACTGTCAAAGAATCATGTACAACAGTTGAGTATTTCCCCCACTAGAGTGACTGTCAAAGAATCATGTACAACAGTTGAGTATTTCCCCCACTAGAGTGACTGTCAAAGAATCATGTACAACAGTTGAGTATTTCCCCCATTAGAGTGACTGTCAAAGAATCATGTACAACAGTTGAGTATTTCCCCCACTAGAGTGACTGTCAAAGAATCATGTACAACAGTTGAGTATTTCCCCCACTAGAGTGACTGTCAAAGAATCATGTACAACAGTTGAGTATTTCCCCCACTAGAGATACTGTCAAAGAATCATGTACAACAATTAAGTATTTTTTCCAATACATAGACAGCAGGTGTAGTAGAGAAATAAAGATGATATTTTATCAATAAGACACCCAAATGTTGCATATATTTCTTAATCATCATCTTGTCGGCGTTTCATACTGTTATAAACATTATTAAAGGATAAATACCAGCTTAGCTGTCCTCCTTTCACTCACCAGCTGAAGCATCTCAGAGCATCGGAGTGAGAGTGGGAATTCCTCTCTCAGATACCACATTGTGGAGTATTTCATAACATTTTCCTCTTGATACGTGAGATAGAGTTAGAGGAAAACACAGGAATCTGAGAAATCTGAGGATGAAATGTAATGCTGGATCACAACATCCTTTGGTTGTGATAAATGGTTTAAAACCGACAAGTTGAAGATTGAGACACTTATGCAACTTATGGGAACCTTTAATGAAGAAACGTTTTGCCTTTTTGCTTCATCAGTCCAAGCTGAGGGACTGATTACCTCAAACTTCCCCTCTTCTTACACCTTTCTGTTTTGTATTGGACTGATGAAGCCACTGTGTGGCGAGACGTTTCTTTAATAAAGATTCCCATATGTTGCATAAGTGTCTCAGTCTTCATCCTCTGGTTGGTTGTTACTCCATAACGACCAGCGCTACGACAACAACTACTACCACTACCACCAACACTACCACCAACACTACCACCAACACTACCACCAACACTACCACCAGCACTACCACCAGCACTACCACCAGCACTACCACCAACACTACCACCAACACTACCACCAGCACTACCACCAACACTACCACCAACACTACCACCAACACTACCACCAACACTACCACCAACACTACCACCAGCACTACCACCAGCACTACCACCAGCACTACCACCAGCACTACCACCAGCACTACCACCAACACTACCACCAACACTACCACCAACACTACCACCAACACTACCACCAGCACTACCACCAGCACTACCACCAGCACTACCACCAACACTACCACCAACACTACCACCAGCACTACCACCAACACTACCACCAACACTACCACCAACACTACCACCAGCACTACCACCAACACTACCACCAACAGTACCACCAACACTACCACCAACTACCACCAACACTACCACCAACTACCACCAACTACCACCAACACTACCACCAACACAACCACCAACACTACCACCAACACTACCAGCAACTACCACCAACACTACCCCCAACACTACCAGCAACTACCACCAACACTACCCCCAACTACCACCAACACTACCACCAATACTACCACCAACACTACCCCCAACTACCACCAACACTACCACCAACACTACCACCAACTACCACCCACACTACCACCAACTACCACCAACACTACCCCCAACTACCACCAACACTACCACCAACACTACCACCAACACTACCACCAACTACCACCAACACTACCCCCAACTACCACCAAGACTACCACCAAGACTACCACCAACACTACCACCAACTACCACCAACTACCCCAAACTACCACCAAGACTACCACCAACACTACCACCAACACTACCACCATCTACCCCAACACTACCACCAACACTACCACCAAGTACCACCCACACTACCAGCAACTACCACCAACACTACCCCCAACTACCACCAACACTACCACCAACTACCACCAACTACCCCCAACTACCACCAACACTACCCCCAACTACCACCAAGACTGCTACCAAGACTACCACCAACACTACCACCATCTACCCCCAACTACCACCAACACTATCACCAACACTACCACCAACTACCACCAACTACCCCCAACTACCACCAACACTACCACTAAGACTACCACCAACACTACCACCATCTACCCCCAACTACCACCAACACTACCACCAACACTACCACCAACTACCACCAACTACCCCCAACTACCACCAACACTACCGCCAACACTACCACCAACACTACCACCAACACTACCATCAAGTACCACCGACACTACCACCAACTACCACCAACACTACCACCAACTACCACCAACTACCACCAACTACCACCAACACTACCACCAAGTACCACCCACACTACCACCAACTACCACCAACACTACCACCAACTACCACCAACACTTATACCAACACTACCACCAACACTACCACCAAGTACCACCCACACTACCACCAACTACCACCAACACTACCACCAACTACCACCAACACTACCACCAACACTACCACCAACACTACCACCAACACTACCACCAACACTACCAAAAGAACATAAGTGTGGGTGAGGTGTAACTCGGACCACCATAACACGAACAGGAAAACTTGCTGGTACAGTTCTCCTTCTGTCTTACGTTCTCGTGTGAATAACTGTCGTGTTGTGAACACTCGTCAGTATTCATTAATAACTATCTTGTAATGAACATACTTGTGTTCAATAATAACCTACACGGGGACGGAAACACGGGAGATTAATTCATCTGTATATTTCGACCCTCTTCTGGGATCCTCTTCAGCATCATCTGCTGAAGAGGTTGTTCCCTACGGGCAATACCCTACAGGCAGTGTTTTAAAGGCAGTGCCCTAAAAGCAGTGCCATACAGGCAGTGACCTACAGGCAGTGACCTACAGGCAGTGCACTACAGGCAGTGCACTACAGGCAGTGCCCTACAGGTGGTGACCTACAGGCAGTGACCTACAGGCAGTGCACTACAGGCAGTGCCCTACAGGCAGTGCACTACAGGCAGTGCACTACAGGCAGTGCACTACAGGCTGTGCCCTACAGGCAGTGCCCTACAGGCTGTGCCCTACAGGCAGTGCACTACAGGCAGTGCACTACAGGCAGTGCACTACAGGCAGTGCCCTACAGGCAGTGCCCTACAGGCCGCACAGGCATGGTTACATTACTACAGCCACCATAACATTACTACAGCCAAAATTACATTACTACAGCCACCATTACATTACTACAGCCACCATTACATTACTACAGCCACCATTACATTACTACAGCCACCATTACATTACTACAGCCACCATTACATTACTACAGCCACCATTACATTACTACAGCCACAATTACATTACTACAGCCACCATTACATTACTACAGCCACCATTACATTACTACAGCCACAATTACATTACTACAGCCACCATTACATTACTACAGCCACCATTACATTACTACAGCCACCATTACATTACTACAGCCATCATAACATTACTACAGCCACCATTACATTACTACAGCCACAATTACATTACTACAGCCACCATTACATTACTACAGCCACCATTACATTACTACAGCCACCATTACATTACTACAGCCATCATAACATTACTACAGCCACCATTACATTACTACAGCCACCATTACATTACTACAGCCATCATTACATTACTACAGCCACAATTACATTACTACAGCCACCATTACATTACTACAGCCACCATTACATTACTACAGCCACCATTACATTACTACAGCCACAATTACATTACTACAGCCACAATTACATTACTACAGCCACCATTACATTACTACAGCCACAATTACATTACTATAGCCACCATTACATTACTACAGCCACCATTACATTACTACAGCCACAATTACATTACTACAGCCACCATTACATTACTACAGCCACAATTACATTACTACAGCCACCATTACATTACTACAGCCACAATTAAATTACTACAGCCACAATTACATTACTACAGCCACCATTACATTACTACAGCCACCATTACATTACTACAGCCACAATTACATTACTACAGCCACAATTACATTACTACAGCCACCATTACATTACTACAGCCACCATTACATTACTACAGCCACAATTACATTACTACAGCCACAATTACATTACTACAGCCACCATTACATTACTACAGCCACCATAACATTACTACAGCCACCATTACATTACTACAGCCACCATTACATTACTACAGCCACCATTACATTACTACAGCCACAATTACATTACTACAGCCACCATTACATTACTACAGCCACCATTACATTACTACAGCCACAATTACATTACTACAGCCACAATTACATTACTACAGCCACCATTACATTACTACAGCCACCATAACATTACTACAGCCACCATTACATTACTACAGCCACCATAACATTACTACAGCCACCATTACATTACTACAGCCACCATTACATTACTACAGCCACCATAACATTACTACAGCCACCATTACATTACTACAGCCACCATTACATTACTACAGCCACCATTACATTACTACAGCCACAATTACATTACTACAGCCACAATTACATTACTACAGCCACCATTACATTACTACAGCCACCATAACATTACTACAGCCACCATTACATTACTACAGCCACCATTACATTACTACAGCCACCATAACATTACTACAGCCACAATTACATTACTACAGCCACAATTACATTACTACAGCCACCATAACATTACTACAGCCACCATAACATTACTACAGCCACCATTGCATTACTACAGCCACCATTACATTACCATCATTACCAGCAAGTATCATCTCTATCCTAAGTACCCTTATTAACATTGACTTTAATTCAACCATTAAGTTCCATACCTCAACTAATATTACCATTATTTTCCCCATTACCACCAAGAAGAAGAAGAACAAGAAGAAGAACAAGAACAAGGACAAGAAGAACACGAAGAAGAACAACAAGAACAACAAGAACAACAACAAACAACAACAACAACAGGAGGACGCTGAAGGAAAGGTAATGGAAATGAGAGAGAGAGAGAGAGAGAGAGAGAGAGAGAGAGAGAGAGAGAGAGAGAGAGAGAGAGAGAGAGAGAGAGAGGGAGAGAGAGAGAGATAGACAGAAAAACACACAGACAGACAAACATACAAAAAGAAAGACACACACACACACACACACACACACACACACAAACATACAGGCAGAATGAGAGCAAGAGAGGAAGAAGCGACAACTAGAAAGCAACGAATAACAAACAAAAAAATCGTAATGACACTATTGCAAACAAACCATACCATGGGAGGGGATAGAACCCGCGGCTAGCCACTGGACCAGCTGGCTACAATAAGACTCATCCAACTAGGTATATTTAAACACCATAGGAAGGTTAGCATAGGCCACCACTGTGACCACAAAGGCGGAGGCAATAAATTATTATTATAATCGAAAAGAAGCGCTAAACCAGGAGGCAAAAAGTAGTGAATGAAATGAAAAGAAAGTCGAGTGGAAATGAACAGCATGAAAATGCATAATACCAAACAGGGACCAAGAGGAAATGGCAGGAAATACTTATAGAACCAAGGAATGGGAGAGTAACCCCCCTTTTCCTAGGAAAGAAAAGGGAAAGTGAGAGAGGGACACTCCTTGCTATAACAGCCGGATACAATCACAATACAATTGAAATTATTCGTCTTCCTTACTACTGTTTTTTCCCCCTGTGATTCACAATCACTGGAATGATAAATGTGTGTGTGTGTGTGTGTGTGTGTGTGTGTGTGTGTGTGTGTGTGTTTTTGTGTGTGTCTGTGTGTCTGTGTGTCTGTGTGTTTTTGTGTGTGTGTGTGTGTGTGTGTGTGTGTGTGTGTGTGTGTGTGTGTGTGTGTGTGTGTATGTGTGTCTGTGTGTTTTTGTGTGTGTCTGTGTGTGTGTGTGTCTGTGTGTTTGTGTGTGTGTGTGTGTGTGTGTGTGTGTGTGTGTGTGTGTGTGTGTTTTTGTGTGTGTGTGTGTTTGTGTGTGTGTGTGTGTGTGTGTGTGTGTTTTTGTGTGTCTGTGTGTTTGTGTGTCTGTGTGTGTGTCTGTGTGTCTGTGTGTCTGTGTGTCTATAGACTATTATTTAGTATATTTCTTGTTTTATACATTTGATCTCAGCTGTATCGAAAAAAAAATAATTTTGATTTTCATAGACCCAGACGCTTCAATCAAGTATACTCCACCTGGTGGTAAATAGGTACTGACACGCAACATTATGGTCGATAGGCTTTCAACCCCATTAGCCATCGCCTGGGCAAAATGTAGCAGTCTGCTGCATTGAGCAGGAAACGTCTGAGCCCTGGTAAGACAGTATTGTAATGAACTTTGTGTTCAACAAAAACACCAGCAGCAACAACAACAGTAACACCAGCAGCAACAACAACAGTAACACCAGCAGCAACAACAACAGTAACACCAGCAGCAACAACAACAGTAACACCAGCAGCAACAACAACAGTAGTAATTGCAGCGGCAACAGTAGCAGTGGCACCCGGCGGCAGCAATGGCAGTGGCTTGCCAGTGGCAGTAATGGCAGTGAACACCGGTAGCAGTAACAAGCGAGTAACACCCGGCGGCAGCAAAATGGTAGCACGTAAGCGGCCAGCAGCATCATCAACAAGCTCAGAAACAGCAAGCACCAGCGAGTAACAGCTGTAGTAACAACCAAGCGGTAACAACAGTAATGACCAGCAGCAAGAAAACAAGAAACGAGTAACCTGGCAAGCAACAAAAGACAGTAACACCAGCAGCAATCAAAACAGTAACACCCAGCAGGTAACAAGAAACAGGTAACACCAGCGGCAAGCACGGTAACACCGGCGGTAATTGGAACAGTAACACCAGCAACAACAAGCGAGTAAATAACTTGGCAGCAACAGTAACACCAGTAAGCAGCCAATAACGGTAACAACAACAATAGCAAGTAACACCAGCAGCGGCAAAAAGCAGTAAGCACCAGCGGCAGACCAAAAACAGGTAACACCAGCAGGCAATCCAAAAACAGTAACGCCGGCGGCAGGCAATCAAAACAGTAAGCACCGGCAGCAGTAACAAGATATAACACCAGCAGCAACAAAAACAGTAACACCAGCAGCAACAAAAACAGTAACACCAGCAGCAACAAAAACAGTAACACCAGCAGTAACAAGAACAGTAACACCAGCAACAACAACAATAATAACACCAGCAGTGTTAAGACTTACTCAACCCTGTAAAATCATAAGTTGGTCTTACCAAGACTGGCTCCTCCTTAGGAAAATTAATGAATAGAAAAAAAGAACAATAATCTACAAATATAAACACTTTATTGTTAGAATTGAACATATAAAACATTTAAATATGAACTTTTATCCTGCTTGAAAGAAAAGTGAAAAATTAAATGAAAAAATATTTGAATTCAACACTAATATGTACAGTTAGACTGTGGTGTCTGGTTGATGTCGTTGACACCGCGTATTGTAGAAATTGTAGCCGTTGCTGATGATGGGGGGAGGGGTCGCAGCTGTTGAATGACAACCCAACGACTTAGTTCGCCTTGAATAACCCGTCAAGATGATAGAAACGCAGGTCTTTCACCACTGCGAAGATGAGGGGTAGTTGCCTGGGGTTGGCTACACTCAGGTATGTAGATAAAAAGTGACGTCTCAGAGCTCATGTAAAGTTCGTCTCCTTCAACACTGTTTCTGTGGTTGCCAGATGACCCAAGCTGACATTCCAAGCTAGAATGAGACAAAAGTTACCCACTGCTTAAGAAATCACTCTCCATGATAAGTGTAAGGCACTTAAAAGAATCGTGAGGATGTAAGAGCAAAACCTGGAAATCAAGACAGAATAAACTAAGTTTTAGAACTGGTTAAAAGTGAAGTTTTTAACCAATATATCCAATAGAATAGGAGAAGGTGCTTTTACTTACAGTTGTGCTGGGAGCTGTGAGTCAAGTGATTATCCATTTGGTCGGAGCCCCACACGTCACCTTTCCGGGTGGAAAAAAAAGGGTGGGGGCATGGCCAGGGAGCTGAAGACTGACCTCTACCTTAACAAGCAGACTGGCAATCAAACTATCCGATGACCATATATACTCACTCAAGCTAACTCCTATCTGCTTGAACTTTTCCTCACAAGCTTGCAAGCTTAACAATAACAGTAAACACCAGCAGCAAACAACAAAAACACCAGCAGCAACAAGCAGAACAGTAACCACCAGGCAGCAACAAGAACAGTAGTGAACCAGCTAGCAAGCAACCAAGTAACACCAGCAACAACAACAAAAACACCAGCAGCAACAAGAACAGTAACACCAGCAGCAACACAACAGGAAGGAACCAGCCATGGCAACAAGCAACAGTAATACCAGCAACAACGCAAAACACCAGCAGGTAACAAGAACGAGTAACACCAGCAGCAACACAAGCAGGAACAATTACCAGCAGCAACAACACAGTAACAAGCCAGCAAGCAAGAACCAGTAAACACCTAGCAGCAAGCAAATAACAGGTAACGCCAGCGGCAATGCAACAGGTAACGCCTAGCAGCAACAACAAGAACAGTAACACCAGCAACAGCAACAATAGTAACCAGCTAGCAATAACAAGAACGGTAACGCAAGCAGTAACACTCGGGCAGGCAACAACCAAGAACAGCAACAATAAGAGTGAATAACAACCAGTGGCAACTAAGCACAACCAAGCAAGCAACAAGAACAGTAACACCTAGCAGCAACAGCAACCAGGTAACACCAGCAACAACAACGTATTAAGCACCAAGCAATAACAACCTTAGTAATTAGCGGCAACAAGAACAGTAACTTGCCAGCAAGCAAATATGTCAACGGGAAGCACCAGGCAGCAAGCAACAAGCAGTAACACCGGCAACCAAGCAACAACCAACAGAAACACCAGGCAGCAACAAGAACTGATAACACCAGGCAACAATACCAAGCAGGAAACGCCAGCAGCAATCAAGAACAGTAACAATTCCAAGCAGCAACTAAGAACCAGTAAAACACCAAGGCAGCCAACAATAACAGTAACAACCAAGAACAAGAACAAGAACGGCAATGGTAACACGGCAAGCAGCTTAAGCAGCAGTAACAACTGCCAGTAAACAACCAAGCAAGCAACAGCAACAACCAGCAGGTAACCAACTAGCAACAACCAGCAACAAGTGACCAACCGGTAATCAACAACCAATGATTATTCAATGAGCAATAATCCAGCAGGTTAACACCTCTGAATGCAAGACTAATTTCTAGCAGGTAATTCGAATAGCAGCAACTAATAATTTAGGAGGTGCCACCGCTTAAGACTAATTTCTAGCAGGTAATACCGCTGGGGTCAAGCTAAGGAGCAAGCCAGCAGGAAATTACCAATGTCGGCTTTATTTTCATAACGGAAAGAGTCTAACGCCCGGACGCAAGTAGTAAGTAGGTAGTAGTGGCTTGGTGGTCAGTGGCACGGCAAGTGGTTGTAGTAGTAGTGGTTGTAGTAGTAGTGGTTGGTAATAAGGTAAGTGGTTGTAACGTAGCAGTAGTGGCTGGTAGTAGTGGCTGGTAGTAGGTAGGTGGCTGCAAGGAACAATCAGCAGTGGCCAGCCAGCAGTAAGCGGTAACTGCAAGCAGCAGCAGTAGGCCTGCCAGCAAGCAGCAAGCAGCAGTGGCCATAGCAGCAAGAACGTGGAACTGCAAGCAGCCAGCAGCAATTGCAAGCAGCAGTGGCTCCGGCAAGAACAGCCAGCAATAATGGCTGCAGCCAGCTTATTCAGTTGGCTGCAGTATCCAGCAGTTATACCTCTGCAATGCAAGACTATTTCTAGGTGGTTCCTCCGCTAGCAGTACTATCATTTCAGCAGGCTGCAGCCTGCAGGGCAGTTGGAACTGTTTAGCAGCAGTAGTGGCCTGCAGCTGGGCAAGTGGGCAATAGGCAAGCAGTGGAATTGCAATGTCGAGATGGCTGCATAACAGGCAGCAGGCTGCTACGGCGACTGTAGGCTAGTAGTAGTAGTGGCTTGTAGTAGTAGTAGTGGCTTGTAGTAGTAGTGGCTTGTAGTAGTAGTAGTGTAGTTAGTAGTGGTTGCCAGTAGTGAGTTGGTTGTAGTAGTAGTAAGTTAGGCTGTAGGTAGTAGTGGCTTGTAGTAGTAGTGGCTTGTAGTAGGCTGCAGTAGTGGCTTGTAGTAGTAGGTAGTAGGTTAGTGGTGGCTAGTAGTGGTTGTAGGCTAGTAGGTAGTAGTGGATTGTAGTAGTAGGTAAGTGGTTGTAGTAGTAGTAGTGGCTTGGTAGTGGTAGTGGCTTGTAAGTGGTAGTAGTGGCTTGTAAGTAGTAGTTAGTGGTTGTAGTAGTAGTAGTGGCAGTAGGTTGGCTGTAGGTAGTAAGTTGGCTTGTAGTAGTGCAGTGGCTTGTAGTAATTCAGTAGGTTGGCTGCAGTAGTAGTAGGTAGGCTGCAGTAGTAGTAGTGGTTGTAGTAGTAGTAGTGGTTGTAGTAGTAGTGGTTGTAGTAGTAGTGGTTGTAGTAGTAGTGGTTGTAGTAGTAGTGGTGGTTGTAGTAGTAGTGGTTGTAGTAGTAGTGGTTGAAGTAGTAGTAGTGATTGTAGTAGTAGTAGTGGTTGTAGTAGTAGTAGTGGTTGTAGTAGTAGTGGTTGAAGTAGTAGTAGTGGTTGTAGTAGTAGTGGTTGTAGTAGTAGTAGTGGTTGTAGTAGTAGTGGTTGAAGTAGTAGTGGTTGTCATAGTAGTAGTGGTTGTAGTAGTAGTGGTTGTAGTAGTAGTAGTGGTTGTAGTATTAGTAGTTGTTATAGTAGTAGTAGTGGTTGTAGTAGTAGTAGTGATTGTAGTAGTAGTAGTGGTTGTAGTAGTAGTGGTTGTAGTAGTAGTGATTGTAGTAGTAGTGGTTGTAGTAGTAGTGGTTGTAGTAGTAGTAGTAGTGGTTGTAGTAGTAGTAGTAGTGGTTGTAGTAGTAGTAGTGGTTGTAGTAGTAGTAGTGATTGTAGTAGTAGTAGTGGTTGTAGTAGTAGTGGTTGTAGTAGTAGTGGTTGTAGTAGTAGTAGTAGTGGTTGTAGTAGTAGTAGTGGTTGTAGTAGTAGTAGTGGTTGTAGTAGTAGTGGTTGTAGTAGTAATAGTAGTGGTTGTTGTAATAGAAGTAGTGGTAGTAGTAGTAGTGGTTATTGTAGTAGTAGTGGTTGTTGTAGTAGTAGTAGTGGTAATAGTAGTAGTAGTAGTGGCAATAATAATATTAGTGATAGTAGAAGTAGTAGTTACCAATTGTCAAAGGCAATTGTCGATAGACACTTGGCCTGCTGTATGGTCCAAGTGCATGGTTTAGTTACGTGTGATTTGTGTGTGTGTGTGTGTGTGTGTGTGTGTGTGTGTGTGTGTGTGTGTGTGTGTGTGTGTGTGTGTGTGTGTGTGTGTGTGTGTGTGTGTGTGTGTGTGTGTGTGTATACTCACCTAGTTGTACTCACCTAATTGTGGTTGCAAGGGTCGAGTTATAGCTCCTGGGCCCGCCTCTTCAGTGGCCGCTACTAGGTCACTCTCCCTGCACCATGAGCTTTATCATACCTCTTCTTAAAGCTATGTATGGATCCTGCTTCCACTACATCGCTTCTCAAACTATTCCACTTCCTGACTACTCTGTGACTGAAGAAATACTTCCTAACATCCCTGTGATTCATCTGAGTCTTCAACTTCCAACTGTGCCCATTTGTTGCTGCGTCCAGTCTCTGGAACATTCTGTCTCTGTCCACCTTGTCATTTCCTCTCAGTATTTTATATGTCATTATCATGTCGCCCCTATGTCTCCAGTCCTCCAGTGTCGTCAGGTCGATTTCCCGAAGCCTCTTCTCCTTAGCTCTGGGAGTAGTTTTGTTGCAAACCTTTGCACTTTCTCTAGTTTCTTTACGTGCTTGGCTAGATGTGGATTTCAAACTGGTGCCGCATACTCCAATATGGGCCTAACGTACACAGTGTACAGGGTCCTGAACGATTCCTTATTAAGATGGCGGAATGCTGTTCTGAGGTTTGCTAGGCGCCCATTTGCTGCAGTAGTTATTTGGTTGATGTGTACCTCAGGAGATGTGCCTGGTGTTATGCTCACCCCAAGATCTTTTTCCTTGAGTGAAGTTTGTAGTCTCTGGCCGTCTAGATTGTACTTCGTCTGTGGTCTTCTTTGCCCTTCCCCAATCTTCATGACTTTGCACTTGGTGAGGTTGAACTCCAGAAACCAGTTTCTGGACCAGGCCTGCAGCCTGTCCAGATCCCTTTGTAGTTCTTCGTGGTCCTTGTTCGATTGAATTCTTCTCATCAACTTCACATCATCTGCAAAGAGGGACACTTCGGAGCCTATTCCTTCCGTCATGTCGTTCACAAATACCAGAAACAGCACTGGTCCTAGGACTGACCCCTGTGGAACCCCACTTGTCACAGCCGCCCACTATGACACCTCGCCAAGTACCATGACTCGTTCCTGTCTTCCTGTTTGGGTAACTCACCTAGTTGAGGTTGCAAGGGTCGAGTCCTAGCTCCTGTGTGTGTGTGTGTGTGTGTGTGTGTGTATCTGTGTCGGTGTTTTCTGCTATGAGAGTTAATTATGGGAAGTGAGTTCAACGTGGCCTGGCAGGAGTGCTGGTACTACTTACTATCTTATAGTCACGTAACTCGGAAGGAAAAAA
Source organism: Cherax quadricarinatus (assembly GCF_038502225.1). NCBI lineage: Eukaryota > Metazoa > Arthropoda > Malacostraca > Decapoda > Parastacidae > Cherax > Cherax quadricarinatus. Next base: position 578,068 of record NC_091350.1, read on the forward strand.
TGGCGATCCCCTGGACGGAAACGGGGAGGACCCAGTTAAAGCAAGAAACAACGGGTCGACACCGAGTGCCAGCAATTCTTCATTCGTAAGTGTTTTTTTGGGAAGCGTACAGGAAAGAAACGGAACAAAAAGAAACAAAAGCCTGGTGTTATTTAATTTTCGTCTCGAAATTTTTCTACCTGACCTATAATTATTATGCAACGCGAGTCAAATTTTCCTAATAAAAAATAAGGCGCAGCATTTCCCTTTCTTTTGACTACGTTAAGCAGTAAATTAGTATGAATCATTCAGTGCAAAGTGATATATATATATATATATATATATATATATATATATATATATATATATATATATATATATATATATATATATATATATATATATATATATATATATATATATATATATAAATACTGATCTCTTGCTGAAGGAGACTCGAACCTACAAACCTTGGAACAAGGTACGCAGTGCTTTACCAATCTACCCACACTTGGTCCAGTGTGGGTAGATTGGTAAAGCACTGCGTACCTTGTTCCAAGGTTCGTAGGTTCGAGTCTCCTTCAGCCAGAGATCAGTATTTGTGTATATTTCGCCTGCTCTTGCGAATTCCTTGCGTGTGTATATATATATATATATATATAGATATATATATATATATATATATAGATATATATATATATATATATATATATATATATATATGTGTGTGTGTGTGTGTGTGTGTTTATATAAATAATGCAAAACAACCACAGAGGAGTTGAATGATAGCTCTAGGCCTTTCGTGTTGTAATCAATACATCATCAGAATCTTACAATGTTACAGAAATGAGTAAGAGATCTCAGGGGACTGGTTCAAGGGGACGCTACTGCAAGGGCGTCCCTCTGTGAGAACACGAACTAACAACGCTTACTCTGTGAGAACACGAACTAACAACGCTTACTCTGAGAGAACACGAACTAACAGTGCTTACTCTGTGAGAACACAAACTAACAATGCTTACTCTGTGAGAACACGAACTATCAATGCTTACTATGAGAGAACACGGACTAACAATGCTTGCTCAAAGAGAACACAAAGTAACAGTGCGTACTCTCAGAGAACTCAAACTAACAATGCTTACTCTGTGAGAACACGAACTAATAATGCTTACTCTGTGAGAACACGAACTTACAACGCTTACTCTGAGAGAACACGAACTAACAGTGCTTACTCTGTGAGAACACAAACTAACAATGCTTACTCTGTGAGAACACAAACTAACAATGCTTACTCTGTGAGAACACAAACTAACAATGCTTACTCTGTGAGAACACAAACTAACAATGCTTACTCTGTGAGAACACAAACTAACAATGCTTACTCTGTGAGAACACAAACTAACAATGCTTACTCTGTGAGAACACGAACTTCCGAAAAGAAATATAGTGACAAGGTACTATGTGCTAAACCATTTCTTTTTAAAACGGTGAGAGAGAGAGATAGATAGATAGATAGATAGACAGATAGATAGATAGAGAGAGAGAGAGAGAGAGAGAGAGAGAGAGAGAGAGAGAGAGAGAGAGAGAGAGAGAGAGAGAGAGAGAGATTGAGAGAGAGATTGATAGAGAGATTGATAGAGAGATTGAGAGAAAGATTGAGAGAGAGATGGAGAGAGAGAGAGAGAGAGAGAGAGAGAGAGTATGGAACACATTCGTACAGGATAATGATGTCAACGAGATAAAGTCAATTGATCAAATGAAAATGCTGGCCCACAGATGGCTCCAACTTCATCCTGTTTCCTACTTGTATGTCTCATAACAATAAAAATGCTTTCAAATGAGCTGATGTAGGTAACAGCTCTTAGCTTGCCAATAAAGTTAGGAATCCTTAACCTGTAAATAGCTGTCAATAAAGCTAGGGATCCTTAACCTTGTCAAACCCTGTGTAAAAAAAAAAAAAAAAAAAAAAAGAGACACCTAGGCTGTGCTCTCGCTGTCACCGGAAGGGGCACACTGCCAACAACTGCCTGCGAGATACCAGGTGCAATTACCGCTACAAGAAAGGACATCAGGAGGACCAGTGTCGGAAGAAAAAGGAACTTGACAGACAGGACCACCTGTTTAGAGACCTGTTCTCAGAACAAACCAGCAGGATCTCTGAATTGGTGAACACTCTCACACGTCACCCACTCAGCTACTCCTATCCCAGCCCAGCAGGTGGTATTGTGCCTTTTACAAGACCACAGACCTATATCCCTGCAGCTGCCTCAGTACCCTACCTCTTTCATGCCTTACACACCCACCACCTCAAGCTGACCACATCATCATGAGGAGCCAGTCTATCAGCATCCTGTCGGCCAACATTAGAGGTTTCATTACGTCGAGTGTTTTGTGAACACTCGACGTCCCGACGTGATAGCTGTTGTTGAAACATTTTTGGATGACAGAACTCCAGAAAATTTTGCAAGAATTGTTGGCTACACCTCATGGATGAGAAGAGACAGGCAAGGGCAAGAAGAAGGTGTTGCTGTGTGCTTCTTTAAAAGTGTTCATGCCCAGCACATTGATGTTGCCACACCTACACATCTTGAAATGATGTTCTTCAAGCTCTGTATAAACGCTAGTACCTCTGTACTAGCATGTGCCATGTACAGACCTCAGTGGCAACACGCAGACCCTATCAACTTCCTAATGGAAAATATTGACTCCCTTCTGCTACAACACAACTGTCAACATATAATTGTTGGTGACCTCAACCAGCACCTTATACAGAGGGACTTTGATGACCTTCTTGCAGTGTTTGACATGAGAAACTTTGTTGATTTCCCTACTCACATCTCTAGCTCCTCCCTTGACCCAGTAGTGAGTGATCTGGCAGAAGGCATAGTCACTTGTCAACCCCTCGGCTATGTTGGATCGTCTGACCACAAGACTGTTTTTACGACACTTAAGATCTCAACAGAACGAGGTGAGGAGTCCACACGCACATCCTGGCTATGGGAAAGAGGTAATTGGCCAGCCCTTCGCTCTGAGCTCGCCACCACCGATTGGAATGCTCTTCTCCAAGGGGATGTTGACAACCAAGTGAAAGCCTTCACTAGACACATCCTTAATCTACAACAAGAACACATTCCTCACCGGCAATATGTGACGAAGCCTACAGATCAGCCTTGGTTTGGCTTTCGTTGTAGAGAGGCTGCTACTGCTAAGTACAAAGCATGGCGAAGGTATAAGAGACATCCTACCACCTATAACAGGAACTTGCACAGGCAAGCCTGTAGGCATATGGGTGACGTTCAAAAGTGGGCCATTGCTAAATGGGAGGTGGACACTAAAAGAAAGCTAGCATCAGGTAGGGTAGGCTCCAAAACCTGGTGGTCTCTGGTCAAGGACAGACAAGGTTATCTGCCTGATGAACTCATTCCACCTCTAAATAGACAGGATGGGACCACCTCTACTAGTAGTCAAGAGAAGGCGGACCTCTTTGCTGAACACTTTGCTACCAAAATGCAAGTTCCTGATCCAGCAAGGGACCCTCCTTGGCTAGCTGCAAGAACTGTGTCAAAACTGTCGGTGGTGACAATAAGGCAGGAGGAGGTGCATTTCCTTCTTAAATCACTTGAACAAGAAAAGGCTGTGGGCCCAGACAAGTTGAGCCCAAGATTGCTGAGAAGTTGTGCAGACCAGCTAGCAGCACCTCTAATTCGCATCTTACAGCACTGCCTAGTACAGTGTACATGGCCCTCTCTATAGAAAGAGGCAAATGTAGTCCCTGTTCACAAAAAGAAGAGCAGAGCAGAAATCAGCAACTACAGACCAGTGTCACTTCTGTCAATCACTGGTAAGATCCTTGAGACAATAATCTCAAGACAAATGACAGAGTTTTTTGACTGTCACTCACTACTTTGTGATCGTCAATATGGCTTCAGGAAAGGTTACTCTGCTGCTGATCTGTTGTTAAACCTCTTCACTAAGTGGCACCAGTCACTGAATGAATCCAAAGTCAGCTGTGTGGTAGCACTGGACATTGCTGGCGCTTTCGACCGGGTGTGGCACCAGGGCCTCTTAGCAAAACTTCAAGCACTGGGAATTGCAGGCTCTACGCTATGTCTCCTCAGTGATTACCTTCATGGTAGATCTCTAAGTGTAGTTCTCAATGGAACGGAATCAGCAAGACATCCTATTGGGGCAAGTGTTCCACAAGGAAGCGTGCTGGGACCATTGTTATGGAATGTCTACTTCAACGACCTCCTTCATCTCATCCCAGAATTCCATGCATATGCAGACGACTGTACACTGACATTCACTTATCCAAGAGAAGAAATGCCAGCTGCTCTAAGCTACATCAATCACCAGCTGAGAGCTATATCAGCTTGGGGAAATAGATGGCAAGTAACATTTGCACCTGAGAAAACGCAAATGATGATAGTCTCTAGGCACCATGATGGTAATGCTGGTGCAGTAGTAAGGATGAATGGGAGGATGTTGGCACCTGGAGAAGAAGATGATATCCTTGGGGTGAAATTTGACTCCAAACTAACCATGAAGAACCATGTTGTAAATCTTGCAAACAAGGTAGCCAGGAAGCTTACAGAACTTCGCCGTATCTCCCATCTGCTTGACAGAAGAGGTTGCAAGATCCTGTACGAGACACAAGTACGCTCGCACCTTGAGTATGCGCCACTTTCTTGGTTTGCCTGCCTCCCCCCTCTCATCTGCGACTGCTTGACAGAGTAGAGAACAGAGCAAGACGTCTCATCTCTCGCCTGGACCCATCCTGGATAGATCTGCTATTTCCGCAGAGCCTTCAACATAGGAGGGATGTGGGTGGTGTTACGAACATAGTCAGTTGGTCCCTGGGTTATAGTGCTTTTCGTAACAAAATAACAAACTTATTACGTCTAGGTCTTCACTCAGAGGAAAAGGAATTTTCTTAGTTTCTATTTAATTTATTAATGATCATAATAATCACTTAAATCCACCTTCTCATATTTTGCACTATGAGTAGAATACTTTTACCATTTCTCATTAAAACATCACAGTACTAGGTCAAGTGTTTACAAATGGCTCTGAGCGAGTCACGAAATATTAGTATATGTACGTGCACAGGCGTTGCTTAAAAACTCCAACACATTAATAGATTTCTTATAATAGGGTTCACTTTACAATAAGTCCTCTTACACTACAGAGGCTTGCTCACTTGGCTTCACTTTCTCTAAGAGCTTCTCAACCGCCTCCTCCAACCGATATAAGTATTAGCAGTAAGTTCCCGAAAATTCCTGGGATTTTCTAGGGAGGCGAATGGTGGTTTAGAGGTGGATACTTCCCTCGACCCTTCCTGGTCCAGAGGAAGGTATGAACTGAACAAAGTGAGGCTTTACCAGCCCACTTTGACTCGGTCAGAGCAGGGGTTGAGCAGCTCAAAATACCTACTGGTGCTTGGCCAGGTGGCACCAGCAGTTTGTACTAATTATATAACCTACCTATGTACAAAGCTAAGTAATACGACCAGATAATATTATAAAGTCGAGTAAATCCATTTTAGCTACTAATGGAATTACTCCTGAATATAATATTAAGTGAAATAGCAAAAATAACATGTAAAAGTATACCATTGTGATAGTAACAAGTAGAAACAGTCTACTTAAACTGAACAGAAGGGTGTAACAGGTGGCCTTACTGTTATGTACAAGGCCAATATTGTCAAAGTATCACACTTGGATCCACTTCGAGGACAGCGTGAAACAAGCTTTTATGCCACAAGACGGGCAGCCAGCAGCAACTTCACTCTGGCTGTACCCTTCTCCAGAACATCACTCCATCTGAGATCATATATACCCAGGATGACTCGAGTATGGAACACATTCGTACAGCATAATGATGTCATCGAGATAAAGTCAGTTGATCAAATGAAAATGCTGGCCCACAGATGGCTCCAACTTCATCCTGTTCCCTACTTGTATGTCTCATAACAATAAAAATGCTTTCAAATGAGCTGATGTAGGTAACAGCTCCTAGCTTGCCAATAAAGTTAGGAATCCTTAACCGGTAATTAGCTTGTCAATAAAGCTAGGGATCCTTAACCTTGCCAAACCCTGTGTTAAGAGAGAGAGAGAGAGAGAGAGAGAGAGAGAGAGAGAGAGAGAGAGAGAGAGAGAGAGAGAGAGAGAGAGAGAGAGAGAGAGAGAGAGAGAGAGGGAGGGGCCTGGCGCCATGATGCCGTCAGCAGATCAACCTAGAATTAGATGAGCACCTCAATAACCTTCTCCTGTCAATCTTACCCTGTCTCCCCTGCCAGGCTCCTGCAGGGAAGAGGGCAAAGGGAGGGCCTTAGGTTTAAGAAATGGGTGAAAAGGGAAGACGACAACTAATTAAATTGGGCAAAATATTGAAACAGAGGGAAGATATGGAGAGAAGAGGTAATAAGAATGGGTGGGAGAAAGGAAGAGAAACAGTTGAGAGGGAGGCGTTGAAGATAGAGAAAAGAAAGTGTTCGGTGGGTAAGAGGGAAGAATAGAGAGAGAGAGAGAGAGAGAGAGAGAGAGAGAGAGAGAGAGAGAGTCAGAGACAGATAGACAGACAGACAGACAGACAGACAGATAGACAGACAGACAGACAGACAGACAGTTTGAGTAGGAAAAGAAAATCTTTTCCACGTAGTGTTCCGAAATTCTGCTCTCGAAAGAGAGGAAAGCTTGCTCAGATATATTCTCACTCTCTCTCTCTCTCTCTCTCTCTCTCTCTCTCTCTCTCTCTCTCTCTCTCTCTCTCTCTCTCTCTCTCTCTATTTCTCTCTCTCTTTTACACACGGCTTTATAAGGTAAAGTTAAGGATTCCAAACTTTATTGGCAAGCTAAGAGCTGTTACCTACATCAGCTCATTTGAAAGCATTTTTATTGTTATGAGACATACAAGTAGGGAACAGGATGAAGTTGGAGCCATCTGTTGACCAGCATTTTCAACTGATCAACTGATTTTAACTCGTTGATGTCATAATGCTGTACGAATGTGTTCCAGACTCGAGTCATCCTGGGGATAAATGATCTCAGACGAAGTGATGTTCTGGAGAAGTGTACAGCCAGAGTGAAGTTGCTGCTTTCTGCCCGTCTTGTGATATAGAGGCTTGCTTCTGCACTGCTCTTCTTTTTGTGAACAGGGACTACATTTCCTCTTTCCATAGAGAGGGCCATTTACACTGTACTAGGCAGTGCTGAAAGATGCGAGTTAGAAGTGCTCCTAGCTGGTCTGCACGTCTTCTCAACAATCTTGGGCTCAACTTGTCTGGGCCCTACAACTTCCTTTCTTTGGTCAAGTTGATTTAAGAAGGAAATGCACCTCTTCCTGCCTTATTGTCACCACTGACAGTTTTGACACAGTTCTTGCAGCTAGCCAAGCTCTCTCTCTCTCTCTCTCTCTCTCTCTCTCTCTCTCTCTCTCTCTCTCACACACCACCACTGATAAGACACCTTCTACCACTGGAAACGCTCTTCACTGCATCAGAAATGACATCCTACACCTCTGTGCAACACTGACAGTGCTTGACCATGTTGCAAAGAAGTGCTAGAAACTGTACTGACGCCAACAATTCTTTGCAATATCAATATCTACGTTCTTGTAAAAAAATACGCATTTTGAGTATTTTTTTTGCTTGGTTAGTTACACGCAACATTAACATTTCTTGTCAATGTTGCATGGAGCTAACCAAGCTCCCGAAAAATAATACGCAAAATGCTTGAATTTTTGCAAGAATGCGTATATTGATGTAAAAAAAAATGGCTTGCTTCGGGGCATTTAGAAATACGAATATTTGTTGTGATTACATTTCTTTGGGAAGAAAAAAAAAGAAACACTCAAAGCGAATTTTACTTCTAGTAGAACATCATTTAACACGATTTAATTTACAGAAATGGTGTCTGACAGGCAGATAGACAGACAGACAGCAGACAGACAGGCAGGCATACCAGGCAGACAGACAGACAGACAGTAGACAGACAGGCAGGCATACCAGGCAGACAGACAGACAGACAGCAGACAGACAGGCAGGCATACCAGACAGACAGGCAGACAGGCAGGCACACCAGGAAGACAGACAGGCAGGTAGGCGGATAGACAAACTGGCAAACAGACAGACTGGCAGACAGATAGACTGGCCAACAGACAGACTGGCCAACAGACAGACTGGCCAACAGACAGACTGGTCAACAGACAGACTGGCCAACAGACAGACTGGCCAACAGACAGACTGGCCAACAGATTGCCCAACAGACAGACTGGCCAACAGACAGACTGGCCAACAGACAGGCTGTCCAGTAGAGAGACTGACAAACAAACTGTTCAACAGACACACTGGCCAACAGACAGACTGAAAAGCAAACTGTCCAACAGACAGATTAGCCAACAGACAAACTATTCAACAGATTGTCCAGCCGACACACTGTCCAACAGACAAACTGTCCAACAGATAAATTGTCCAAGAGACAGATTATCCAACAGACACACTGGCCAACAGACAAACTGTCCAACAGACGGATTGGCCAGCCGACAGATTGGCCAACAGACAGATTGGCCAACAGACACACTGGCCAACAAACTGTCCAACAGAGAGACTGGCCAGCTGACAGCTTGGCCAAGAGACAGACAGACTGGACAACGGACAAACAGGCAGACAGCGTGAGAAGTCACATCTTCAACTCTAGACAAACTGTCAGAATGATAAAGTTGCAAGTAGCAAACAAAATACTGACAAAATAACATCAGCCTGGTGGCGTTAACTTTTGTTGTTAATTCATCTGTTAATGATCAACCGAAAGGAACTTTTATCCGAAGGAGAATTACTCGAATGATTTAGATGATGAGGCGTAGATTTATGTTGTAGGTACGATGTTGAATGTTGTGTGTGGGTGGTACTATACTGAATGTTGTGTGTGGGTAGTACTATACTGAATGTTCTGTGTGGGTGGTACTATATTGAATGTTGAGTGTGGGTAGTACTATACTGAATATTGTGTGTGGGTGGTACTATACTGAATGTTCTGTGTGGGTGGTACTATACTGAATGTTGTGTGTGGGTAGTACTATACTGAATGTTATGTGTGGGTGGTACTATACTGAATGTTGTGTGTGGGTAGTACTATACTGAATGTTGTGTGTGGGTAGTACTATACTGAATGTTATGTGTGGGTGGTACTATACTGAATGTTGTGTGTGGGTAGTACTATACTGAATGTTGTGTGTGGGTAGTACTATACTGAATGTTGTGTGTGGTGGTATACTATACTGAATGTTGTGTGTGGGTAGTACTATACTGAATGTTGTGTGTGGGTGGATACTATACTGAATGTTGTGTGTGGTAGTACTATACTGAATGTTGTGTGGGGGTAGTACCATACTGAACTGTGGTGGGAATAATGCTGAATGTGTGGATAGTACTATACTGAATGTTGTGTGGGTGGGTAGTACTATACTGAATGTTGTGTGTGGTAGTACTATACTGAATGTTGTGTGTGGGTAGTACTATACTGAATGTTGTGTGTGGGTAGTACTATACTGAATGTTGTGTGTGGGTAGTACTATACTGAATGTTGTGTGTGGGTAGTACTATACTGAATGTTGTGTGTGGGTAGTACTATACTGAATGTTGTGTGTGGTAGTACTATACTGAATGTTGTGTGTGGTAGTACTATACTGAATGTTGTGTGTGGGTAGTACTATACTGAATGTTGTGTGTGGGTAGTACTATACTGAATGTTATGTGTGGGTGGTACTATACTGAATGTTGTGTGTGGGTAGTACTATACTGAATGTTATGTGTGGGTGGTACTATACTGAATGTTGTGTGTGGTAGTACTATACTGAATGTTGTGTGTGGGTAGTACCATACTGAATGTTGTGTGTGGGTAGTACTATACTGAATGTTGTGTGTGGGTAGTACCATACTGAATGTTGTGTGTGGTAGTACTATGCTGAATGTTGTATGTGGGTAGCACTATACTGAATGTTGTGTGTGGTAGTACTATGCTGAATGTTGTATGTGGGTAGCACTATACTGAATGTTGTGTGTGGTAGTACTATGCTGAATGTTGTATGTGGGTAGCACTATACTGAATGTTGTGTGTGGTAGTACTATGCTGAATGTTGTGTGTGGGCAGTACTATGCTGAATGTTGTGTGTGGGTAGTACTATAATGAATGTTGTGTTTGGGTAGAACCATTCTGAATGTTGTATGTGGGTAGCACTATACTGAATGTTGTGTGTGGATAATGTGTGGGTAGAACCGTACATGTGAATGTTGTGTGGGTAGACCTCTGAATGTGTGTGGGTAGGACTGTACTGAATGTTGTGTGTGGGTGGGACTAAACTGAATGTTGTGTGTGGATAGTACTATGCTGAATGTTGTATGTGGATAGTACTATGCTGAATGTTGTGTGTGGGTAGTACCATACTGAATGTTGTATGTGGGTAGTAGTATACTGAATGTTTTGTGTGGTAGTACTATGCTGAATGTTGTGTGTGGGTAGTACTATGCTAAATGTTGTGTGTGGGTAGTACTATACTGAATGTTGTGTGTGGGTAGCACTATGCTGAATGTTGTGTGTGGGTAGTACCATACTGAATGTTGTGTGTGGGTAGTACAATACCGAATGTTGTGTGTGGGTAGGACTATACTGAATGTTGTGTGTGGGTAGCACTATGCTGAATGTTGTGTGTGGGTAGCACTATGCTGAATGTTGTGTATGTGTAGAACCATAATGAATGTTGTGTGTGGGTAGTACTATACTGAATGTTGTGTGTGGGTAGCACTATGCTGAATGTTGTGTGTGGGTAGTACTATGCTAAATGTTGTGTGTGGGTAGTACTATACTGAATGTTGTGTGTGGGTAGCACTATGCTGAATGTTGTGTGTGGGTAGTACCATACTGAATGTTGTGTGTGGGTAGTACTATACCGAATGTTGTGTGTGGGTAGGACTATACTGAATGTTGTGTGTGGGTAGCACTATGCTGAATGTTGTGTATGTGTAGAACCATAATGAATGTTGTGTGTGGGTAGTACTATACTGAATGTTGTGTGTGGGTAGTACTATACTGATGGTTGTGTGTGAGTAGTACTATACTGAATGTTTTGTGTGGGTGGTACTGTACTGAATGTTGTGTGTGGGTAATACTATGCTGAACATTGTGTGTGGGAAGGACTATACTGAATGTTGTGTGTGGGTAGGACTATACTGAATGTTGGATGTGGGTAGTAATATACTGAATGTTGTGTGTGGGTAGTACTATGCTGAATGTTGTGTGTGGGTAGGACTATACTGAATGTTGTGTGTGGGTAGTACTATAATGAATGTTCTGTGTGGGTTGTACTATGCTGAATGTTGTGTGTGGGTGGTACTGTACTGAATGTTGTGTGTGGGTAATACTATGCTGAACATTGTGTGTGGGAAGGACTATACTGAATGTTGGATGTGGGTAGTACTATGCTGAATTTTCTGTGTGGGTAGTACTATACTGAATGTTCTGTGTGGGTAGTTCTATACTGAATGCTGTGTGTGGGTAGTACTATTCTGAATTTTCTGTGTGGGTAGTACTATACTGAATGTTCTGTGTGGGTAGTACTATACTGAATGTTCTGTGTAGGTAGTACTGTACTGAATGTTATGTGTGAATAGGACTATAGTGAATGTTGTGTGTGGGTAGGACTATACTGAATGTTGTGTGTTGGTAGTACTATACTGAATGTTCTGTGTGGGTAGTTCTGTACTGAATGTTGTGTGTGGGTAGTACTATTCTGAATTTTCCGTGTGGGTAGTACTATACTGAATGTTCTGTGTGGGTAGTACTATGTTGAATGTTGTGTGTGAGTAGTACTATACTGAATGTTGTGTGTGGGTAGTACTATACTGAATGTTCTGTGTGGGTAGTACTATGCTGACTGACTGAATGTTGTGTGTGAGTAATACTATGCTGACTGACTGAATGTTCTGTGTGGGTAGTACTATACTGAATGTTGTGTGTGGGCAGTACTGTACTGAATTTTCTGTGTGGGCAGTACTATGCTGAATGTTGTGTGTGGGTAGTACTATACTGAATGTTGTGTGGGTAGTACTGTACTGAATGTTGTGTGTGGGTAGTACTATACTGAATGTTCTGTGTGGGCAGTACTATGCTGAATGTTGTGTGTGTGTAGTACTATACTGAATGTTGTGTGTGTGGGTAGTACTATACTGAATGTTGTGTGGGTAGTACTGTACTGAATGTTGTGTGTGGGTAGTACTATACTGAATGTTCTGTGTGGGCAGTACTATGCTGAATGTTGTGTGTGGGTAGTACTATGCTGAATGTTGTGTGTGTGGGTAGTGCTATACTGAATGTTGTGTGGGTAGTACTGTACTGAATGTTGTGTGTGGGTAGTACTATACTGAATGTTCTGTGTGGGTAGTAATATGCTGACTGACTGAATGTTGCTTGTGGGTAGTACTATGTGTTGTAGGTTGAATAGGTACAATGGACAGGGCTGTGTTGAAGGACCAGGACTGTGTCTGAGCAGACTCTTGCTGCCTTTTACCCTATGTCTGTATTTGGTAAAAGGCAGCAAAACACTGAGCGGAGAGTCCATTCGTATATGATATATTTTCCCAGTTAGAGAGAGTGTTTGGGGGGCTGAAAATTTCCCCGTATAGGTTAAATTTCCCTAGATGAGGCGGGGAAATGAGGGAGTTCCGGCGTCATCTCCTTGTACCCCAAACTGAGGGGAGAAACTAGGTACCTGTAAGCTGGCAATTTCTGTATGAGCTGACGCATTCCTGACGATACCAAGAGAAAGACACAAGGTAATCACTCTCTCTCTCTCTCTCTCTCTCTCTCTCTCTCTCTCTCTCTCTCTCTCTCTCTCTCTCTCTCTCTCTCTCTCTCTCTCTCTCTCTCTCTCTCTCTCTCTCTCTCTCTCTCTCTCTCGCTCGCTCTCTCTCTTTTTTACACAGGGTTTGACAAGATTAAGGATCCCTAGCTTTATTGACAAGCTATTTACAGGTTAAGGATTCCTAACTTTATTGGCAAGCTAAGAGCTGTTACCTACATCAGCTCATTTGAAAGCATTTTTATTGTTATGAGACATACAAGTAGGGAACAGGATGAAGTTGGAGCCATCTGTGGGCCAGCATTTTCATTTGATC
>NC_091350.1:596214-723714 GCF_038502225.1 Cherax quadricarinatus
TTATGAGACATACAAGTAGGGAACAGGATGAAGTTGGAGCCATCTGTGGGCCAGCATTTTCATTTGATCAACTGACTTTATCTCGTTGACATCATTATGCTGTACGAATGTGTTCCATACTCGAGTCATCCTGGGTATATATGATCTCAGATGGAGTGATGTTCTGGAGAAGGGTACAGCCAGAGTGAAGTTGCTGCTTTCTGCCCGCCTTGTGGCATAAAAGCCACATCCCTCCTGTGTTGAAGGCTCTGCTGAAATGACGGGTCTATCCAGGATGGGTCCAGGCGAGAGATGAGACGTCTTGCTCTGTTCTCTACTCTGTCAAGCAGTCGCAGATGAGAGGGGGGCTGGCTCTCTCTCTCTCTCTCTCTCTCTCTCTCTCTCTCTCTCTCTCTCTCTCTCTGTCTCTCTCTCCCTCTCTCTCTCCGTGTTATTTGTGCGTTGTTCCAGTCATGGTATTGTACCTTTTTGATCTCGAAATGATTCAGTTCACAAAACAGATGAGGCTTGAACCCAATGCAGAAGAGCCCTCAAATTCTTAGGCTAGGGTAAGTGTCCTGGCCACTTTAGTTACAGGACAGTGGTTTCTTGTCACAGTGAAGCGTGATCTAGTGGTGGCTAGCATGGTGCAAATGTCAAGTGTCTCTCTAATCATCAACAAAATAAATTAAAAGTTTCTTTTAAAATGTCACAACTGCATGTTTACGTGTATTACATACATCAAAAGGGTATGATGGAACTAGTGATTAATGTAACTTAAAAATAAATACGAAGATTGAAGAAAATACAATGCGAAATGTCAATTGTATATTCCAGCCTCTAACTACAGCAAATACTGTCCAAACGAGAGTATGTGTATATTATTATTATTATTATTATTATTATTATTATTATTATTATTATTATTATTATTATTATTATTATTATTATTATTATTATTATTATTATTTCCACATCGGCCGTCTTCCACCAAGGCAGGGTGGCCCGAAAAAGAAAAACTTTCACCATCATTCACTCCATCACTGTCTTGCCAGAAGGGTGCTTTACACTACAGTTTTTAAACTGCAACATTAACACCCCTCCTTCAGAGTGCAGGCACTGTACTTCCCATCTCCAGGACTCAAGTCCGGCCTGCCGGTTTCCCCTGAACCCCTTCATAAATGTTACTTTGCTCACACTCCAACAGCACGTCAAGTATTAAAAACCATTTGTCTTCATTCGCTCCTATCAAATACGCTCACGCACGCTTGCTCAAAGTCCAAGCCCCTCGCACACAAAACCTCCTTTACCCCCTCCCTCCAACCCTTCTTAGGCCGACCCCTACCCCGCCTTCCCTCCACTGCAGATTTATACACTCTCGAAGTCATTCTGTGTTGTTCCATTCTCTCTCTGTATGTCCGAACCGCCTCAACCCCTCCTCAGCCCTCCTCAACCCTCTGGATACCCCTGAACCGAAAACACGAGAATTATATATATATATATATATATATATATATATATATATATATATATATATATATATATATATATATATATATATATATATATATATATATATATATATATATATATATATATATATATATATATATATATATATATATATATAATATAAATATATATATATATATATATATATATATATATATATATATATATATATATATGTATATATATATATATATATATATATATATATATATATATATATATATATATATATATATATATATATATATATATATATATATATATATATATATATATATATATATATATATATATATATATATATATATATATATATATATATACATATATATATATATATATATACATATTTATATATATATATATATATATATATATATATATATATATATATATATATATATATATATATATATATATATATATATATATATATATATTATATATATATATATATATATATATATATATATATATATATATATATATATATATATATATATATATATATATATATATATATATATATATATATATATATATATAAATACCCATAAATATACATAATTATATAAATCTAAAATTATATATATATATATATATATATATATATATATATATATATATATATATATATATATATATATATATATATATATATATATATATATATATATATATATGAAATACCCAAGAAACTAATTGATAAATCTTTTAAAGTTAGAAATACTTTTAAACCCAAAAAGGGACAACCAGCCTAATTCAACTAAAAATATGTTGGTTCTCCCTTACCATGAAAAACTTGGTTGATATGCCTTCTCTTAAGACTTTTAATATTAAAGTTGTATTTAAAAATCTTGATACAATAAAAAAACTTTTGATAAAGAATTCCCCCCAAAATGCTGATGGATGTGTCTATAAGATTCCTTGTAAAATTTGCGATAAAGTTTATTACGGTCAAACTGGTAAAAATCTCGAACTAAGATTAAAACAACATAAATATAGCATTAGAACTGGACAAGATTCCCATGCTCTATTTATTCATGTAAGAGATTTTAACCATCCAATTGATTTTCAAAAAGTTGAGAAAGTAGTATCAAGCAAGTCCATGGTCGACAGGAATATAATTGAATCTTGTTTCATAAAAAGCAGTTTTGACAATAATATGAATATTTCCTTTGGTTTATATAAATTAGATCCATTTATAATTAATAGAATTTGGGAAGAATTTAATAATACATTGGACAAATAATAAATTTTAAAATTCTTAATTCTTGGATAGAATAGTTTGTTCGTGGGTTGTGTGAAGGACCTGTCTAGTTGGGCCAGCGGGCCTGCTGCACTGTTCCCTTCCTTATGAGTCGCGCGTCAGGGGTTGCTTTCTTGTGGGATGTGATAGCGAGGTGTGGGCTAGACCCTTCATATGCCTTCCTCTGATGCATTACTTTCATTGTTCCTTGATAATGTGAGTACTCACGAAACGCTTGGAATTTCTCTATTCTTTCACAGTGGTTGTTTTGCATATTCTGAAATCACCTGTTTACTGTGATCTTATTACATATATATATATATATATATATATATATATATATATATATATATATATATATATATATATATATATATATATATATATATATATATATATATATATATATATATATATATATATATATATATATATAATATATATATATATATATATATATATATATATATATATATATATATATATATATAATATAGGGAGAAGACAATAAACGTACCTCAGGGAAAACTCAAGGTTCTCCCCGGAGCTGTTTGGATATTTCCTTCTCCTACCACCCCCTATATTTTTAAGCTTCATGTGAACTTTATTAATAGACAGAATACATTGATAGAAAACACAAACATGAATACATTGGTACAATATATCAAAGGTTATGAATTTCCTCCAGCTCCTCCGAAGCTGGACACGAGCCAAGTATGCAGCCAGCATTTTCCCTCTGGATGGCCACTCTGAGGCGCTGGAACATGAAAGTGGCTGCCCTTGGGTCCCTGGTGGTGTCGATGAATCTGGAACCCAGTTCTTTAAGGAAATGTGTAGCATGTTTTCCCCATGATCCCAAGGTCTCTGATCCCAATGGGACCAATTAATATTGTTGGCTGTACTTGCTGATCTTGTACTCCTCCCTGTCACCCGACACTGTGATGGATATAGGTGTCCGCCAGTGTGGACACACAGGTATAGTCCCATGCTAAGAGCTTGCCATTCTTCCAAGGATAGATGGTGATCCCGTCTGGGCGGTTTGCTGGGTTGTGGGTATTGTTTGCTGCAGGTGATCGGGGCTCCCTCTCGGCAGGGCATCCAGCTGTAGCAAGGGTTCTCTTTATGATGTCGTTGACCACATTGTGTCTTGCATGCCAGCCCTTGGTTTTGGAACAGTTAAGACCATGTAGACCATATTGGTCAGCTTGCGCATCGCCGCAAATACACGTATATTTCGTGTGAATTGGGGCAACAAGTCCCAGAGCCACTGCAATACGGAGGGTCGTAGGGTAGAGGCGCGTTCCCATTGCTGATATGGGAACTGTTTGGAGGAAGTCCCTGGAGTGAGGTTCGCTCACAGCTTGGAGATGGGCAATCTCCCTATCTGATGTTGCAGCCCTGAGCATGTTGGCAAGAACCTTTTCAGCGATGGGGCCATCCCAGCTTGACTGTTTCTAAGCCAGTGCTGCACTAGGATTTGGTGCTGGAGCAGCAAGAGTCTCCCATTCAGTGATGGCACTGGCATAGCTAGGGTCCTGTATTCCTGCTGAGTCACTGAAGTTGTTGGAAGAATTTGTCTTATTAACTCGTTTGATGCTTTGGAAGAGGATAGGAAAGCTGGGAGGATCTGCGTACTCCCAGCCCCCCAAGCCTGACTGGAAGTGAGGCTTGCAACCACTGTCCATCTTCAAGGGAAAGATTCAATACACTCTCTAGCATGGTCTTAAGGAGAGAATCATATTCCTCGAGTTTCGGACTGCTGAAGGCTGGGGAGCATCTCAGAAAGTAGGTAAGTTTTGGGATTCTCGTGTTTTCGGGTATCCAGTTGTTCGTTGTTAAACCTGGTAAGTCAGCTATGTCTTCCCCACCTTTCTACTCTTTTCTTGCTATGCAGAAGCCCCCATGGAAGACTGCATTTTCTATAATTTTATGTTATGGTTTCTGTGAGTTCTATATAGTCTTGGTGATCCTCTTCAACTCTGTTACTGAACTTGCTGTTACTTTCTGGGACTTCATAATCTGCATACTTTAAATACGTGCTTCAAGACTGGCAGGAGAGAGGGTGAGAGGGATTAAAACGTTGTATTGTTATTTCTGATGAAATGAACTAGAAAGATGTTATTAATTAAGCATTTAGGATTCCATCCACGAGAATCGTGGCCCAGTAACCAACCAAGCCGCTAGGAATTTGATACGAGGGGAAAAAGTGGGGAATGCTGGTATATTGGAGGAGGGAAAAGGCATAAAGAAGGGTTTTGTTTATTGGTGGCGTGGGGGAAGAGACGATGTAGGTGGATAGGTAAGAAGGAGAGGGAGTAGGGTGTTTGTGGGGAGGGGGAGGTAGTTGAAGCAGGAGACGGAACGAGATATGTTTGTATAAGGGAAAATGAAGAAAGGATAAGAGGTGATAATAACGATAGTAATAATAATATTAGTAATAATAATAATAATTATTATTATTATTAATTATTATTATTATTATTATTAAAGATTCGCCGGTATTCTCCCGGCGGCCCGGGCCTTTTCCAAGTGATGGCCCGGCCTTGGCTCCCTCTTTAGGGAGTGTCTGAGACCTAAGTCTCCCATGGGAGGAGGCACAAGTACCTCCTCATCTTAGGGACCAACTGTCCCCAGGCCTAGCCACAAGCTAGGCCTCTCAGGTCTGCCATCCCCACCCCAAGGGGGCTAATGGAAATGACAGTCTAGTGAGCTGCAAGCTCGGACTCAGGCACCTACCCTACCCTAGGAGGGCTGGGCATGGTGTCCAAGCTATTATTATTTTTTTTTTCAACAAGTTGGTCGTCTCCCACCGAGGCAGGGTGACCCAAAAAAGATTATTATTATTATTAAAATATTTCAGTAATTTTACTGCTTCTGCTGCTACTACTATTACTACTACTACTACTACTACTACTACTAATAATAATAATAATAATAATAATAATAATAATAATAATAACAATAATAATAATAATAATAATAATAATAATAATAATAATAATAATAATAATAATAAATAACCTCTCCATTTCTGTGGTTATCCTGCCATCAATTCTCTCCTCTTCCCATAATTATCCGCTCGTCTCCACACCTTTGTTCCGTCATTGTTATTCCCCACTTTTGTTGTCACGAAAAAATAAAAAATAATCCTAAACTCGGGGCACGAGAGAGCTAACCCACGAGGGCCATTACGTCTGAAAGTCTTTTATAAAGCCAATGAAAATTCGCCCTTAGCGGGTCTTTAGAAACCAGTTTCTTAAACAAGTTTTCGGCCATGACTCAATGTGCGTCATATTCCTTCAATTGCTCCTCGGCTTCTTCTTCTTCCTCCTCCTCCTCCTCTTTCTCTGTCTTCCTTGTTTCTCCATGTGTATTGCTTATTATTATTATTATTATTATTATTATTATTATTATTATTATTATTATTATTATTATTATTTCTTTGCGTTTTCCTGGGGATTGGTCACCCATTCACTTACCTCTCCTTCCTATGTCTCATCTGCCTTCTCACACACTCACCATCTGTCTATCCTGGTTCTCGTCCACTTGTATTCTACTCATTAATTTCACGTCGTCTACAAACAGGAATGCCTGTGGCTTTATCCCTTCTGTCATATCAGTCACATATACAAGAAACAGCACCGGACCTAGGGCTGACCCCTGTAGAACCCCACTTGTCACAGGCGTCCACTTGACACTTCCTCACTCGTTGTTTCCTTCCTGTCATATATTCTCTGATCCATGGCAGTGTCTTTCCTGTTATTCCTGCCTCCTCCTCTAGCTTTTGCACCAGTCTCTTGAGCTGTACTGTGTGTGTGTACTCACCTATACACACTCACCTATATGTTTTTGCAGGGGTCGAGTGTGTGTGTGTGTGTGTGTGTGTGAGTGTGTGTATGTGTGTGTGTGTGTGTGTGTGTGTGTAACTAGATACTAACCTACGTAAGACACTGGTGATCTCATCCAGGAGAGAGTAGGAGGGAGAGAGGGGAGAGTGAGGGGGAGAGTGAGAAGGAAGAGAGGGGAGAGAAAGAAAACTAGGGAGGATTGTTTGTTTTCTTGGCAGGTAACCTAAACATGGGAACGATGGTGTACGTCTTTCTCGAGTGTGAGCGTGTGTACTTGTGTGTGTGTGTGTGTGTGTTTGTATGTGTGTGTGTGTGTGTGTGTGTGTGTGTGTGTGTGTGTGTGTGTGTGTGTGTGTGTGCCAAACGTCTCATGCAGCATCTTGGGAATAGAAGGGATTAGAATAATCAAATCTGATCCAAGGAGAATACCTCCAGTTCCTATGATCTAGAACCCTTCACTAGTACCAAAGCGGCCCCACGCTCAGAACCGTATTAATATTACATACGTCTCGGATAATTCTATAAATCTCGTTTATTATTACTGTCCTTCATGTAGTTCCATTATTTCCTCGTGGTTGAAGTCTCCATGAAGTTTATTTCCACCATATTGTCCGCTACTTCTGATATTCTTTCGTCTGTTACTGGGAAATACTTATGATGCTATTCCCCGGAACGTTTGCTGTGTATAACAAAAGGAATCGGGAGGATAGAGTTGTAATTGGCTGTCGCTACTCTCCTTGCTCGTCCAACTGTTATTTTCTCTATTGCATAGTCTGAATTTCTTCATCGTTTCTGATTCTCATATCCTACGTTATTTCCTCTTACCTTCATTTCTTACCTCTCTCACTATTGTGCATCCTTCTGGAAATACTGCATGTGTTACTGTTTTATGAAGTTTGGTGTTTGTGATGACGTCTTACTCTTGTTCTTTCTCTGTATGTGTTTGTTTCAAATTTGAGAATCCGTGTAAATTCGTCAGCTTTTTCATTTCTGCTTGACTCCTTAATCTTGTTTCGGTTCTGTTTGGGCTCCTCTTCTTCCCTGGCTGTGGGTAGTGTATGTTGTTGTGACGGTGCTAGCGGGAGTGCTTGTAGTTGTAATATTTGTTGGAGGTTGGGAGTTCATTATCTAAGCAAAATTAGGGCTTAAATATGGATACCCTATACTAAGAGAGCTGCATGGTTGAGTGAAGCGTCCCCATCCCTAATCCAATTACCTCTAAGGTCATTACTGCCAGGCTTGTGCTGGACTACAAGTGCCTCTGGGGGTCATTACTGCTAGGCTTGTGCTGGACTACAAGTGCCTCTGGGGGTCATTACTGCTAGGCTTGTGCTGGACTACAAGTGCCTCTGGGGGTCATTACTGCTAGGCTTGTGCTGGACTACAAGTGCCTCTGGGGGTCATTACTGCCAGGCTTGTGCTGGACTACAAGTGCCTCTGGGGGTCATTACTGCTAGGCTTGTGCTGGACTACAAGTGCCTCCTGGAGGTTACCTGGAGGTTATTCCGGGGATCAACGCCCCCGCGGCCCGGTCCACGACCAGGCCTCCCGATGGATCAGGGCCTGATCAACTAGGCTGTTACTGCTGGCCGCACGCAGTCCGACGTACGAGCCACAGCCCGGCTGATCCGGCACTGACTTTAGGTATCTGTCCAGCTCTCTCTTGAAGGCAGCCAGGGGTTTATTGGCAATTCCCCTAATGCTTGATGGGAGGCTGTTGAACAGTTTTGGGCCCCGGACACTTATGGGGGTCATTACTGCTAGGCTTGTGCTGGACTACAAGTGCCTCTGGAGGTCATTACTGCCAGGCTTGTGCTGGACTACAAGTGCCTCTGGAGGTCATTACTGCTAGGCTTGTGCTGGACTACAAGTGCCTCTGGAGGTCATTACTGCTAGGCTTGTGCTGGACTACAAGTGCCTCTGGAGGTCATTACTGCTAGGCTTGTGCTGGACTACAAGTGCCTCTGGGGGTCATTACTGCTAGGCTTGTGCTGGACTACAAGTACCTCTGGAGGTCATTACTGCCAGGCTTGTGCTGGACTACAAGTGCCTCTGGAGGTCATTACTGCTAGGCTTGTGCTGGACTACAAGTGCCTCTGGGGGTCATTACTGCTAGGCTTGTGCTGGACTACAAGTGCCTCTGGAGGTCATTACTGCTAGGCTTGTGCTGGACTACAAGTGCCTCTGGGGGTCATTACTGCCAGGCTTGTGCTGGACTACAAGTGCCTCTGGAGGTCATTACTGCTAGGCTTGTGCTGGACTACAAGTGCCTCTGGAGGTCATTACTGCCAGGCTTGTGCTGGACTACAAGTGCCTCTGGGGGTCATTACTGCCAGGCTTGTGCTGGACTACAAGTACCTCTGGATGTCAGTACTGTCAGGATTGTGCTGGACTACAAGTACCTCTGGATGTCAGTACTGTCAGGCTTGTGCTCTGCTACAAGTACCTCTGGATGTCAGTACTGTCAAACTTGTGCTGGACTACAAGTGCCTCTGGATGTCAGTACTGTCAGGCTTGTGCTGGACTACAAGTACCTCTGGGGGTCATTACTTCCAGGCTTGTGCTGGACTACAAGTGCCTCTGGAGGTCATTACTGATAGGCTTGTGCTGGACTACAAGTGCCTCTGGAGGTCATTACTGCCGTATAAAAAGTCCATAAAGATATATATATATATATATATATATATATATATATATATATATATATATATATATATATATATATATATATATATATATATATATATAATATATATATATATATATATATATATATATATATATATATATATATATATATATATATATATATATATATATATATATTATTACTGAATAATTCATACGATTTTTTAAAAATATGTAAAACATTATAAAATTAATAAACATCAGTAGAATGTTACTTTATTGCATATTTCTCCGTTATAGAGCAGTTGAAGCATTTTCTGACATACACACCAGGTCAGGGTTCCTGTTTGATGGCTTGATTAATCCTACTGTTGGTACTGTCTGCATGCAATTTAACGTTGACAGCTTACTTAACGTTGACAGCTTGACCTGGATGGTTGAGATCTGTTTCGTGGAACTTGCTAAGCATCCTCTTGAAGACGAGAGTCTACTGGTATTTCCCCTTATAAATGATGGGAGGGAGTTGCAAAGCCTTGGACCCTGCACATTTATTAATTTACCTTGAAGTGCACTTACAACACTTATGCTATTTTATGTGATATATCTCTCTCCATTTACCATGATGC
The DNA here is from genome assembly GCF_038502225.1 of Cherax quadricarinatus. Lineage (NCBI taxonomy): Eukaryota > Metazoa > Arthropoda > Malacostraca > Decapoda > Parastacidae > Cherax > Cherax quadricarinatus. The sequence goes on from NC_091350.1 coordinate 606,057, forward strand.
CTCCAGGTCTCAGGAAGCAACCTGAAGTTTCCCAGAGCATTTTCATGTTAATTATAAGCCTATTTAAACATTAGATCTTTGTTATGCCATATTAATTTATGTTACGTTAGGATTACTGTAGAGTAAGTCTCTTGCTCCTATGTGCGAGTTATGTGCGAGTATTTGTGTATGTGTATTACATAGTCTTATGTGGCATGCAAAGAGTACGGAACCTTTATTCGGCGCATGTACACACTCTCATTGAAAGGCTGTCTCCTCCAACCAGCGAACCAGGTACTAGGGTTGATGATGGGGCCCCGTCGTTCAATCAGTACCCAGGTTCCAGCCGATGAGAAGATGGTTTTGGCAATCGCAGAGGTGATGTGGGTACCACACACCCGTCTGCCCTTGTTATTCCCATTCTAGAGCTGGTTGAAGCACGGTTTGCTGTCTAGTGGCTTCTACTCCGCCTTGCTTACCGTGGAGTGCACTAATACCTATTGCCGTACATAGTGTATATAGTGTACATACTTCTGTTCTAAATTGGTGAAGGATAATACAAGTCGAAAGTTTTTCTGCTGTGTTTATTTTGTTTCCTTTACACCCAGGATAACAGGCCTTTGGGATTCCTGGGTTGTAATATCTTATAACTAAAAGTTATAGCATAAAGAGACGTTTTATCGTTCCTTAGATCGTTGTTGACATTACGTTCGCTATTTAAGTTGGACAATGAGCTGAATAAGGATTAATTCCAGTGTGCAAATTTGCAACCTATCCCGTCAGCATTTCACAATATCTCGCTCAGGTTGCTGACCGTGTAATGTGAGATACTGCAAGCACTCCCAATTATTTAGATGTATAAATGATTATACACAATAGTGAGTGAATCAAGAATATTCTTTGTATATTTCGCCGAGGAAGAGTTTTATATATATACATTATAACATTATATATATATATATATATATATATATATATATATATATATATATATATATATATATATATATATATATATATATATATATATACATATATATATATATATATATATATATATATATATATATATATATATATATATATATATATATATGTATATGTATATATATATATATATATATATATATATATATATATATATATATATATATATATATATATATATATATATATATATATATATATATATATATATATATATATATCTCGGTCTATATACACTGAGAATTTACTTTGATCTCTTGACTGGTGGTGTACAGGTGACCTGCTGCAGCCTCAATTACCCTAGTGTAGTCGATAGTCTTGAATCTCCATTAATAAAGGTGGTGGTTAGGGGTGTCATTTGCGATACCTTGTACCAGATTAATAATATTTCTGATATTTATATTATTATTGATAAAATATATTTTAAAATAGTTAATTTTATTATCAGTTGCCGAGTAGCGGCTCCATCAATGGTATTGCAGTCGGAGATTTCGACATACTCAGTAAAGCCTCTCTCTCTCTTTCTCTCTCTCTCTCTCTCTCTCTCTCTCTCTCTCTCTCTCTCTCTCTCTCTCTCTCTCTCTCTCTCTCTCTCTCTCTCTCTCTCTCTCTCTCTCTCTCTCTTTCTCTCTCTCTCTTTCTCTCTCTCTGTTCCCCACCTACTTCCACTCCTCACCCCCCGTAGCACAGTGGTATCACTGCTCACATTTGACAGGACTCGGGTCGAATCCTGGGCGGGGATAGACAGAACGTGGGTAAGATTCCACAAGACTGCTGACACTGACTGCCGCGTTTCGCACCCGGGGGACGGGGCTCTACTCACCTATTTGTATTTGCAGGGGTCGAATCCTATCTCCTGACCCCTATGTGAGATGGTAGAGGAAATATTGCACTCTGCTTGGCTTTCCCGGGTTCTTCTTGGGGTCTATGATGTGCTGTAAGATGCTAGCAGCAACTGCCTGATTGATCAGACTGTGGACCGTGAGGCCGGGTCTGGGACCTGGCCAGGTGGACCGATAATATACTTGTATGGAGCACAGGAGCTAATTAATTAACCCTTATGGGTTAATTACCAGAAAATTGTTTCTTCTTCTTCTTCTTCTTCTTCTTCTTCTTCTTCTTCTTCTTCTTCTTCTTCTTCTTCTTCTTCTTCTTCTTCTTCTTCTTCTTCTTTTACCTGCTTCCTCACCAGACATGTTTCTTCCCTGCCTCTATGTACCTTCATTTCATTTCCCCTTCTTCCCCTCCTCCGTCCAGACTCTCCCCTTCCTTCCCCTCAAAACCACCTGATTCCTCCCAAGACGTCTCCCCCCCCCTCTCCACTTCAAAGCTTCCTCACGCCTTCCCTCATCTCCCCTCACTCTCCCCTCCCCTCGTCTCCCCTCACCCCTGCCACACGTGAGTGGGGCAATGTTTACAAATGACGTCAGAGGTGATGACGCACTCATTCATTGAGGGAGGTTCCTAGTTACTCCCTTGCAGGGAGGAACATATGGGCCAGTTTCCCCTCTTCCCCTCTTCCCCTCTTCTCCCTCTGGAGCTAAAATATGTACCCGTGTGTTTGCTATAACTGTTGTTGGTTGCATCCAGCATGTGCTGGAACACTCATGTGTAAGAAAACACTCCAGCCTTGTGTGTGAAAGCACTCCAGTTTACCTGGAGCCTCTTCCGGTGCCAGACTACGCCTTCTGGGTGCTGGCCTGATCCATCAAGCTGTTAGTGCCTGCAGTCCCACGTATACACCACAGCCTGGCTGATCAGGAGGTGTTTCGAGGAATCTGTCGAGTGCCCTCTTGAAGACAGCTACAAGTTTGTTGGTGATAGCTCCCCTTGTGCACGAAGGGAGGGTGTTGAAGAGTCGTGGTTCCCTAACACTTACTGAGCTCCCTGTCTTGTGTGTAAGAAATTCACACATCTGTGAGGGTCTTCTCAGTGGATCTGTGCGACAGTGATGCTGCTGTGGTTTTACAGAAAACAACAGATGGCCAACAGGTGGTTAACAGGTGGCCAACAGATGGCTAACAGGTGGCCAACAGGTGGCTAACAGGTGGCCAACAGGTGACCAACAGGTGGCCAACAGGTGACCAACAGGTGACCAACAGGTGGTTAACAGGTGGCCGACAGGTGGCCAACAGGTGGCCAACAGGTGGCCAAGAGCGAACTTGAGAGATAAATGCGGTACCTAGAAGTTTCAACCATCTGCGCCTCTTCTCATACAAACTTTTCCTCTTCCTGCTCCTCCCTCTTCCTCTTTCCCCCTCCCCGTTCTTCTCTTCCTCCCCTGTCTCTGTGGTAGTAGTTGTAGTGGTGGTGGTAGATGCAGTAGTTTTGGTAGTAGTTGTAAGTGCGACAGTAATTGTGGTATTTGTTCCTACTCCCCTCTCCTACCTACTCCCCCTCCCTGCCTACTCCCCTCCCTACCTACTCCCCCTCTCTACCTACTCCCCCTCCCTGCCTACTCCCCTCCCTACCTACTCCCCCTCTCTACCTACTCCCCCTCTCTAATTTCTCCCCTTCCCTGCCTATCCCCCCTCCCCACCTACTCCCCCTCCCTACCTAATCCCTCTCCCTACCTACTCCCCCTCCCTACCTAATGCTCCTCCCTACCTACTACCCCTCCCTACCCACTCCCCTTCACCCTTCAAGTGAACAGTTTATATTAATTAACGAGAAACGAGGGTATGGGGTATTACCCAGTCACCTTGATAATACCCCCCACATTAGCTACCTAACTGCGTATTATATACCCCTCCACCGACCTCCATTCCCTCCCTCCCTTTCCTCCCTCCCTTTCCTCCCTCCCTTCCCTCCCTTCCCTTCCCTCCCTCCCATCTCTCTCTCCCCTCCCTCCTTCCCCACGTGAGTGTCTGTAGTCACGTGGTGAAGTCACTCCAGCGTGCCCAATGATGTGCTGATGATGCCACAATTTTGCTTATCGCGTGATGTAAACATAGGGAGAGTAGCCTCGTTACTCTAGTTGTTGTTGTTGTGGTTGTTAGTGTTGGTTGTTGATGTTTTTCTGTTGTTGTTAGTGACGTGTGTGTGTGTGTGTGTGTGTGTGTGTGTGTGTGTGTGTGTGGTAGAGGAAAGTCCCCTCATTCATTCGACTCTCCACTGCAAAAAACTGCGCTTTCCTTCCCCTCGCCTCCCCTCTCCTCCCCTTTCCTCCCTTCCCCTCACCTCCCCTCCTCTCCCCCATCTCTCCCCAACAAACCCTCACATGACAGTTACACAGTGGGAACAACAGCTACCTGTTTCCCTGTCATATTCCATCATACAGGCTGGTGCTCACACCAGGTGCCGAACTGTGTCTGCCTGAGCTGGCAGACGTCAGTAGTGTCAGTCTGAGCTGGCAGACGTCAGTAGTGTCAGCCTGAGCTGGCAGACGTCAGTAGTGTCAGTCTGAGTTGGGAGACTTCAGTAGTGTCAGTCTGAGCTGGCAGACTTCAGTAGTGTCAGTCTGAGCTGGCAGACTTCAGTAGTGTCAGTCTGAGCTGGGAGACTTCAGTAGTGTCAGTCTGAGCTGGCAGACGTCAGTAGTGTCAGTCTGAGTTGGGAGACTTCAGTAGTGTCAGTCTGAGCTGGGAGACTTCAGTAGTGTCAGTCTGAGCTGGCAGACGTCAGTGGTGTCTGCTTGAGCTGGCAGACGTCAGTAGTGTCAGCCTGAGCTGGGAGACTTCAGTAGTGTCAGTCTGAGTTGGGAGACTTCAGTAGTGTCAGTCTGAGCTGGCAGACTTCAGTAGTGTCAGTCTGAGCTGGGAGACTTCAGTAGTGTCAGTCTGAGCTGGCAGACGTCAGTAGTGTCAGTCTGAGTTGGGAGACTTCAGTAGTGTCAGTCTGAGCTGGGAGACTTCAGTAGTGTCAGTCTGAGCTGGCAGACTTCAGTAGTGTCAGTCTGAGCTGGCAGACTTCAGTAGTGTCAGTCTGAGCTGGCAGACTTCAGTAGTGTCAGTCTGAGCTGGCAGACTTCAGTAGTGTCAGTCTGAGCTGGCAGACTTCAGTAGTGTCAGTCTGAGCTGGCAGACTTCAGTAGTGTCAGTCTGAGCTGGCAGACTTCAGTAGTGTCAGTCTGAGCTGGCAGACTTCAGTAGTGTCAGTCTGAGCTGGCAGACTTCAGTAGTGTCAGTCTGAGCTGGCAGACTTCAGTAGTGTCAGTCTGAGCTGGCAGACTTCAGTAGTGTCAGTCTGAGCTGGCAGACTTCAGTAGTGTCAGTCTGAGCTGGCAGACTTCAGTAGTGTCAGTCTGAGCTGGGAGACTTCAGCAGTGTCAGTCTGAGGTGGGAGACTTCAGTAGTGTCAGTCTGAGCTGGCAGACTTCAGTAGTGTCAGTCTGAGCTGGGAGACTTCAGCAGTGTCAGTCTGAGCTGGGAGACTTCAGTAGTGTCAGTCTGAGCTGGCAGACTTCAGTAGTGTCAGTCTGAGCTGGCAGACTTCAGTAGTGTCAGTCTGAGCTGGCAGACTTCAGTAGTGTCAGTCTGAGCTGGCAGACTTCAGTAGTGTCAGTCTGAGCTGGCAGACTTCAGTAGTGTCAGTCTGAGCTGGCAGACTTCAGTAGTGTCAGTCTGAGCTGGGAGACTTCAGCAGTGTCAGTCTGAGCTGGGAGACTTCAGTAGTGTCAGTCTGAGCTGGCAGACTTCAGTAGTGTCAGTCTGAGCTGGCAGACTTCAGTAGTGTCAGTCTGAGCTGGCAGACTTCAGTAGTGTCAGTCTGAGCTGGGAGACTTCAGCAGAGTCAGTCTGAGCTGGGAGACTTCAGTAGTGTCAGTCTGAGCTGGCAGACTTCAGTAGTGTCAGTCTGAGCTGGCAGACTTCAGTAGTGTCAGTCTGAGCTGGGAGACTTCAGTAGTGTCAGTCTGAGCTGGGAGACTTCAGTAGTGTCAGTCTGAGCTGGGAGACTTCAGTAGTGTCAGTCTGAGCTGGGAGACTTCAGTAGTGTCAGTCTGAGCTGGCAGACTTCAGTAGTGTCAGTCTGAGCTGGGAGACTTCAGTAGTGTCAGTCTGAGCTGGGAGACTTCAGTAGTGTCAGTCTGAGCTGGCAGACTTCAGTAGTGTCAGTCTGAGCTGGCAGACTTCAGTAGTGTCAGTCTGAGCTGGGAGACTTCAGTAGTGTCAGTCTGAGCTGGGAGACTTCAGTAGTGTCAGTCTGAGCTGGCAGACTTCAGTAGTGTCAGTCTGAGCTGGGAGACTTCAGTAGTGTCAGTCTGAGCTGGGAGACTTCAGTAGTGTCAGTCTGAGCTGGCAGACTTCAGTAGTGTCAGTCTGAGCTGGGAGACTTCAGTAGTGTCAGTCTGAGCTGGCAGACTTCAGTAGTGTCAGTCTGAGCTGGGAGACTTCAGTAGTGTCAGTCTGAGCTGGGAGACTTCAGTAGTGTCAGTCTGAGCTGGCAGACTTCAGTAGTGTCAACCTGAGCTGGCAGATTTCAGTAGTGTCAGTCTGAGCTGGCAGACTTCAGTAGTGTCAGTCTGAGCTGGCAGACTTCAGTAATGTCAGTCTGAGCTGGGAGACTTCAGTAGTGTCAGTCTGAGCTGTGAGACTTCAGTAGTGTCAGTCTGAGCTGGCAGACTTCAGTAGTGTCAGTCTGAGCTGGGAGACTTCAGTAGTGTCAGTCTGAGCTGGGAGACTTCAGTAGTGTCAGTCTGAGCTGGGAGACTTCAGTAGTGTCAGTCTGAGCTGGGAGACTTCAGTAGTGCCAGTCTGAGCTGGCAGACTTCAGTAGTGTCAGTCTGAGCTGGCAGACTTCAGTAGTGTCAGTCTGAGCTGGCAGACTTCAGTAGTGTCAGTCTGAGCTGGCAGACTTCAGTAGTGTCAGTCTGAGCTGGCAGACTTCAGTAGTGTCAGTCTGAGCTGGCAGACTTCAGTAGTGTCAGTCTGAGCTGGGAGACTTCAGTAGTGTCAACCTGAGCTGGCAGACTTCAGTAGTGTCAGTCTGAGCTGGCAGACTTCAGTAGTGTCAGTCTGAGCTGGGAGACTTCAGTAGTGTCAGTCTGAGCTGGCAGACTTCAGTAGTGTCAGTCTGAGCTGGGAGACTTCAGTAGTGTCAGTCTGAGCTGGCAGACTTCAGTAGTGTCAGTCTGAGCTGGCAGACTTCAGTAGTGTCAGTCTGAGCTGGCAGACTTCAGTAGTGTCAGTCTGAGCTGGGAGACTTCAGTAGTGTCAGTCTGAGCTGGCAGACTTCAGTAGTGTCAGTCTGAGCTGGCAGACTTCAGTAGTGTCAGTCTGAGCTGGGAGACTTCAGTAGTGTCAGTCTGAGCTGGCAGACTTCAGTAGTGTCTGCCTGAGCTGGCAGACTTCAGTAGTGTCAGTCTGAGCTGGCAGACTTCAGTAGTGTCAGTCTGAGCTGGGAGACTTCAGTAGTGTCAGTCTGAGCTGGCAGACTTCAGTAGTGTCAGTCTGAGCTGGCAGACTTCAGCAGTGTCAGTCTGAGCTGGCAGACTTCAGTAGTGTCAGTCTGAGCTGGCAGACTTCAGTAGTGTCAGTCTGAGCTGGCAGACTTCAGTAGTGTCAGTCTGAGCTGGCAGACTTCAGTAGTGTCAGTCTGAGCTGGCAGACTTCAGTAGTGTCAGTCTGAGCTGGCAGACTTCAGTAGTGTCAGTCTGAGCTGGCAGACTTCAGCAGTGTCAGTCTGAGCTGGCAGACTTCAGTAGTGTCAGTCTGAGCTGGCAGACTTCAGTAGTGTCAGTCTGAGCTGGGAGACTTCAGTAGTGTCAGTCTGAGCTGGCAGACTTCAGTAGTGTCAGTCTGAGCTGGCAGACTTCAGCAGTGTCAGTCTGAGCTGGCAGACTTCAGTAGTGTCAGTCTGAGCTGGCAGACTTCAGTAGTGTCAGTCTGAGCTGGCAGACTTCAGCAGTGTCAGTCTGAGCTGGCAGACTTCAGTAGTGTCAGTCTGAGCTGGCAGACTTCAGCAGTGTCAGTCTGAGCTGGCAGACTTCAGTAGTGTCAGTCTGAGCTGGCAGACTTCAGTAGTGTCAGTCTGAGCTGGCAGACTTCAGCAGTGTCAGTCTGAGCTGGCAGACTTCAGTAGTGTCAGTCTGAGCTGGGAGACTTCAGTAGTGTCAGTCTGAGCTGGCAGACTTCAGTAGTGTCAGTCTGAGCTGGGAGACTTCAGTAGTGTCAGTCTGAGCTGGGAGACTTCGGTAGTGTCAGCCTGAGCTGGCAGACCTCAGTAGTGTCAGTCTGAGCTGGGAGACTTCAGTAGTGTCAGTCTGAGCTGTCAGACCTCAGTAGTGTCAGTCTGAGCTGGGAGACTTCAGTAGTGTCAGTCTGAGCTGGCAGACTTCAGTAGTGTCAGTCTGAGCTGGGAGACATCAGTAGTGTCAGTCTTAGCTGGCAGACTTCAGTAGTGTCAGTCTGAGTTGGCAGACTTCATTAGTGTCAGTCTGAGCTGGCAGACGTCAGTGGTGTCAGTCTGAGCTGGGAGACTTCAGTAGTGTCAGTCTGAGCTGGGAGACTTCAGTAGTGTCAGTCTGAGCTGGCAGACTTCAGTAGTGTCAGTCTGATCTGGCAGACTTCAGTAGTGTCAGTCTGAGCTGGGAGACTTCAGCAGTGTCAGTCTGAGCTGGCAGACTTCAGTAGTGTCAGTCTGATCTGGCAGACTTCAGTAGTGTCAGTCTGAGCTGGCAGACTTCAGTAGTGTCAGTCTGAGCTGGGAGACTTCAGTAGTGTCAGTCTGAGCTGGGAGACTTCAGTAGTGTCAGTCTGAGCTGGCAGACTTCAGTAGTGTCAGTCTGAGCTGGCAGACTTCAGTAGTGTCAGTCTGAGCTGGCAGACTTCAGTAGTGTCAGTCTGAGCTGGGAGACTTCAGTAGTGTCAGTCTGAGCTGGCAGACTTCAGTAGTGTCAGTCTGAGCTGGGAGACTTCATTAGTGTCAGTCTGAGCTGGCAGACTTCAGTAGTGTCAGTCTGAGCTGGGAGACTTCAGTAGTGTCAGTCTGAGCTGGCAGACTTCAGCAGTGTCAGTCTGAGCTGGGAGACTTCAGCAGTGTCAGTCTGAGCTGGGAGACGTCAGCAGTGTCAGTCTGAGCTGGCAGACTTCAGCAGGGCAATAAGGATATCAACTTACTGGAGAGTACACAGAGAAGAGCCACAATCTCGAACTATCAATAAGAAAAGGACTTGAAGTCCTCGACATCATTTTTTCTCTTAAAAAAACGCAGGCTAGATCGCATTCAGATCTTTGAGATATTGAGTGACATCGACTCTCACAAACACAAAGAATAATTTGAGGTATTAAATGAGTCCATAACTTTGAACGGTGGAATAAAACTTTCAGGCAAAAGATGCAACACCAACGTAGGCAAGTTTTTTTTTTTTGTAAACAGAATTATTACAGGATGGAATAAATTACCAGTTAATGGTGTAAGTGTGAAGACAATGCAGTCATTCAAAACTAGCTGGATAAGTACTATACAAGAATAGGATACAAGTAGATGCATCGTGTGTCGTGGTCTGGTAGGCAACGCTCTCGCCTCACACGCTGAGTGTCCATGGTTCAATCCCCGGTCGGGTGGAAACACTGGGCGTGTTTACTTACACCTTCTGCCCCCGTTCACCTAACAAGTAGGTACCTGTGTGTTAGTCGGTTGGTGTGGGTGGCATCTTGGGGGACAAGACTGAAGGACCCCAATGGAAATAAGACAGACAGTCCCTTATTACACACTTTCCTGTGTAACTCAGAACCATTGGTACACACAACTCTCTGTGCCTCAATGAATAAACACCAGTAATTAATTAGCACGAGTAGTTTAAGAATTAATTAACACGAGTAGTTTAAGAATTAATTAGCAAGAGTAGTTTAAGAATTAATTAGCAAGAGTAGTTTAAGAATTAATTAGCAAGAGTGGTTTAAGAATTAATTAGCAAGAGTAGTTTAAGAATTAATTAGCAAGAATAGTTTAAGAATTAATTAGCAAGAGTAGTTTAAGAATTAATTAGCAAGAATAGTTTAAGAATTAATTAACACGAGTAGTTTAAGAATTAATTAGCACGAGTAGTTTAAGAATTAATTAGCAAGAGTAGTTTAAGAATTAATTAGCAAGAATAGTTTAAGAATTAATTAACACTAGTAGTTTAAGAATTAATTAGCAATAGTTTAAGAATTAATTAGGACGAGTAGTTTAAGAATTCATTAGCACGAGTAGTTTAAGAATTAATTAGCACGAGTAGTTTAAGAATTAATTAGCAAGAGTAGTTTAAGAATTAATTAACACGAGTAGTTTAAGAATTAATTAGCACGAGTAGTTTAAGAATTAATTAGCAAGAGTAGTTTAAGAATTAATTAACACGAGTAGTTTAAGAATTAATTAGCAAGAGTAGTTTAAGAATTAATTAACACGAGTAGTTTAAGAATTAATTAGCAAGAGTAGTTTAAGAATTAATTAACACGAGTAGTTAAATAATTAACACTAAAAAAATTAATTAGCATAATTAATTAATAGTTTATTAATTAACACGAGTAATTTAATAATAATAATAATAATAATAATAATAATAATAATAATAATAATGTAAATTCAATGGCACTATTGTAGGCAATAAGTGTAATTATTTATTTTTAAGAGGTTGAGTGTAACAGAAAGGCCTATGGTGTCAGGTAGGCCTAGTGAATTTAGATACAATTTTGTTTTAGCTTGTGTTGGTATAGATTAAAATGGATATTTTTTTTGTCTTCCCAAGGCGGGCGAATGTATTTGAAAAAAAAAAATTAAGTTTTTTGAAGTGGGGTAGGCCTAAGGCAGGTGAAATTGAGTTGTAGTGAAGTGGGTTGCATATTGCAGGTTCTTTCCCTTAATAAACATTTGCAACATGATGATTTTGTGACGGTAACGTAACAGATGCACACCTGTGATGGCAACGTAGCAGATGTCACAGCTGTGATGGTAACGTAGCAGATGTCACAGCTGTGATGGTAACGTAGCAGATGTCACAGCTGTGATGGTAACGTAGCAGATGTCACACCTGTGATGGCAACGTAGCAGATGTCACAGTTGTGATGGTAACGTAGCAGATGTCACACCTGTGATGGCAACGTAGCAGATGTCACAGCTGTGATGGTAACGTAGCAGATGTCACAGCTGTGATGGTAACGTAGCAGATGTCACAGCTGTGATGGTAACGTAGCAGATGTCACAGCTGTGATGGCAACGTAGCAGATGTCACAGCTGTGATGGTAACGCAGCAGATGTCACAGCTGTGATGGTAACGTAGCAGATGTCACAGCTGTGATGGTAACGTAGCAGATGTCACAGCTGTGATGGTAACGTAACAGATGTCACAGCTGTGATGGTAACGTAGCAGATGTCACAGCTGTGATGGTAACGTAGCAGATGTCACAGCTGTGATGGCAACGTAGCAGATGTCACACCTGTGATGGTAACGTAACAGATGTCACACCTGTGATGGTAACGTAACAGATGTCACACCTGTGATGGCAACGTAGCAGATGTCACAGCTGTGATGGTAACGTAGCAGATGTCACAGCTGTGATGGCAACGTAACAGATGTCACACCTGTGATGGTAACGTAGCAGATGTCACACCTGTGATGGCAACGTAACAGATGTCACACCTGTGATGGTAACGTAACAGATGTCACAGCTGTGATGGTAACGTAGCAGATGTCACAGCTGTGATGGTAACGTAACAGATGTCACAGCTGTGATGGTAACGTAACAGATGTCACACCTGTGATGGTAACGTAGCAGATGTCACACCTGTGATGGCAACGTAGCAGATGTCACACCTGCTAACAGATGACAGCTGTGATGGTACGTAGCAGATGTCACAGACGTAACAGATGTCACACCTGTGATGGTAACGTAGAGATGTCACACCTGTGATGGCAACGTAACAGATGTCAACTGTGATGGTAACGTAGTGTCACACCTGTGACGTAGCTGTCACAGACGTAACAGATGTCACAGTATGGCAACGTAACAGTCACAGCCAACGTAACAGATGTCACACCTGTGATGGTAACGTAGCAGATGTCACACCTGTGATGGTAACGTAACAGACGTCACGGTTGTGACTGTAACATAACTGAGGTCATACCTGTGACGGAACGTAGCAGACGTCACACCTTGACGGTGTTGTAGCAGATGTCATACTTGTGACGGTAACGTAGATGTCACACCTATGATGGTAACATAACAGACGTCACAGCTGTGACGGTGACATAACAGATGTCACAGATGTGACTCATACGATACTGGCGAATCATAAGATTGACTAATACGATACTGGCCTAAATTATCGTAATGGGGATAATTGACGTCCAGGCAGAATCTCAAAAAATTACCACAGTCTCAAAATAATTCATAATTCATAGCGTACTATCTTGTAAGACGTTCTGAGTGGCATCGCATATCTGTACGAAGACAAAGCCAGCGGAAGGCCTCGGTCAGATGACCCAAAGCTCCAGTGGCGGGTCATCATATGACTAAGACCGGCGTCAGGAAACACTTGTCCTGTTTCCTGACGACTCTTACCTAACCTACACCAAGAGGCGTATATCTCTCGCCTTGCTGGGCGAAACGTCTACAATTAAGATATCCAGATGTTGCACATGTGTCTAATTCTTCATCTTGTCGGTATTGTTTACCGACAAGATGTTTACATACATATGAAAGGAGTAACATTGCAGTAGGCCTACTGGCCCATACTAAGCAGGTCCTTCCCAAGAAATGGGCATTGATAACCCGATTAACTCATGTGCAAATCCCATTCAAATCCAATCCCTCTCACTTTTTTATAAGCAAATGGAGAGTGGTAGGAGAGGGATCTAATCATATGCATAAATATGCAGCATTGCATAGCTCCTGACGACGCACGAGAGTGCGAAAGATCTAGAGCTGAAGATTTTCAACAACATTGGGTGTGTCCCGCATTATTAAGATCCTCTGCAGTTGTTTTGCGAAAAATGAAGGTAAAGTCAAGGAGTATGGCGAGTAAGGAGGATGTGACAGGCTGGAAGTAATCCTATCCCCACGAGGGAATGTTACAACTGCCGTAGCTTAGTGGTTAGAGTCGAGGCTGTCATCCGGGGATCGAACCCACGACCAGAAAAATAATACACTGCTACTGATACACGATTATTTTGTCAGTAAGTTATCCGTGACGTAGAATACAACACATGTGGGTTATGGTATTTTATTTTAGAACTTTCCGTTTACCGTAGGTTCTATTTTAGAACGTTTCGTTTACGTAGGTTCTATTTTAGAACGTTTCGTTTACGTAGGTTCTATTTTAGAACGTTTCGTTTACGTAGGTTCTATTTTAGAACGTTTCGTTTACGTAGGTTCTATTTTAGAACGTTTCGTTTACGTAGGTTCTATTTTAGAACGTTTCGTTTACGTAGGTTCTATTTTAGAACGTTTCGTTCACTATTTTAGAACGTAGTAGTTCTATTTTAGAACGTTTCGTTTACGTAGGTTCTATTTTAGAACGTTTCGTTTACGTAGGTTCTATTTTAGAACGTTTCGTTTACGTAGGTTCTATTTTAGAACGTTTCGTTTACGTAGGTTCTATTTTAGAACGTTTCGTTCACCGTAGGTTCTATTGCTCCAGTACGTCGCCGGTGGGCGACACGTCTTTTATACATTAATTCGCGTACGGTGTTTTACTGACGTACTCTGGATAATTTTTAACGATGTTGATGGTGATTTCCTCGTGTCTGTCATTACAAAAACTACTGAAACACAAAATTATTACGACACAAAATTAAATCACATAGGGCTTGTTTACTGGAAGTGTGTCGGTCCTGGGACCTCGGTCACTCGACACTTGGAGTGACGGGAGACCCAAGCTGGTCCTTTGTCGCTTCAATTTGTGTTTTCCAATCCTTGTCAGTATGCGTGCGGCCAGCAGTAACAGCGCAATGATCAGGCCTTGCTCCACCGTGAGGCCTGGTCATGCACCGGGCCGCGGGGGCGTTGACCCCCGGAATACCCTCCAGGTATACCCCAGGTATTAGTAATCTCTAAATCACGAGATTACGGTCAATTATCAGTTGGAAATAGGTAGTATGTGGCTGGGGATGGTTGGTGTTGAGGAGGACCTGCCTTGAATGGGCCAGTAGGCCTGCTGCAGATAATCACTGAAGAAAATACGCACGTTGCTGAGCAGGCCTTTTACTGAGACAACGTTTCGCTCTATATAGAGATTAATCAGGCCTGTGAAAAACGTTCTCCCAGAAAAAACATCTTATTACTGCATTTCTCTTTATTCCTTACTCCCTGCCGTCTCCAGACCAATTAACGAGAGAGGTCGCAGGAGGGCTGTCTTCAAACAAAATACCAAGGAGGAATAATTGAAACCATGACTCGGTCGCAGTACGTTTCGACGCGTCGCTTCCATATTAACAAGCACACGACATGGACCTGACTACGTAGCAACAGTTGGCTTGCTGCTGCAGAATACCTGCTGCTCCCTCTCGTTGCCTCACACCTAGGGAGAAGAGGGAGACTACACTAACACCCTGGAAGAGGAGGGAGACTACACTAACACCCTGGGAGAGGAGGGAGACTACACTAACACCCCCTGGGAGAAGAGGGAGACTACACTAACACCATGGGAGAAGAGGGAGACTACACTAACACCCTGGAAGAGGAGGGAGACTACACTAACACCCTGGAAGAAGAGGGAGACTACACTAACACCCTGGAAGAGGAGGGAGACTACACTAACACCATGGGAGAAGAGGGAGACTACACTAACACCCTGGGAGAGGAGGGAGACTACACTAACGCCCAGGGAGAGGAGGGAGACTACACTAACACCCTGGGAAAGGAGGGAGACTTCACTAACACCTAGGGAGAGGAGGGAGACTACACTAACACCCTGGGAGACGAGGGAGACTACACTAACACCCAGTGAGAGGAGGGAGACTACACTAACACCCAGGGAGAGGAGGGAGACTACTATACACTAGTTCCTCCTTCACCTGTCCGCTTCCAAAGGGTGTACTTACCTATATGTACCCACCTATATGTGGTTGCATGGGTCGATTCACAGCTTCTGGCTTCGCCTCTTCGTTGTGTGTGTGCATGTGAGATATATATATATATATATATATATATATATATATATATATATATATATATATATATATATATATATATATATATATATATATATATATATATATATATATATATATATATATATATATATATATATATATATATAAATGTCGTGCCGAATAGGCAGAATTTGCGATCTTGGCTTAAATAGCAACGCTCATCTTGCCATATAGGACAAGTGAAAATTTGTGTATGCAATAATTTCGCCAAAATCATTCTGAACCTAACGAAAAAAATATATTTCACTGTGTTTGTTTAGTATTAAATTACTATAAACAAATCTAAAATATATTTAGTTGGGTTAGGCTAAAATAAATTGCTCTTGTTATAATAAGGTTAGGTAAGTTTTCTAAGGTTCTTTTGATGCAAAATTAAAAAATTTTACATTAACATTAATGAAAAAAATATATCTTTGAACGTATAAGAGAAAATTTCAGAAAGGACTTAATTTTAAATGAGTTCTTGCTAATTGACCAGTTTTACATATTCGGCACGACATATATAAATATATATATACATATATATACATATATATACATATATATACATATATATATATATATATATATATATATATATATATACATCGACACCATGCCTAGCCCTTCTAGGGTAGGGTAGGTGCCTGAGTCCGAGCTTGCAGCTCACAAGACTGTCACTCCCATTAGCCTCCTTTGGGCAGGGATGGCAGACCAGAGAGGCCTAGCTTGTGGCTAGGCCTGGGGACACTTGGTCCCAAAGATGAGGAGGTACTTGTGCCTCCTCCCATGGGAGACTTAGGTCTCAAACACTCCCTAAAGAGGGAGCCAAGGCCGGGCCACCACTTGGAAAAGGCCCGGGCCGGGAAAATACCGGCGAATCTTTAATAATAATATATATATATATATATATATATATATATATATATATATATATATATATATATATATATATATATATATATATATGTGTGTGTGTGTGTATATATATTAAATATGGCGTGAATTTTTATTTTTGGACCAAATTTAAAAAGCTCACCTAACCTAATTTAACCTAACTCTACTATATATCATTGATCAGTCAAAATTTATCTAATATTACTAAAATTCAATGATACATATATATTTTTTGTTAGGTTCAGAATTATTTTCGCAGGTTTATTACATAAAAAAAAGGAAATTTCCCCTCTGCATATTCGGCAGAAATGACCCCTGCTTGCTTTAGGTCGGTATTTAACAAGAAAAAGAAACTACTGTCTTTCTCATAATGTTTACATGTGCATCTCAGCTCATATATACCTAGAGCTTTAATCTCTATTGTAGGGATATATTCCTCATAGAGCCTAGTAAAAGTCTGTGGATCTCACCCTGTGTTGCGTCCCTCAACTGGACGCTATGTATATTTAATATTCTGTGTATATTTTATTATATTATTTTATATTGGAGATGTTTTCATTAATATCTAAAATGAAACTATCTTACTTAAATGATTATTTGACATAACTTGTGTAAATTAGGTAGGATATATTCAGTTGTATAATTGGCTTAACTTTTATTAACTTTTTTGTCTGCTTGTTTCAATCACTGGGGTAAGTGTGAGTCACGTGATCACACCCAGTGTTGGGGCTGCTGAATTTGCCTCACTAAGTTACCTCCTGGCCTCTCTAAGGAGACACATTAATCCCTCACTCTGGCAGTTTATTTGTCCCTTCGAGCTCTCTTTTACTCCAGTGGTTAATTTGTTGGTTCAGCTAACTTAATCTGTCTTGTCAGCACTTGTGTGTTACTTTCTGGCTGGTATAGTACGTCTCGTGAGTGAGACGGAATGTACTATTCGTCATGCTATGACATGCAGTTATTTGTGTGTACCTGTTGGTACAGATCTAAGTCTGGGAATATGGAGACATCACTAGATTTAAGTTAATAGTCTTATTCTAATTTATTTGTGTTATATTATTGCATTATTCATATTCTTGAGTCTTTTCATAGTATGTACCAGTCGGTACTTGAGAACCTTAATTACTGAAGGTAAACCAAATATTTTAATTCTGTATATATACTCCTCTAGACAACTTTACTAGTAAAGATCTTAAATTTTATTTTATTGTTTTGTGTTCATTCAGTCGGGATCCTTATTAATATTGAAGAGGGCTATAGAATAGCCGGGATAACTGAAATGGAATATAATCCAACCTCTTGTTACGAAACCAGAAACAGGCCAGTGGCTAGAAGGGGACCAATTCGTTAACTCTCTAGCCTGCTCTAGAGACGTCTGTTGTACCTGGAGTTTACCTGGAGAGAGTTCCGGGGGTCAACGCCCCCGCGGCCCGGTCTGTGAAGACGCTTTTTGTAACACCCTGCATCTTCAAACCTTAACCAGATGGCACGAAGGTCATGTGCATGGACTACCCTAAGGTTATTGTTATAACTAGTCAGTGCTATACTTGACCAGATGGTTATTCTTTACCCAAAATAGATGACAGCATCAACTTTATAAGACATGTGACGTTGAAGGAATACTATCCTGTTCCTCTGAGGGATAGAGCGAAGGACATCTCAGCCTTTACAGTCAAAGGATGTTCACATAATTAGAAAAGTAATGCCATTTGTGATGTAAAATGCATCTGCAATATTTCAAAGCCTTATAATTCAGATCACAAAAAGGTTACAAGAGTTCCTAGATGACCTGGGACCAGTTGACTTGAGACCAGGTGAGCTGGGACAAGATGACCTGGGACAAGATGAACTGGGACAAGATGACCTGGGACAAGATGACCTGGGACAAAATGACCTGGGACCAGATGACCTAGCACAAAATGACCTGGGACCAGCACATGCTACCATTGGAGGCTTTATTTCAAAAGTTGTCACGCTGACGTCAATCGACCAAAAACACTGCGTTAAATCAGGCGAAGAGGATTTTCCTGGGTCATACCGTTTGGCAAAGCAAAGTGTCTTCTACCCCAGCAAAGTTAGAAGCTATTCACAACTTCAGTGTGTCTAACAAGAGAAATGCAGTGATACGATTTCTGAGCATGACCTGGTTCTACCGACTACTGGCGTACGAGTGATAGGCAGCCATAATAACCCTGGCGTAATCGTCATGACTTGAACCATCCAGCCAACCAGACGATCGGCTCTTCAGTGTGTCAACAGAGATAGCAGTCACGAGGCTCGAACATCTGTCTGCCTAGTGACAATCCTTCACTATGCACATGAGGCCTATGAAAACACAGCTTACTGGGTAAATGTTACCATACTATGGCGCCTACAGACCAGAAGAAAGTACGTCATCATGGCTCATGGAGTTTTAAACCTATCGACTACACGAGGATCATTAAGATTGCATGTAATCTGTTCAGTCTACCAGACAAGAACTTTAATTCCTAAAATAGGGATTTCAGTAAACTCTCAGTATATACACTGTCAAACACGTATATTCTGTGTAGTGACAATTTCATTTATGTTTGTATTAATGTTTGTGTCTCATTTTCAATATCTCAATCTATATAAACTTATGCAAGTTGCACTTACATTAATGAATATTAGATCTAATTTAGATAAATAGAATGTGTATAGAAATATCAATAAGTTCAAGACCTTGGAAAAGGATATACACACTGAGAGACATCCCTTGATGTATATATTTGCCGAGAGATTATATATATATATATATATATATATATATATATATATATATATATATATATATATATATATATATATATATATATATATATATATATATATATATATATATATATATATATATATATATATATATATATATATATATATATATATATATATATATATATATATATATTGATTAAAGTATTCTTAATAAACGGGTAACATACGGTCTTAACGACCCTCTTGTAGTCGATAAGTCTTAAGATCCATTAGCCAACTATCTTGGCACACACGCTACGGTTACGAACAAAATATTGAACTTCACAGATATCTATTGGTCACTACTAGCCGCCTTCTACCACCACTTTTCTCATCAGGAATGCGAAAGATCAGAGTTTCTCAGCCTGTTTTGGGTGGCGCTCCCTATCGCACTTGGTCTTCATCATCACGCCCTTCCCCATTCTTCCTTCGTACAAAAATACGAACGTAAAATATTCAATAAAGTCGCCTTTATTTAAATAGGAACACTGACAAACTAGTTATCACTCCTAGCTTTATTATTTTTAACTAATAAAATAAGTCTGTGTAAGGAGTAAATCGCAAATACACGACATATACAGAACAAATACATGTTAAGACTATTCCTTAGTTTTGCTCTGGGTTCGTAGTCTCTCGAGGTCTGGTTACGGATCAGCACGCGGGGGCGTTGACCCCTGGAACCCCCCTCTAGGTATACAGGTATACTCCACTGGAAATTTCTCTCTCCTTCTTCCCTAGGGGGGCGAGCATCCCTTGTGGTTAAGAATCTCAATGATAAATAGACGCCAAGTCTTTCCAGTTCTATCATCTTAAGCTAATAACACAAGCCTCGGATATCTCAAAAGCCTCCAAAAAAAAAAAAAAAAAAACTCACATGGAGAAACGTTTTTTCAATAAAGGATGAGTACGGAGACGTGTTTACCTGGAGAGAGTTCCGGGGGTCAACGCCCCCGCGGCCCGGTCTGTGACCAGGAGGAAGAGGATGAATGGAAGATCACTGGAAAGAGTTGGAGGCGAAATTCCAACCTGGAACTGAGATTCATGAAAAATGAAGAACATTTTGAAAAATAATGGAATAGAGGGAAAAATAGAATACAGAAAAGGGAAAGAAGGCAACGAAGAAGACGATTCACAGGAGGAGATGAGGAAAAGGAAGAGGAGGAGGAGAAGGAGGAGGAGGAGGAGGAGGAGGAGTATCTATGAGTACATGAGACAGATATCAGACGGCTTAGAAGTCTAAACCGAAGCTATGTGCTAAAAACTATCTACTTCTAGGTAGATTTAAAACTATCATGTATTATCTAGGTGTGTGAGTCAGGGAGAGAAACAAACACGAGGCGGAGGCGGACAAGGACGAGGACCAGGCTCGAAAAGCGTTAATGACGCACAAAGCCGACCAATACTGCATAAAGTCCAGGCTAAGCGTATGAGTCCTGCTGAGGCGTATATAGTTTGAATATTGATGCTCTGTCTGGGAGAACCATGGCCACCGAGAAAGAGAGAGAGAGAGAGAGAGAGAGAGAACACCCTTTTGCAAAACTAGCTTTTAGAGACAAGATTTTGTTCGGATATAACTCCAGAAAAACATTATTAAGAGCACGATCAATTTCTTACAGGATAAAACGTTTTCCAGTAAAAGCGACAGTCGTACAATGTCTGTACTTGAAAAAAGTTTTATTGAAAATATCAATTATTATTACATCAGTAATAAATACTGATTCCATTTTGTCGTATATATATATATATATATATATATATATATATATATATATATATATATATATATATATATATATATATATATATATATATATATATATATATATATATATATATATATATATATATATCTTTCTTTCAACACATATCCCACCAAGGCAGGGTGGCCCAAAGGGAAAAACAAAAGTTTCTCCTTTCACATTTAGTAATATATACAGGAGAAGGGGTTACTAGCCCCTTGCTCCTGGCATTTTAGTCGCCTCTTACAACACGCATAGCTTAAGGAGGAAGAATTCTGTTCCACTTCCCCATGGAAATAAGAGGAAATAAACAAGAACAAGAGCTAGTAAGAAAATAGAAGAAAACCCAGAGGGGTGTGTATACATATGCTTGTACATGTATGTGTAGTGTGACCTAAGTGTAAGTAGAAGTAGCAAGACATACCTGAAATCTTGCATGTTCATGAGACAGAAAAAAGGACACCAGCAATCCTACCATCATGTAAAACAATTACAGGCTTTCGTTTTACACTCACTTGGCAGGACGGTAGTACCTCCCTGGGCGGTTGCTGTCTACCAACCTACTACCTACCTACTATACACACACACATATATATATATATATATATATATATATATATATATATATATATATATATATATATATATATATATATATATATATATATATATATATATATGTTTGTGTGTGTGTGTGTTAAATATGTACAATGTAGATCACATTCGCCCATTTTTACAAAATGTAAAGTGAATAGGCTTCTTATATCCTCTTTTTTAATCGTCCTCTCCCAAAACCTACTTAATCCCTTTCTCTCCTTTCCCATTCTTCTATTTATCCCCTCTAGGTGGTTCAGTACTCGCTGGACCGAGGACAAGAAATAGGTGAAAGGGCAAGCTCTATTTTGGGTACACAGTGTCACTTGTCTAGAGTTTGATCGATAAAAAAAAAAGATACCCGGAGCAGAACGCTAGTTTTGGAACGCGAGTTTTTTCTCCGGTATCTTAAAGAAGAAAAGGGCACAATACCGTGACTGGAACAATACACGGATAACCCGCCCATAGGAGACCGGTAACTGGCCATGTAGATCCAGTCACTAGTGCATCACAACCCACGGATCTTCACCAGTAATTTTATCTCTTACATTCGTGCAAAGATAATATACTCAGTATAATATACTTAAGATAAAATACTCAGGGATAGCGAAAAGCGCTAACCCTGAATGAAGTGGCGTAGCAATAACAGTCTTAACACCTGACAGGGAACCATGCTTGCCCGAGCCTCTAAAGAAACAACAGACCGTCACAGCGTTCTCGGCCAGCATCCAGGACGCTGGAAGAATGCTAATGTAGTCAGTTCGTCCCATTTTTATACACCACAGGCACCTATATATAGAGAAATTATTTTTTTCTTCATCCAGCTGGTCAAATGCAGATTAAACTGGAGTTTTCAATTGAAATTTCAAGACACACTTGAAGTCATTAGTGAAGGCGACGAGACTCGATGCGGGAAGCGAACGCCTCTCTCCTTGCCCCGGGCGTTATGATGCTGGCAGATCTCTTGTTGGTGAGAGGAAGTGCAGCATCCCTAGGCTTCCTTGTAACATATCTCATTGAGAAATGGTATGATGATACCGTCAAGCTGTGAGTAAAGACACTTATGTGTACTGTTCGGGACACTGATTACAGGAAACGTTTCGCCACTGAAAAAGTCACTCGTAGCGAAACGTTTCCTATGAAATGTACCTCAATGTTTGCCATTTTTCAAGAGTGGTATGACCCTAGTTACGATTTGATAATCCAGGACGGGACCGAAACGTCGTCGTAAGGTTTTTCTCCCAAGTGCGAAGTTTTGGATTAACTGTTCCAGCCACAGTATCTTCACTTCATTCATGACCCTTACAGGTTAACAAGTCGATGGTTCGAGTCTGACCGAAAGGTCGCCATAAGTTCCTTTCTCCAAGTGCAACTAATGCGACATTCTATTAAAGCAACGTTTCGCTCTCCAGGAACTTAGTCAAGCCATTACCAACAATTTTTTATGAGGTTTTAAACTCTAGACAAATATTTTCATATTTAAAATCAAAGAAAACTTATGTATATAGGATATTTTGACCTATCAAAGAAATTTGTGTTTAACAAAAGTGAAATGTTAGGTAGCTTTGTGGGTGGCTAGTGCTCTTGCTAGTTTGTAACCTAATTTTTGGGGGATATTCTGAGCGTTATCTGGTCTGATGAACCATGCTGGTCTGATGGATCATGTTGATAAATCAGACACATGTGCAACTCTTGGGTTCTTTATCAACATGTCGGTTCTCTGAACCATTCATCTACAAACCTGTCAGACACTGCAACTTCTTGGGATCTTAATACTTAGGAATTCTTCGCTTGCCTAATTCTTGGGCACGACCTACTTCCACATTGAACAAATGTGACACTACCTATGACTGCTGCACCTCTCCTGCCATACGGTTTATAAGCTGCTTCTCCGCTCATATGCTGTATTCTACTCAAGATTGATGGACTGAACACATCGACTCAAGGATGAGGGACTGATTACCTCATTCTCCTCCTGTTCTTCAAGTTTCTCCTACGTATGGACTGATGAAGCCACTGTGTGGCGAAACGTTTCCTCAATAAAGATACCCAAGAGTTGCACATGTGTCTAATTTATCAACATGTCGGTTCTCTGAACCATTCATCTACAAACTGATGGATCATGCTGGTCTGATGGATCATGCTGGTCTGAAGGACCATGCTGGTCTGAAGGACCATGCTGGTCTGAAGGACCATGCTGGTCTGATGGAATATGCTGGTTTGATCGACCATGCTGGACTGATCGACCATGCTGGTCTGATGGATCATTCTGGTCTGATGGACCATGCTGGTCTGATGGATCATGCTGCTCTGATGGATCATGCTAGTCTGATGGACCATGCTGGTCAGATGGACCATGCTGGTCTGATGGACCATGCTGTTCTGATGGACCATGCTGGTCTGATCGACCATGCTGGTCTGATCGACCATGCTGGTCTGATCGACCATGCTGGTCTGATGGACCATGCTGTTCTGATGGACCATGCTGGTCAGATGGACCATGCTGGTCTGATGGACCATGCTGGTCTGATCGACCATGCTGGTCTGATGGACCATGCTGGTCTGATCGACCATGCTGGTCTGATCGACCATGCTGGTCTGATCGACCATGCTGGTCTGATCGACCATGCTGGTCTGATGGACCATGCTGGTCTGATGGACCATGCTGGTCTGATGGACCATGCTGGTCTGATCGACCATGCTGGTCTGATCGAGCATGCTGGTCTGATGGATCATGCTGGTCTGATGGATCATGCTAGTCTGATGGACCATGCTGGTCAGATGGACCATGCTGGTCAGATGGACCATGATGGTCTGATGGACCATGCTGGTCTGATCGACCATGCTGGTCTGATGGACCATGCTGGTCTGATCGACCATGCTGGTCAGATCGACCATGCTGGTCTGATCGACCATGCTGGTCTGATCGACCACGCTGGTCTGATGGACCATGCTGGTCTGATGGATCATGCTGGTCTGATGGACCATGCTGGTCTGATCGAGCATGCTGGTCTGATGGACCATGCTGGTCTGATGGACCATGCTGGTCTGATCGAGCATGCTGGTCTGATCGACCATGCTGATCTGATCGACCATGCCGGTCTGATGGATCATGCTGGTCCGATCGACCACACTGGTCTGATGGATTATGCTGGTCTGATGGACCATGCTGGTCTAATGGATCATGCTGGTCTAATGGATCATGCTGGTCTGATGGATCATGCTGGTCTGATGGATCATGCTGGTCTGATGGATCATGCTGGTCTGATGAATCATGCTGGTCTGATGGATCATGCTGGTCTGATGGATCATGCTGGTCTGATGGATCATGCTGGTCTAATGGATCATGCTGGTCTAATGGATCAAGCTGGTCTGATGGATCATGCTGGTCTGATGGATCATGCTGGTCTGATGGATCATGCTGGTCTGATGGATCATGCTGGTCTAATGGATCATGCTGGTCTAATGGATCATGCTGGTCTGATGGATCATGCTGGTCTGATGGATCATGCTGGTCTGATGGATCATGCTGGTCTGATGGATCATGCTGGTCTGATGGATCATGCTGGTCTGATGGATCATGCTGGTCTGATGAACCATGCTGGTCTGATGGATCATGCTGGTCTGATGGATCATGCTTGTCTTATGGATCATGCTGGTCTGATGGATCATGCTGGTCTGATGGACCATGCTGGTCTGATCGACCATGCTGGTCTGATGGATCATGCTGGTTTAATGGATCATGCTGGTCTGATGGATCATGCTGGTCTGATGGACCATGCTGGTCTGATGGACCATGCTGGTCTGATGGACCATGCTGGTCTGACGGATCATGCTGGTCTGATGGATCATGCTGGTCTGATGGATCATGCTGGTCTGATGGATCATGCTGGTCTGATGGATCATGCTGGTCTGATGAACCATGCTGGTCTGATGGATCATGCTGGTCTGATGGATCATGCTGGTCTTATGGATCATGCTGGTCTGATCGAGCATGCTGGTCTGATGGATCATGCTGGTCTGATGGATCATGCTAGTCTGATGGACCATGCTGGTCAGATGGACCATGCTGGTCAGATGGACCATGATGGTCTGATCGACCATGCTGGTCTGATCGACCACGCTGGTCTGATGGACCATGCTGGTCTGATGGATCATGCTGGTCTGATGGACCATGCTGGTCTGATCGACCATGCTGGTCTGATAGTCCATGCTGGTCTGATGGATCATGCTGGTCTGATGGACCATGCTGGTCTGATGGACCATGCTGGTCTGATGGATCATGCTGGTCTGATGGACCATGCTGGTCTGTTCGAGCATGCTGGTCTGATCGACCATGCTGGTCTGATCGACCATGCTGGTCTGATGGATCATGCTCGTCCGATCGACCACGCTGGTCTGATGGATCATGCTGGTCTGATGGACCATGCTCGTCTGATGGATCATGCTGGTCTAATGGATCATGCTGGTCTGATGGATCATGCTGGTCTGATGGATCATGCTGGTCTGATGGATCATGCTGGTCTGATGGACCATGCTGGTCTGATGGACCATGCTGGTCTGATGGACCATGCTGGTCTGACGGATCATGCTGGTCTGATGGATCATGCTGGTCTGATGGATCATGCTGGTCTGATGGATCATGCTGGTCTGATGGATCATGCTGGTCTGATGAACCATGCTGGTCTGATGGATCATGCTGGTCTGATGGATCATGCTGGTCTTATGGATCATGCTGGTCTGATCGAGCATGCTGGTCTGATGGATCATGCTGGTCTGATGGATCATGCTAGTCTGATGGACCATGCTGGTCAGATGGACCATGCTGGTCAGATGGACCATGATGGTCTGATGGACCATGCTGGTCTGATCGACCATGCTGGTCTGATCGACCATGCTGGTCTCATCGACCATGCTGGTCTGATCGACCACGCTGGTCTGATGGACCATGCTGGTCTGATGGATCATGCTGGTCTGATGGACCATGCTGGTCTGATCGACCATGCTGGTCTGATCGACCATGCTGGTCTGATGGATCATGCTGGTCTGATGGACCATGCTGGTCTAATGGACCATGCTGCTCTGATGGATCATGCTGGTCTGATGGACCATGCTGGTCTGATCGAGCATGCTGGTCTGATCGACCATGCTGGTCTGATCGACCATGCTGGTCTGATGGATCATGCTGGTCCGATCGACCACACTGGTCTGATGGATCATGCTGGTCTGATGGACCATGCTGGTCTAATGGATCATGCTGGTCTAATGGATCATGCTGGTCTGATGGATCATGCTGGTCTGATGGATCATGCTGGTCTGATGGATCATGCTGGTCTGATGGATCATGCTGGTCTGATGGATCATGCTGGTCTGATGGATCATGCTGGTCTGATGGATCATGCTGGTCTAATGGATCATGCTGGTCTAATGGATCATGCTGGTCTGATGGATCATGCTGGTCTGATGGATCATGCTGGTCTGATGGATCATGCTGGTCTAATGGATCATGCTGGTCTGATTGATCATGCTGGTCTGATGGATCATGCTGGTCTGATGGATCATGCTGGTCTGATGGATCATGCTGGTCTGATGGATCATGCTCGTCTGATGGATCATGCTGGTCTGATGAACCATGCTGGTCTGATGGATCATGCTGGTCTGATGGATCATGCTTGTCTTATGGATCATGCTGGTCTGATGGATCATGCTGGTCTGATGGACCATGCTGGTCTGATCGACCATGCTGGTCTGATGGATCATGCTGGTCTAATGGATCATGCTGGTCTGATGGATCATGCTGGTCTGATGGACCATGCTGGTCTGATGGACCATGCAGATCTGATGGACCATGCTGGTCTGATGGATCATGCTGGTCTGATGGATCATGCTGGTCTGATGGATCAAGCTGGTCTGATGGATCATGCTGGTCTGATGAACCATGCTGGTCTGATGGATCATGCTGGTCTGATGGATCATGCTGGTCTTGTGGATCATGCTGGTCTGATGGATCATGCTGGTCTGATGGACCATGCTGGTCTGATCGACCATGCTGGTCTGATGGATCATGCTGGTCTAATGGATCATGCTGGTCTGATGGATCATGCTGGTCTGATGGACCATGCTGGTCTGATGGACCATGCTGGTCTGATGGACCATGCTGGTCTGATGGATCATGCTGGTCTGATGGATCATGCTGGTCTGATGAACCATGCTGGTCTGATGGATCATGCTGGTCTGATGGACCATGCTGGTCTGATAGACCATGCTGGTCTGATGGACCATGCTGGTCTGATGGATCATGCTGGTCTGATGGATCATGCTGGTCTGATGGATCATGCTGGTCTGATGGATCATGCTGGTCTGATGGATCATGCTCGTCTGATGGATCATGCTGGTCTGATGAACCATGCTGGTCTGATGGATCATGCTGGTCTGATGGATCATGCTTGTCTTATGGATCATGCTGGTCTGATGGATCATGCTGGTCTGATGGACCATGCTGGTCTGATGGACCATGCTGGTCTGATGGATCATGCTGGTCTGATGGATCATGCTGGTCTGATGGATCATGCTGGTCTGATGGATCATGCTGGTCTGATGGATCATGCTGGTCTGATGGATCATGCTGGTCTGATGGATCATGCTGGTCTGATGGATCATGCTGGTCTGATGGACCATGCTGGTCTGATAGACCATGCTGGTCTGATGGATCATGCTGGTCTGATTGATCATGCTGGTCTGATGGATCATGCTGGTCTGATGGATCATGCTGGTCTGATGGATCATGCTGGTCTGATGGATCATGCTGGTCTGATGGATCATGCTGGTCTGATGGATCATGCTGGTCTGATGGATCATGCTGGTCTGATGGACCATGCTGGTCTGATGGATCATGCTGGTCTGATGGATCATGCTGGTCTGATCGACCATGCTGGTCTGATCGACCATGCTGGTCTGATGGATCATGCTGGTCTGATGGACCATGCTGGTCTGATGGATCATGCTGGTCTGATGGACCATGCTGGTCTGATGGACCATGCTGGTCTGATGGACCATGCTGGTCTGATGGATCATGCTGGTCTGATGGATCATGCTGGTCTGATGGACCATGCTGGTCTGATGGACCATGCTGGTCTGATGGACCATGCTGGTCTGATGGATCATGCTGGTCTGATGGACCATGCTGGTCTGATGGATCATGCTGGTCTGATGGATCATGCTGGTCTGATCGACCATGCTGGTCTGATGGACCATGCTGGTCTGATGGATCATGCTGGTCTGATGGATCATGCTGGTCTGATGGATCATGCTGGTCTGATGGACCATGCTGGTCTGATGGACCATGCTGGTCTGATGGACCATGCTGGTCTGATGGATCATGCTGGTCTGATCGACCATGCTGGTCTGATCGACCATGCTGGTCTGATGGACCATGCTGGTCTGATGGACCATGCTGGTCTGATGGACCATGCTGGTCTGATGAACCATGCTTGTCTAATGGATCATGCTGGTCTGATGAGCCATGCTGGTCTGATCAACCACGCTGGTCTGATCGACCATGCTGGTCAGATCGACCATGCTGGTCTGATGGATCATGCTGGTCTGATGGATCATGCTGGTCTGATGCGCCATGCTGGTCTGATGGATCATGCTGGTCTGATGGATCATGCTGGTCTGATGGATCATGCTGGTCTGATGGATCATGCTGGTCTGATGGACTATGCTGGTCTGATCGACCATGCTGGTCTGATGGATCATGCTGGTCTAATGGATCATGCTGGTCTGATGGATCATGCTGGTCTGATGGACCATGCTGGTCTGATGGACCATGCTGGTCTGATGGACCATGCTGGTCTGATGGATCATGCTGGTCTGATGGATCATGCTGGTCTGATGGATCATGCTGGTCTGATGGATCATGCTGGTCTGATGGATCATGCTGGTCTGATGGACCATGCTGGTCTGATGGATCATGCTGGTCTGATGAACCATGCTGGTCTGATGGATCATGCTGGTCTGATGGACCATGCTGGTCTGATGGACCATGCTGGTCTGATGGATCATGCTGGTCTGATGGATCATGTTGTTTTGATGGATCATGCTGGTCTGATGGATCATGCTGGTCTGAAGGATCATGCTGGTCTGATGAACCATGCTGGTCTGATGGATCATGCTGGTCTGATGGACCATGCTGGTCTGATGGACCATGCTGGTCTGATGGATAATGCTGGTTTGATGGATCATGCTTGCATGATGGATCATGCTGGTCTGATGGATCATGCTGGTCTGATGGATCATGCTGGTCTGATGGATCATGCTGGTCTGATGGACCATGCTGGTCTGATGGACCATGCTGGTCTGATGGACCATGCTGGTCTGATGGATCATGCTGGTCTGATGGATCATGCTGGTCTGGTGGATTATGCTGGTCTGATGGATCATGCCGGTCTGATGGATCATGCTGGTTTGATGGACCATGCTGGTCTGATGGATCATGCTGGTCTGATGAACCATGCTGGTCTGATGGATCATGCTGGTCTGATGGACCATGCTGGTCTGATGGACCATGCTGGTCTGATGGATCATGCTGGTCTGATGGATCATGCTTTTCTGATGGATCATGCTGGTCTGATGGATCATGCTGGTCTGATGGATCATGCTGGTCTGATGAACCAAGTTGGTCTGATGGATCATGCTGGTCTGATGGATCATGCTAGTCTGATGGATCATGCTGGTCTGATGAATCATGCTGGTCTGATGGACCATGCTGGTCTGATGGACCATGCTGGTCTGATGGATCATGCTGGTCTGATGGATCATGCTGGTCTGATGAACCATGCTGGTCTGATGGATCATGCTGGTCTGATGGATCATGCTGGTCTGATGAACCATGCTGGTCTGATGGATCATGCTGGTCTGATGGATCATGCTGGTCTAATGGATCATGCTGGTCTGATGGATCATGCTGGCCTGATGGATCATGCTGGTCTGATGGATCATGCTGGTCTGATGGATCATGCTGGTCTGATGGACCATGCTGGTCTGATGGACCATGCTGGTCTGATGGACCATGCTGGTCTGATGGATCATGCTGGTCTGATGGACCATGCTGCTCTGATGGATCATGCTGGTCTGATGGATCATGCTGCTCTGATGGATCATGCTGGTCTGATGGATCATGCTGGTCTGATGGACCATGCTGGTCTGATGGATCATGCTGCTCTGATGGATCATGCTGGTCTGATGGACCATGCTGGTCTGATGGATCATGCTGCTCTGATGGATCATGCTGGTCTGATGGATCATGCTGCTCTGATGGATCATGCTGGTCTGATGGACCATGCTGGTCTAATGGATCATGCTGCTCTGATGGATCATGCTGGTCTGATGGATCATGCTGGTCTGATGGATCATGCTGGTCTGATGGATCATGCTGGTCTGATGGATCATGCTGGTCTGATGGATCATGCTGGTCTGATGGATCATGCTGGTCTGATGGATCATGCTGGTCTGATGGATCATGCTGGTCTGATGGAACATGCTCTATTTAATTAAGCTTTAAATAGAACATCGTTTCGCTGTGTAGAGCTTTATCAAAGCTTTACCAGAGCTTTATTAAAACTTTATCAAAGCTTAATTAAAGCTTGTTCATCATCTTGTAGCTTCATCAAGATTTTTCTGGCCAAATGTTTAATCTAAAAAAAAATGTGGCCTAACTTCACTATTTTTTTTAATTCTTTTCAATCTCAAAAAAATTCTTTGATTTGTATTGATTTTTAAATATTTCTTTCATTCGTTTTATTTCCTCACTAAAAAGGCCTAGGAATAAGTATACCTTGATGTATACTATAGACTATAGGAATAAGTATACCCTCGTGTATACCATAGAGTATAGGAATAAGTATACCCTCGTGTATACCATAGAGTATAGGAATAAGTATACCCTCGTGTATACCATTGAGTATAGGAATAAGTATACCCTCGTGTATACCATAGAGTATAGGAATAAGTATACCCTCGTGTATACCATAGAGTATAGGAATAAGTATACCCTCGTGTATACTACAGAGTATAGGAATAAATATACCCTCGAGTGTATCCTCTGGTGGTAAAGTATACCAGCATTATGTAAGTAAGACATACAATGTTGGTTATGGCATTTTATTTTGAAGACGTTTCGCCCATCGGGGACTTAATTTTGATAAACTGATAAAGTCTCTGGAGAACGAAACACCTTCACATTAAAATGCCATAACTAGCATTGAAAAACAAGATGATGCCTGATAAAGGAGAAGTCAAAAGAAGGGACGGAGGGTAAAAAGAGAGGTCGATAGGAGATTTTTGTAATTGTACAGCTAAGTTAATAGAGGGCAGATATAGGCTAGAAATTAGGTAGACTGATACAGTAAAGGGTAGACACAGGCTAGGACCCAATTAGGCCCCGAGAGTGAAAGTAGCTGTAATTTAAACCATAAAAAAATAGCATTTATAGTGGTCCTCTGGAAGTCAGTCTACGTAGATCTGCCATGGAAAAAAATCCTCAGACAAAAGAGATCTCAGAACCGCCATGAATATTTTCGAGGGCTCGTAAAGAATGCAAAGAGGAAATTAGTGAAGCATTAGCGTCTCTTATTAATAAATCAAGAGAGACGTGCCGGAGATGTGCAAGATAGCCAGTGCGATGGTTATTTACAAAACCGAAGATGGGTGCCCTTAGTTTCGAATCGGCGTTCTATCAGCCTGACTGCAATAACAAACTAGTTGCTGGAATCAACAATAGCAGATGCATACTGAAGTGACCTTGAGCCCTTCATGAAGTGTGATATCCCTTTAGTCTCCACTCCACTTCGTAACCCAGCTTCCTAGCTAACTATTAGCGTTTCAGTGTAGGAGTGCCAAAGATGTGGACGATGACAGTGTTTAGACTTATACCTTTGGTAGACTTACACATCGAAAGGATAATCAAAACCATGAGAGGTACTGGAGAAATTATCTCCTAAGTTGATACGTAGCAGATTTTTAGGCAAAATAGATTTTGTATTAACTGGACGAATCCAAATATGGACTTCTCACGAGTGGTGTTCCGCAGGGATCTGTGTTGGGTCCCAGGTTGTTAAAAATGGACATAGAAATCCTTTGTAGTAAATATCAACATAAATCCGCTGATAATTAGGCCAATAAGTACAGAGAATACCGGGAAGCGGTGTTAGTGTGGTGGACGGAGAAGTGACAGAGTGTAGTAATACGTAAATCTTAAACCGAAAGTAAAAAAGGTCGAGTTTACATTATGCTGTAGTATACAGTAAACAGGTGATATCACAATATGCAAAACAACCACCGTGAAAAGAATAGTGAACTTACAAACGATTTCGTGATTTCTCACATCGTGATTTGTCATATAACGAAGGCTACTTTTATCCTTACAATAGAGATGAAAGTAGCCACGACTGGTACTGTACAAGTTACACGGAGCCTTGATGACCTCGTGTACTACATAGATTTCAAACCTAATGAACCAACGCAGAAAATGAGAGACGTGAGAAAAAATAAGGGTTGGAAAAAATATAATAATTATTATTACAGGAAAGCCTTAATAGGCCAAGTCGGACGGAAACGTCGTCGTAAGTTTCCTACCTGCGTTTCGAAAGTGACCCGTGTCTAGTACGTCTCTAACCAAACGTTAGAGGCGTTAAGAAGGATAGGTTAGGTTACGTAAGGTTAGGTTATGTTAGGCTAGGTTAAGTTAGGTTAGGTTAGGTTAGGTTAGGTTAGGTTAGGTTAGGTTAGGTTAGGTTAGGCAACGTTAGGCTAGGTTAGGTTAGGTTAGGTTAGGTTAGGTTAGGTTAGGTTAGGTTAGGCAACGTTAGGCTAGGTTAGGTTAGGTTAGGTTAGGTTAGGTTAGGTTAGGCTAGGTTAGATTAGGTTAGGTTAAGTTAAGTTAGGTTAGGTTAGGCTAGGTTAGATTAGGTTAGGTTAAGTTAAGTTAGGTTAGGTTAGGTTAGGTTAGGTTAGGCAAGGCTAGGTTAGGCTAGGCTAGGTTAGGTTAGGATAGGCTAGGTTAGGCAACGTTAGGCTAGGTTAGGTTAGGTTAGGTTAGGTTAGGCTAGATTAGGTTAGGTTAAGTTAGGTTAGGTTAAGTTAGGCTAGGCTGGGTTAGGCTAGGTTAGATTAGGTTAGGTTAAGTTAAGTTAGGTTAGGTTAGGTTAGGTTAGGTTAGGCAAGGCTAGGTTAGGTTAGGTTAGGTTAGGCTAGGTTAGGTTAGGCTAGGCTAGGTTAGGTTAGGTTAGGTTAGGTTAGGTTAGGTTAGGTTAGGTTAGGCAAGGCTAGGTTAGGCTAGGCTAGGTTAGGTTAGGTTAGGTTAGGCTAGGTTAGGCTAGGTTAGGCTAGGCTAGGTTAGGTTAGGTTAGGTTAGGCTAGGTTAGGTTAGGTTAGGTTAGGTTAGGCTAGGTTAGGTTAGGTTAGGCTAGGCTAGGTTAGGTTAGGTTAGGTTAGGTTAGGTTAGGTTAGGTTAGGCAAGGCTAGGTTAGGCTAGGCTAGGTTAGGTTAGGTTAGGTTAGGCTAGGTTAGGCTAGGTTAGGCTAGGTTAGGTTAGGTTAGGTTAGGTTAGGCTAGGTTAGGCTAGGTTAGGCTAGGTTAGGCTAGGTTAGGTTAGGTTTGCCAGGAAACAGGACAAGTGTTTCCTGACGCGGGTCATAGCCATATGATGACCCGCCACTGGAGCTTTTCGTCATCTGACCGAGGCCTTCCACTGGCTTACCGGTCATGATAGATTTTCTTATAGTATTTACAAGACGTGACTATCCATACGTCGCTTCTTTGAAATTTGATCTTGAAAAATATTTCTCATTCCGTCGTGCGAAAATAATACAGAAGGGAATACTTGAAAATACACGGAAATGCTGAGGGTAATGCGTAAACATAGTGAGGCGAATCAGTCCCTTTAAGGGAGATGAACTGATGCTGGTGTAGGGCTCTTCATCCGTGGAATCGGAGCAATCTTGTGTCTGTTTTCATCAAACTTCTGTATTTCCAGCTCTTCAATCACCGCATGGCCCCAGTGGGTCTATCACTTCCCCAAAACTGCAGTGTATAATAATAATAATAATAATAATAATAATAATAATAATAATAATAATAAAATTATTATCATTATTTTTAATACACCTGGCGTCTCCCACCAAGGCAGGGTGACCCGAAAAAGAAGAAACACTTTCATATTCGCTCCATCACTGTCTTGCCAGATGATCGCTGACACTACAGCTCAGGTGCTCCTCCTAACTGCCATGGTTCCCACACCTCCTTCAGAGTGCAGGCACTCTACATCCTCATTATTATTATTATTATTATTATTATTATTATTATTATTATTATTATTATTATTATTATTATTATTATTATTATTATTGTTATAATTATTATAATTATTATTAATATTTTAATTATTATTATTATTATTATTATTATTATTATTATTATTATTATTATTTTTATTATTATTATTATTATTATTATTATTATTATTATTATTATTATTATTATTATTATTATTATTATGATGATGATGATGATGATGATGATGATGATGATGAAGGATCAGGAAATTGCTATAAATAGGCCTTTTTTGAGAATGCCTAAAAGTTTTCGGTTTTCGTAATGTGTGTGTGTGTGTGTGTACTCACCTAATTGTGGTTGCAGGGGTCGAGA
Organism: Cherax quadricarinatus; assembly: GCF_038502225.1. Lineage (NCBI taxonomy): Eukaryota > Metazoa > Arthropoda > Malacostraca > Decapoda > Parastacidae > Cherax > Cherax quadricarinatus. The sequence goes on from NC_091350.1 coordinate 640,785, forward strand.
CTCACTCAGCTCCTGTGTGTGTGTGTGTGTGTGTGTACTCACCTATTTGTACTCACCTATTTGTGGTTGCAGGGGTCGATTCACAGCTCCTGGCCCCGCCTCTTCGCTGATTGCTACTAGGTCCTCTCTCTCCCTGCCCCATGAGCTCTATCATACCTCGCCTTAAAACTATGTATGGTTCCTGCCTCCACCACATCACTTTCTAGGCTATTCCATGGCCTGACTACTCTATGACTGAAGAAATACTTCCTAACATCCCTTTGATTCATCTGAGTCTTCAACTTCCAATTGTGACCTCTTGTGTCTGTGTCCCATCTCTGGAACATCCCGTCTTTGTCCACCTCGTCTATTCCGCGCAGTATTTTATATGTCGTTATCATGTCTCCCCTGACCCTCTTGGCCTCCAGTGTCGTCAGGCCGATTTCCCTCAACCTTTCTTCATAGGACAATCCCCGTAGCTCTGGGACTAGTCTTGTTGCAAACCTTTGCACTTTCTCTAATTTCTTGACGTGCTTGACTAGGTGTGGATTCCAAACTGGTGCTGCATACTCCAATATGGGCCTGACGTAGATGGTATACAGAGTCTTAAACGAATCCTTACTGAGGTATCGGAGCGTTATCCGTAGGTTTGCCAGGCGCCCGTATGCTGCAGCAGTTATCTGATTGATGTGCGCCTCAGGAGATATGCTCGGTGTTATACTCACCCCCAGATCTTTTTCCATGAGTGAGGTTTGCAGTCTTTGGCCATCTAAACTATATTGTGTCTGCGGTCTTCTTTGCCCTTCCCCAATCTTCATGACTTTGCATTTGGCAGGGTTAAATTCAAGGAGCCAGTTGCTGGACCAGGCTTGTAGCCTGTCCAGGTCTCTTTGTAGTCCTGCCTGATCCTCTTCCGATTTGATTCTTCTCATTAACTTCGCATCATCTGCAAACAAGGACACTTCTGAGTCTATCCCTTCCGTTATGTCGTTCACGTATACCAAGAACAGCACAGGTCCTAGGACTGACCCCTGTGGAACCCCGCTTGTCACAGGCGCCCACTCTGACACCTCGTCGCGTACCATGACTCGTTGTTGCCTCCCTGTCAGATATTCTCTGATCCATTGCAGTGCCTTTCCTGTTATGTGTGCCTGGTCCTCTAGCTTTTGCAGTAACCTCTTGTGAGGAACTGTGTCGAAGGCCTTCTTGCAGTCCAAAAATACGCAGTCGATCCACCCCTCTCTCTCTTGTCTTACTTTTGTCACCTTGTCATAAAACTCTAGTAGGTTTGTGACACAGGATTTTCCTTCCCTGAAACCGTGCTGGTTGTCAATTATACACTTGTTTCTTTCCAGGTGCCCCACCACTCTCCTCCTGATGATCTTCTCCATGACCTTGCATACTATACACGTTAGTGATACAGGTCTGTAGTTTAGTGCCTCATGTCTGTCTCCCTTTTTAAAAATTGGGACTACATTTGCCATTTTCCATACCTCAGGGAGTTGCCCAGTTTCAAATGATGTGTTGAAGATCTTTGTTAATGGCTCACACAATATCTCTGCTCCCTCTTTAAGGACCCATGGAGAGATGTTGTCTGGTCCCACCGCCTTTGAGGTGTCAAGTTCGCATAGCAGCTTCTTCACCTCCTCCTTGGTTATATGTACCTCATCCAGCACTTGCTGGTGTGCCCCCCTGTTCTGATTTCTTGGAGTCCTACTGGTTTCCACTGCAAATACCTCTTTAAATCTTGTGTTGAGCTCCTGACATACCTCTCGGTCGTTTCTTGTGAATTCCCCATCACCCTTCCTCAGTCTGATTACCTGGTCCTTGACTGTTGTTTTCCTCCTGATGTGGCTGTACAACAGCTTCGGGTCAGTCTTTACTTTTGATGCTGTCATTTTCATATTGTCTCTGAGCCTCCCTTCTTATCTGTGCATATTCGTTTCTGGCTCTTCGGCTGATTTCTTTATTTTCCTGAGTTCTCTGTCTTCTGTACCTTTTCCATTCTCTAGTACACCTAGTTTTTGCCTCCCTACACCTTTGGGTGAACCAAGGACTCGTTCTGTTCTTCCCATTATTTCTGTTTCCCTTGGGAACAAACCTCTCCTCTGCCTCCTTGCATTTTGTTGCTACATAGTCCATCATTTCTTGTACTGGTTTTCCTGTCAGTTCCCTCTCCCACTGAATGTCTTGAAGGAAGTTCCTCATGCCTGAGTAGTTCCCCCTTTTGTAGTTTGTTTTTTCCCAGCCTATTCCTGCTACTCTCTCCACTTGGAGCTCAACTATGTAGTCGAAGCACAGAACCACATGATCACTAGCTCCCAGGGGCCTTTCATACATGATACCCTCGATGTCCGAACTACTCATGGTGAATACAAGGTCCAACCTTGCTGGTTCATCCTCTCCTGTGTGTGTGTGTGTGTGTGTGTGTGTGTGTGTGTGTGTGTGTGTGTTTGTGTACTCACCTAGTTGAGGTTGCGGGGGTGTGTGTGTGTGTTTGTAGGTGTTGTGTGTGTGTGTGTGTGTAGGTGTTGTGTGTGTGTGTGTGTGTGTATGTGTGTGTGTGTGTGTATGTGTGTGTGTGTGTGTGTGTGTGTGTGTGTGTGTGTGTGTGTGAGGTATAAAATTTCTTCGCCTGTTTCTCTGCGTCCTTGTACACATCTATGTCCTAGTGCACTCGTACGTGTGCACACGTGTGTTCCTCTTGTACGTGCACGGGTCTGGCCGTCTCCCCCCCCACAGAGCCTGTTTCGTGTGTAGCCTGTATAGAGGGGGCCCAGGATGCTAGCTTAGTCCAACACCATTATTACCTCTGCTCTCAGTATTGACGCTGGTTGGATAGTCCAGCTGGGCTTAAATCCTCTCGATTACACAAGGGTCGTTAAGCCTGTGTTTAACTTCTCACCACAAGTCGAGAATCCTTTAATATCTTATAGAAAGAGTCAAGCAAACTACCAGTGCATATACACTGATATAACACCTCTTGATATATACAGTTCATCCTTGTCTCATTTGCTAGATTTGTTATATATATTTCTTAGACTTATAAAGTACTTGGTTCTTCACGTTCCAGCACTGTCTTGAGACGCAAAATACAGTAATAGTAAGGTAGCCATCGCCCATTTAAGTTATCGAGGTTGAGAGGCATGTAAGGGTGAAGAGGCAGAGTTGCTGACACAATGTTACTTTTTTTAGTTCTGGGTGAGGAATATATGAAATATTTATTATATATATTAAAGTGGCTTAGGAATATCGGCAGCTATAATGATCTAACGAAGAGGAGGAGGATAGTGGTAACGATACTTATCTAAGATGTGGTGGAGTAAATAGCAATATTATTGACGTAAGAAGTAAAGGAATACAGAGAATACTAATTTCTTATCATTTTTTAAATTTGTAATCACTGATTAACGTCATAACAAATTTAAACTTAATATTATTTAACGTGATATTATATCGACTTAGTATATCAAGAACAAGAAGGGAACGGTAAATAGTAGGTAGGAATCACTGAAGCAGTATCAAGCATTTATATGTGTTGGATATATATATATATATATATATATATATATATATATATATATATATATATATATATATATATATATATATATATATATATATCGTGTTGAACAGGTAAAACTTGCCGAATAAGGCAAGCGAAAATTTTTGCATGCTTTACGAATTTACTAACTTTTTCACCAAGGTATTTGAGGAGATAGATTATAGTAATGAATATGATACTGAGGAAAATTAAGGCACTCGGAATAGGAGAAATTTTTTCCTGGGCAGAGACGTGGTTGACAGAGCCAGCAGAAGTTTGCATCAATGGGGAGAAATCAGAGAAGGGGCACGTTACAAGTGGTGTTCCACAGGGGTCAGTGTTGGGCCCTTTATTGTTTACAATGGTTGACAGAGGCAGCAGAAGTTTGCATCAATGGGGAGAAATCAGAGAAGGGGCACGTTACAAGTGGTGTTCCTCAGGGGTCAGTGTTGGGCCCTTTATTGTTTACAATATGTATAAACGACATAGATAAGGGAATAATTAGCGACATAAACATATTTGCTGATGACACCAAAATAGGTCGCCTAAATCATTCAAATGAGGACATCAGATCACTCCAGGAACGTTTGAATAGACTGATGCAGTGGTCGGCGAAGTGACAGATGCAGTTTAATACAGACAAATACAAAGTTCTAAACATTGGACAAGAAAATACCCATGCTACATATAAACTAAATAATGTAGGTGTTAGTATTACTGATTGTGAAAAGGATTTGGGAGTTCAGGTTAACAGTAATCTAAAACTAAGACAATAATGCATAAGTGTTCGCAATAAAGAGAACAGAATCCTTGGCTTCATATCAAGAAGCATAAATAATAGGAGTCCTCAGGTTGCTCTTCAATTCTATGTATCTTTGTTTATTCCTCATTTAGATTATGCTGCACAGTTCTGGTCATCGTATTAGAGAATGGATATAAATGCACTGGAAAACGTACACAAGAGGATGACAAAGTTGATCCAATGTATCAGAAATCTTCCCTGTGAGGACAGGTTGAGGGGCCCTGAATCTGCACTCTCTAGAAAGGCGTAGAATTAGGGGGGATATGATTGAGGTGTATAAATGGAAAACAGGAATAAATAAAGGGAATGTAAATAGCGTGCTAAAAATATCTAGCCTAGACAGGACTCGCAGCAATGGTTTTTAAGTTGGAAAAATTTAGATTCAGGCAGGATACAGGAAAGCACTGGTTTGGTAATAGAGTTGTGGATGAGTGGATCAAACTCCCGAGTACCGTCATAGAGGCTAAGACGTTGTGTAGTTTTAAAAATAAAGTAGGTATGGGTGGGTGTGAGATGGACCTGACTAGCTTGTGCCGTGCCCCTTCCTTAAGTGGCTGTGACCTGATGACTAGGTGGGTCATTGGTCTAAGCCGGCCAGTAGGCCTGCTGCAGTGTTCCTTCTTTCTTATGTTCTTATGCTCTAATAATTTCAAAAAAAATAATTCTGAACCTAACGAAAAAAATATACTTCACTGAGTTTGTTTATTATTAAATTATTGTAAACTTATCTAAAATATATTTAATTGGGTTAGGCTAAATTAAATTGCTCTTGTTATAATAAGGTTAGGTAAGTTTTCTAAGAATCTTTAGGTACAAAATTATTAATTTTTACGATAACGTACGAGACAAAATTTTAAAAAGGACTTAATTTGAAATGAGTTCTTGCTAAATGACCAATTTTACCTGTTCGTCACGACATATATATGTGTGTGTTTGTTTGTGTGTGTGTGTGTGTGTGTGTGTGTGTGTGTGTGTGTGTGTGTGTGTGTGTGTGTGTGTGTGTGTGTGTGTGTGTGTGTGTGTGTGTGTGTGTGTGTGTGTGTGTGTGTGTGTGTGTGTGTGTGTGTGTGTGTGTGTGCTCATACAAGGTGCTGAAGTGTGCCTAAACTGGGAGACTTCAGTATCACATCGACAACAGATCAAATATTGTACATAAATCGTATATAATACCGACAAGATGAAATTAAGACACATTTGCAACATCTGGGTATCTTTATTGTAGACGTTTCGTCATCCAGTGGCTTTATCAATACAAATTTCAGGACATAACTTGAAGACAGGGACTGATTACCTCATCTTCTGTACATAGTTCTCCTGTCTTCAAGTTATGTCCTGGAATTTGTATTGATAAAGCCACTGGATGGCGATACGTCTACAATAAAGATACCCAGATGTTGCACATGTATCTCAATTTCATCAGATCAAATATTCCAGTAAGGGTCCATCGCATTATTTTATTTCCAGTATCAAACCTTAAAAATTTTTTTACGTATTGATTTATATGCTTATTTTAGCTAACAATTGAGATATGCCAGAAAATGCTGAAAACAACACTAACTCCTAGAAATATGGAATAAAATAAAATTTTAGCCTAATTGTTATCTACTTTTTTTTGATATATCGCATATTTTTTTAAAAATAATATAGGCTACTGGAACTTCAAAGATTTCCTTCCAGCAGAAATGGAGTTACAGTCACTTTGGAATTACCATTTCTTTGGATAGCCTGTCCCATGTATAGGAAAGATGGTAAAGTAAAAGGACACGTTTCTCTCCCAGAAGCTTGAGGCTCCTGAAGAGCGAAACGTTGCCACAATAAAATGTCATATTAGTTGCACTTGTGTCCTCTTACTTTACATATTGTCAGTAAATAACAAAAAGGCACAATACCGTGACTGGAACAATACACAAATAACCCGCACATAAAAGAGAGAAGCTTACGACGACGTTTCGGTCCGACTTGGACCATTGACAAAATCAATGACTTTGTCAATGGTCCAAATCGGACCAAAACGTCGTCGTAAGCTTCTCTCTTTTATGTGCGGGTTATTTGTGCATATTGTCGGTAATTCTTCCAACATTATTGCAGGAAAGATACTATTTTTATACAGATATCACCATCATTCCAAAGCAGAGACAAAAGAAATTGTACACAGGAGGCAGGAAAGAGAGGAAGGATCTGTTAATTAACGTGATTATGTAGTTATACATACCCGCATTAATTAACAGATATCAATGCCGATGCATTATATTATACGCCTGACAATGCATAATGACGCTTGCCTCGTGATTAATTTTAATTTTTAACGTTAGGAACACATCACATTAGCATTGGGCAGCTACTCTCTTCTTTATGATAGATACATATGTACACAGATGGGTATTCAAGTATATAACTACACAGCCACAATATACATGGTGCCACCTGCATATGTGTAATGGTTAACAGCTGTAGATATTTCTGGTCTGTGTTTGGGCAAGGCAAGGTGCCCATTATGAGCTTAATCAAATCACGAACAGACCTGTTTGTGACTTGATAAAGTCCACTATGTGGGCGAAACGTTGTCAATAAAGGATCACATTATACTGCATGTGGTTATTTCTCCGTTGTGTCGGTATTTTATACCATTTATTTCCATATTAGACACATGTTGGAAGGATGTCCTGGTGTTATTGTTAACACAGAAACATTGTAATATAAAGACGCGATGCTTGTTTTAACGACTTCACATGTGTATACTTATATATATATGTAAATATTTACACATGTATGTGTAGATTCATATTCATACAGTGTTAATGTTGCAGCTTTGTAACTGTAGTGTAAACGCGCCTCTGGCAAGACAGTGATGGAGTGAATGATGAAAGTTTTTCTTTTTCGGGCCACCCTGCCTTGGTGGGAGACGGCCGTTGTGTTAATAAAATTATTTATATATATATATATATATATATATATATATATATATATATATATATATATATATATATATATATATATATAACTCACGAAACGAGTGGAATTAATCAGTAACAACACTTCACTAGCCAAGGAGTCGAACCCATGCTGTTTTGACCAGCCTCATGGTGAGCGAAAACGCATGATTCTTTAGTGGTCTGCAGCGCCATGCGTTTTCGCTCACCATGAGGCAGACCAAAACAGCATGGGTTCGACTCCTTGGCTAGTGCAGTGTTGTTACTAACAACTGGACACTCAACTACACAGTTGAAAAGGTCGTGTTCTTTCACTTTTTCGCTGAGCTTACATTTAGAAGAAGCATTGATGGGAGGTTCGCCTGTGGGTGCACGCATCTGCCACGGGTGACGATATCCCACCCTGATTCTGACAGTCATAATGCTTACCTACCTGGAGGGTGCTCAGGGGTCAACACCCTGCAGCCCGGTCCATGACCAGGCCATTACCAGGCTTGATATTAAAGCTCTTGGGTCTCGGGGCGGCTTTATTTTCTCCTCTACAGGAGTTGACATCCTTCAGTAGGAAGGTTTTAGCAGTGAAAAAAAGGGACGCTGCGTTGTATCTCCCCCTTCAGCTTGTTACAAGCAGACTTGCTTCTGTATCACTATCATGACATCTAATTCCAACGTTGGGAACGTTTCCAGACAAATGGAGATCTGTAAATCTTTGTCCTGAGCACTATTCAGGTCATTTTTATGTCTATCATGGTGTTCCAGTAAACTGGTATGTAACTGATACTAATTGGCATGATGCAGGCATGAACTAGCACATTTCTGAGATGTGTTGGCAACTTTGGATTTTTTATGATCTTACAACAGAAGAGTCTGCTTAACTGTATTATTCTCTCATATACAGAAGAATAACCTCAATTCTTCCCTTAATTTTAGTATTCTAGAAGATACTGGAGCACTACGAATACTTCTCATGGCTGTGTTCTGGTTTACTTCGAGTTTCTTAAATAAAGTTTTGAGAAATTAGTCAAGGTATGTGATGGTAGACAATGTTAGATGTGATAAACATTATGCAGAACAACATTACATGTTTGACTTTATTGTCAATGTTCCTTCCTACACGTGCTCTAAGAGTGTCAATGTTCCTTCCTACACGTGCTCTAAGAGTGTCAATGTTCCTTCCTACACGTGCTCTAAGAGTGTCAATGTTCCTTCCTACACGTGCTCTAAGAGTGTCAATGTTCCTTCCTACACGTGCTCTAAGAGTGTCAATGTTCCTTCCTACACGTGCTCTAAGAGTGTCAATGTTCCTTCCTACACGTGCTCTAAGAGTGTCAATGTTCCTTCCTACACGTGCTCTAAGAGTGTCAATGTTCCTTCCTACACGTGCTCTAAGAGTGTCAATGTTCCTTCCTACACGTGCTCTAAGAGTGTCAATGTTTCTTCCTGCACGTGCTCTAAGAGTGTCAATGTTCCTTCCTACACGTGCTCTAAGAGTGTCAATGTTCCTTCCTACACGTGCTCTAAGGGTGTCAATGTTCCTTCCTACACGTGCTCCAAGGGTGTCAATGTTCCTTCCTACACGTGCTCTAAGGGTGTCAATGTTCCTTCCTACACGTGCTCTAAGGGTGTCAATGTTCCTTCCTACACGTGCTCTAAGGGTGTCAATGTTTCTTCCTACACGTGCTCTAAGGGTGTCAATGTTTCTTCCTACACGTGCTCTAAGGGTGTCAATGTTCCTTCCTACACGTGTTTTAAGGTTGTCAATGTTCCTTCCTACACGTGTTTTAAGGTTGTCAATGTTCCTTCCTACACGTGCTCTAAGGGTGTCAATGTTCCTTCCTACACGTGTTTTAAGGTTGTCAATGTTCCTTCCTACACGTGTTTTAAGGTTGTCAATGTTCCTTCCTACACGTGTTTTAAGGTTGTCAATGTTCCTTCCTACACGTGTTTTAAGGTTGTCAATGTTCCTTCCTACACGTGTTCTAAGGGTGTCAATGTTCCTTCCTACACGTGTTTTAAGGTTGTCAATGTTCCTTCCTACACGTGTTTTAAGGTTGTCAATGTTCCTTCCTACACGTGTTTTAAGGTTGTCAATGTTCCTTCCTACACGTGTTTTAAGGTTGTCAATGTTCCTTCCTACACGTGTTTTAAGGTTGTCAATGTTCCTTCCTACACGTGTTCTAAGGGTGTCAATGTTCCTTCCTACACGTGCTCTAAGGGTGTCAATGTTCCTTCCTACACGTGCTCTAAGGGTGTCAATGTTCCTTCCTACACGTGCTCTAAGGATGTCAATGTTCCTTCCTACACGTGCTCTAAGGGTGTCAATGTTCCTAAGTCTCTTTCTTAAGGCCTGTAGTGTTAAGTTACTTATAATGTCACTGTTGATATCAGCTCCTAAATATGTGGTGTTTGCTGAGCTCAGTGTCGGTGTTTTTGAAAAATCAGTCTGGTGATACTGACAAGATATGAAAAAAGACACTTATGTACAGTTCAGGATATTTATTAGAAGAAACGTTTCGTCACTAGTGGCTTATTCAGGCTTCATTGGAAGTGTAGAAGCCACTCGTGGCGAAACGTTTCCTCTAATAAATACCCTGAACTGTACATATGTATCCATTTCCAGTGTTATTAATTTGGAAGGACGGCAGTGTTAACACGTGGACTCAACGGGGAATGGGCTTTAATTGTAGGCTTTTACTTATAAGCACAAAGAATAGGCTGTCAGGAGCGCCTGGGAGAGGAATGCGTTTACGTTCCCCAGGTGTTCAAAAAAAATTTTTTTTCCTTTCGCTTTTCTTCAGGAAGCGCAAGAAAAAGAACTTTTCACTCATCATATTCTTAAAAAGAAACCAATCCTAAATCTTAGAACACAAGCAAGTTTATTTAGGCACAGGTACACATAAGTACAATTATAATACGTAGCGTAAATTATCTAGGATAACCCTGAAAGAAAGATCAGAGTGACTTATTTCCGTAAGTCACTCTGTCTGACACTTTGGCAGGCCTTGTGGTCCGTACTAGCCAGGTCTTTTTCAGCCCTAAAACGCACTAATGAAAGTATTTACCAAACTCAGTTTCAATGCTGCCTAAGGAAAAAGCTTTGATACCCCTACTAACTCATGTACAAGTCCAGTCAGGGTCATGAAAACAACTTCTTGTTAGGAAATTTTCATAGTTTAAATTGTTCCCTGCGAAGTATATTGCAGACCTAAGTTAGCTGAAGATCTCTGGCATCTTGCATTCAGTGTTCCCTTTATCTTCATTTTTCTACGTTCTTCCTAACAATTCGTACCCCTGCAATGTTTCATTTTAAACTAAGGAGGCTGGCCTGACATCAGGCCGCAAGGGAGAAGATCCCCAGAAAAACTAAGAGAGTTATAAGTGATATTAGAATGAGAGAAACAGCGACGTCTAGGGCTAGCGAGGCGGCCATGTTTGTTGACGCTGGCGGTGATTGGTATAGGTCCCGGCCGCCTTATTAATATCCCATGATCAAGAGTCCTCCTCCTCTCCGTCTGCCTGTTAATACCTGCATTGATAATGTTTTATTTTTTTGGGTGTGTGTCTGTAAATATGCTAGATATATATATATATATATATACATATATATATATATATATATATATATATATATATATATATATATATATATATATATATATATATATATATATATACATATATATATATATATATATATATATATATATATATATATATATATATATATATATATATGACTTTGTTTTACTTGTATCATTGATGGCTAGACTGGGAAGATATCTTTTTTTGCAACTATAAACGAACTCTTACAACAGGATCTTTTAAGGTAAATATGCTAGATATATATATATATACATATATATATATATATATATATATATATATATATATATATATATATATATATATATATATATATATATATATATATATACATATATATATATATATATATATATATATATATACCTCTTCGACCCCATTGCCTATATAAATATATATATATATATATATATATATATATATATATATATATATATATATATATATATATATATATATATATATATATATATATATATATATATATATATATATATATGCAATCACAAACAAGCAAGGGATTAACAGATGCAAAACAAGTCACTAGGTGATGGGAAAATTAGCTTTCATTCTTTCCCTCTATTGTCAGTGCTTCGTCAGGAGCTATGCAACGTTGTAGATGAAGTGGGAAATTCTCAGAAGTTGGTAGGCGTTGTAGTCTGCGCCATGTCTCGCGGATGATTATCTTCGGTCAACTAGAGACCCTCTCCAGGCACTGCTAAGCTAGCTGAGGTTAAACCTTTGTATATGCAAATATGTCAGTTTAATGCCACACGCTAAACAGGTCCCTCTCTAAGCCAACCCTTCTCACTCATAACTAGAAGTTCTGCGGCGAAGCTGTGGTAGATGGCCTCTGTACTAAGGTACTTGGGGAGGAGTAAGCATGCTGCAGTACTTCTCATTTTTTGCCTTCTTGCTTCTACTAGTTAACCCAATCTCCTGCGACGTCTTACAGACCTTCCACCCCTCACCTTCCACAGTATACAAACCTCCATTCTCATGCTTCGGCTTCACATTGTTCCAGACAATGGAGCTGGACTATTCTCCAGTCTAAGGGACTGACCACCCCAAAAACTGTTTCTCCAAGGTTGAAAGACTGATTACATATTTACGTCGCCACTACTCCTGCTGCCTCCAGTTTAGTCTCCTCTGTATTTAACTGAAAAATCCTACCGAGTAGTAGGAACGTTTCATTCAACGATAAAGATGTCCATCTGACGCACGTGTGTCTTACACATCATCCCTAGATGTTGTTGTGTCTGACAGACATTATAAGATACTCAAATATCGCCACTAGGGGCGAACCACTAGGGGCGAACCACTAGGGGCGAACCACTAGGGGCGAACCACTAGGGGCGAACCACTAGGGGCGAACCACTAGGGGCGAACCACTAGGGGCGAACCACTAGGGGCGAACCGTTCCCTTTAATAAATGTCCTGAACTGTACACGAATGTCCTTTTCCACAATTATGAAAGGAGTATACAGTATAGAGTGGAACATCTGGGTATCTTTATTGTAGGCGTTTCGCCCTCTAGTGGCTTTATCAACGGAGATTCAAGAACCTAAAGATGCCCAGATGTAGAACATGCGTCTAATTCTTTATCTTATCGGTACTGTATACTATACATATACGAGATAATCAGGAGTAGGTGATGATCACCATAGTCTTGAAGAATCTGAAGCACAGGTACGAACGAACGAACGAAAGTTCAGGTAAGATCCCAAATGGGATGAGCGGGGAAGACGGGACAGACGAAGAATAGTGCTGGAGAGGGGTGTACTTAGTCGTAGAAATAGAGCCAGGGCTTAACCCAGCAGCAAAGGCGATCGTGGGACAGATATTGAGAAGAGAAATTCAGGCTCTTCTGTTGGGACTCCGGTGGGGTGAGAGGGGAGGAAGGGACAGGCGAAGTTTAGCGCTGGAGAGGAGTGTAGAACTGAGCCATGTCTTAACCCTAAGGCTATGGCGAACGTGGGTCAGAGAATGGTACCTGTCATAGAAGGTACCTCTCGGAGAATCCAAGGTTATTTGTAAATAGGGTTAGGAGCAGGATCATGCAAGGAGTAGAAAAGGTTGTGTTGGTTTGTGGGTCTGCGAATGTCTTCGTCAAGGAGAGAGGTCCGGTAGTCATGTCGTGTCTCAAGTTTGTCTATCTGTCTGTCACTGAGCGTCTTCCAGTACAGATTCAGCGCAGGGATGTTTAATTGGGCATGGAGAGTCTCGCTTGTGGCGAAGTCCTCCCATCTGATATCAAGCACCCAGCGCAGCGCCTTGTTCTGGACACGCTGCAGTTTAAGTAAGTTTGTTTTTGCTGCAAGAGAGAGGGCTAGAGGAGAGTAAGTTATCAGAGGACGAATTAGGGATTTGTAGAGGTGTAGTTTGGTGCGTTGAGAGGCATGTTTCAGCTTGTAGAGGCCCGCAAGGGCCTTACTAGCTATTGCATGCCTTGAGTGAATGTGTCCGTGTAAACGAAGAAGGTAGTCAAGATTAACGCTAAGGACAGTGACAGATTGTGTGATGGGGATGTAAGTGCGGGTGTCTGCTGTTCTGATCTTGACAGGTAATGGAGGATCACGTTTCCTGTAGTTAAAATATGTAATGCTGGATTTAGCTGCAAGCACAGGTAGAAAAATTGGTGCTTATATACTGGAGTCAGATGAGGTGCAGCAGACGAAGGCATTGTCGCTGGAAGGTGGGATTCCCCAGTGGAAATAGGTCATGCCTTAGAGTTGGATCAGAAGTTAGCAAGTAGGATGTGGAGATCTCCACAGACTATGGTGCTTATTACCTGCCACTACGTTGAGGGAATGAAATCATCGTCTTCCACTGTCATGTATAAGGAATTCTGCAGTCTGCAGATAAAGTTCATGTGTTGTATTGATAAAGCCACTGGGTAGCAAAACGTCTGCAAAATAAGTAGGTATCTTTATTCCGAAGCGTTTCGCCTATGCAGCAGGCTTCTTCAGTCGAGTACAGAGGAGTCAGCAGAAGCAGTAGAGATATAAAGACAATGCAATCAGTACATCACCCTCAAAGACATAGTTTTGAGGTGGTCAGTCCCTCAGCCTGGAGAAGAGTTCTACATAGTCAGGAAGACATGGATACAAGGAGACGGGGGATACAAGGACACATTATAAAGGAGACTTAAATACAGCCAAAGGTGAGGCTGAGAAAATCTTGAAGGCAACAGCAGAGGCGGGACCCACGCCTTACCTTCGGGAGAATGTAAATAAACTATTGATTCAGCTCCACATTGTTCCAGACTACGGAACAGAACTTTCTCCAGACTGAGGGACTGACTACCTCAAGACTAAGTCTTGAAGTTTTTGAAAGCAGTAAACGAGTTTATGCTATTTTAACAAGTTTTCTTGCTGAAGTATGTTGGGTACGTTATTTATCACGTCGCTGACTGGCAAAACATTTTGTGTATTAGTCTTGGTGAGGATGAATTTTGCACGTTTCCTGCAATCACGTGTGAAACGTAGGGAAAAGTGTAGTGAGTTGAATCAGTGAATGTGTAATGTACATACACTCTTCTTCGAGGAACGGTGGACTGGAAATTCTGTAAGCTCTATTATTGTGACAACGTTTTGCTCCTGGAGAGCGAAACGTTGCCACAGTAAAATGTCACATTAGTTGCACTTGTGTCCTTTTACCCAACATATTGTCGATAATTCTACCAACATTAATATAATCTAAGGAATAAGCCTCTGGTGACCCTTGTAGTCCTGGTGTCTTAGTGGGAGTAAAAATGCAGTTGTGAATCTTGATCATGAGTCTGTTTTTGCTTGTAAGCAGAAGTACGTCGAGACGAGACACTTGGTTGTCCTTCTCTTCCTCTAAAGTAAATTTAGCCATATGTTCCAGAGTGTTGAACTGCTGAGAATGTCTTGGGCACTAAAGTTAGTCGTCCACCTATCACTTCCAAATAGCTGATCTAAGTAAGTTTATAGCAGCATAAGCGTAGAGAACCTTAGATAACCAAAAAAAAAAAAATCACTTATTTCCATAGGGAGGTGTTTTATTTACGGTTTTATTCACGAGCCGGCACTTATACTCGGGTTCATGTCTTCTACAACTTCCTCCGTGGAAGTTATATAGGTAAGGTTAGGTATAAGCATTAATTAACCTATTTTTAAGTGTGCTAAAGAAAATCAGATTTCTTGAGTGGCCAGCACTTCACACTTCACACTTCACACCAAAACACAGTTTGGGGGGTGGATTTTGTTTAAATCCGACCATAAACGCAAATCATATGAAGAGTTGAAGTTGATAGGATAGGGTAAAACTGTATAGGGAACGGGAGGTAATCATTATTATTCCAATGACGGGAAGCTATTTCGATATTTTTTAGAACAGTTCCCTTTCGCCAGCATCAAGGACCCTCCTCTGAAAGGCTCGGTGGGAGTACTAATATATAAGTAACTATATTGAAAGAATACTCTCCGTAGCTTCTGCCTGAACGTTATTTATTTATCGTGATCTGTTAATCTGTTTTTAAACTGCTGTTGAGGTGAAGAATGAATCATGGTACCGTATCAGACATTAATGGTATATACGGATAGGGTGATGAATAAGACACACGTGCAACACGTGGGTGTCTTTATTGATGAATAAGACACATGTGCAACACCTTGGTGTCTTTATTAATAAATAAGACACATGTGCAACACCTGGGTGTCTTTATGAAGATACCCATGTATTGCACGTGTTTCTTATTACAACACCTGGCTGGATCAATTCGCAAATAAGCTACATTCAGGAGAGGAGAATAAGACAATGTTTCGGTCTGTCTTGGACTATTATAAAGTAAACGTGGCTTGAAAACGGTTCAGAAAGGGTTGAAACATAGTTTAGGTGTAGGTTATTTGCTTGCTACCAGGGTACCCCTCGTTAAACCGCCATTGCTGTCCTATAACTACTGTCAGCCCACCCCTTGCATAATTACTGCCATATATAAATATTTTCAGTGCACCTCTCACATAAGTAATGTCAGAACGTTCCTTCCATAAGTACTGTCATGGGCGCCTTCTATAACCCTCTCTCTCCCTCCTCCTCCCTCTGCCACCTCAGAACGTATTCTCAGCATTAGAATAAACGCATCGTGCAGTGAAACAGAAGCGGAGACAAGCACCTGACCAGCATGGAAAAGGTGTCCTTACCGTAATGACGGAGGAAGCAAAGCCAGCAATCCGCTTCACGGCCCGTATGAGACAAACCACTCTGTCGCAGCCAGGCGGAATACAGATGACTTGGCCCTGCGCTGAGGTGTTTAATAATCGTGCGGCAGTGAACGACAATTTTCAAGCAGACCGTTGCGAGGAGGGGCCGAGGAGGGTATGTAGGAGGGAAGAGATGGGATGGGGCTAGTAAGGATAGGGGAGAGGGAGTGAGAATAGGAGAGAGTGGCGTCGGTCGGGTCTGGGAGATCATCTGAATGGGGACGAGGAGACATGGATACAAGGATACGGGGGATACAAGGACATTTAGATACATTTTCTTATTAACAAAATTACATACAATCGCATTGTGCGGCTACATGGCCTTTGACAAGTTGAAACTAAGGAGTTACGTTGGTAGCGCCCTCATCTTACAATCTGAGGGTCACGGGTGAAATATCGGGCATGTTTCCTTACACCTGCTGTCCCTGTTCACCTAGCAATAAGTAGGTACCTAGATGTTAGTCGACTGTTGTGGGTCGCATCCTGGGGACAAGATTAACCTAAGTTGCCAGAAATGTTTACATAACCAAAGACTTTCTGTATAGTATGTCACTGACGTCAGCTGAATATGTAATAGTTGTATCATGGACTTTTAAAAATAATAATAATAATAATAATAATAATAATAATAATAATAATAATAATAATAATAATAATAATAATAATATTATTATTATTATTATTATTATTATTATTATTATTATTATTATTATTATTATTATTATTATTATTATTATTATTATTATTATTTCCATGTACTACAACACATGGAATGATTTTTGGGGGCCATAATTCATCACACATGATTGTTTTCAAATCAAACTATGTTTCCCCCCCCAAAAAAAAAAAAATTAAAAATGAGAATATTCTTGTCACACTATTATACAGGAGGATTTTCCTGACTTGCTTCATTACACAGGATGATTTTCCTGTTATGTGTCATCACACAGGATGATTTTTACACATGAAGTTACATAAGAACATAAGAAAGGAAGAACACTGCAGCAGGCCTGTTGGCCCATACTAGGCAGGTCCTTCACAAATTCATCCCACTAACAGAATATTTGCCAACGCTCTTTTCAACGCTACTCAAGCCTAACCTAGGAGATTTAAGTAGGGAAATGAGGATATCGTCAGGTATAGCAGAGAGTAACGACCTCAGCTTGAAAGGCTTCTATCAGAGCTGAAGACTATTTCGTGGTTACACACACGGAACTATGGATATCATTGTAAATACTGACACAGTAACACAGTGACACGCACACTCAAGGACAAGTGGACCCGCTGAAACACGAACGCACGTACACAGTGTTAGATTCGCGCGTGAGAATGTGTTAGAGGATTATATATATATATATATATATATATATATATATATATATATATATATATATATATATATATATATATATATATATATATATATATATATATATATATATATATATATATATATATATATATATATATATATATATATATATATATATAATGTTTCAGAACGGTGGCTCAGGTGACATTCCGAAGGCATGTCCCGACTTTTGGAATTAAACCATGTCTCAGTGATTGCAAATACATCAATGTTACCTGCACTAACAACTAATCTCAACTCATCCATCTTATTCCTAGCACTACGGCAATTAGCATAATATAATTTTAAAGACCCTCCTTTCTCTTTACCCTTCCTGCTCAAAACTGTTTTTTCACTAAACCTATTACTGTCCTTGTCGCCTAGTGTCATTGGCTTTCCAATATCCACCTCATTCTTCCTATTACTAGTTCCCCTAGAACTCATAGTTTTGCTATACTGGGACTTCACTGTATTTTCGTCAAAACCCATACCACTGTATATTCCTAGTTTAAAGCCCTAACAGCTCCCTCCACTGCGTTGGCCAGTGCTCACACCCCAGACCTAGATAAGTAAACCCCATCCCTGGCATACATGTCATTTCTGCCATAGAATATGTCCCAGTTGTCAATGAATGTTACCGCATTCTCCTTACAGTATTTGTCTAGCCAGCAATTGACACCAATTGCCCTGGACAACCATTCGTTTCCAACTTCTCTCCTTCGCAAAATACCACATATGACAGGGTTCCCACCCTTCTTCCTAATTATCTCTATTGCTGACCTATACTTGCTAATCAGGTCCTCACTCCTACGTCTGCCAACATCGTTGCCTCACGCACTGAGGCAGATAATAGGATTGCTCCCATTACCTTTCATGATGTCGTCCAGACGGCTAACAATATCCCCCATCCCAGCCCCAGGAAAACATACCCTGAGCCTCCTCTTCGTGTCCCTAAGACAAAAGGCCCTATCCATAAACTTAAGCTGACTGTCTCCAACTAAAACAATGTTCTTACCTTCATTTGTGGAATTTGTCATGACGTTCTTGATGGTCTTCATTGGGGTATCAAGGGATGTCTCACTCACGTCTGCCAATGCTCCCTTGGTGCTCGTTGTGACTTTCCCAGTAGACAACCAACATTCGTCTGGTAACACCGAAAATGGGTTGGAAGTCTCCACAGCAATCTTTTGGATCTTCGTTGTTTCCGCCACTCCAACAGACTTCTTGATTTTCAGCTTTGTTCCATGTTGGCCGGCCACTGACCAGGTTTCTCTCTTGACCTGAAGACTCACAACAGGAGGATTACTTTGAATCCTCTTGTTTTCCTCCGTCAGTCGCCGTATCTCAAGCTTAGCAACTCTAAGCTCCTCTTTCAGCTGCTGGTACAGTTGCTCAAGAGAGGACATCTTGTGCAGATTCGCGGAGATTCACTGGACAACTTCACAGAGCTAAGTACACGTCACCACTGAGAGCTAAGTACACGTCACCACCATCAATCTTGTAGAAAGTACAGCATTGCTGTTAGTGAAATTATTGCCCACTAGGAGGAGTACCTGTGATATACGCTTAATGACCCATACTTGTTTAGCGCTTAACATGAATTTATTTGTTAATTTAAGAACATACGAACATAAGAAAGGAGGATCACTGTAGCAGGCCCGTTGGCCCATACTAGGCAGGTCCTTTACAATCCATCTCACTAACAAAATATTTGCCCAACCTAATTTTCAATGCTACCCAAGAAATAAGCTCTGATAACTCTATCCACTCATTTGCAAGTCCCACTCAAATCCAACCCCTCTCACTCTTGCATTTATCCAACCTAAATTTGAAACTACCCAAAGTCTTAGCCTCAATAACCCAATTAATTTTTGATGAGATGATGGGTCCGTGCCGGCTCTGCCGCCTCCGGTAGTGGACGTTCACTGACGTGAGTCTGCGTGTACAGAGGTCTAAACGACTAACCAAACCATACCACGGGCGGGGTTTGAACCCGCGATCAGATAGTCACAAAACTCCAGACCGTCCTTGTTCAAATTATCGAAGACGTTCATAGTTTATATACGCGGGTCATTAACAATATGGATTCAGTAAGTTAAGTCACAGAAAAGTCACAAAAAAGTCACAGAAAAAAAAGTAATAATACAAACCTCCATGAGCTTTATCATACCTCTTCTTAAAGCTATGTATGGATCCTGCCTCCTCTACCTCACTTTCCAGACTGTTCCACTTCCTGACTACTCTGTGACTGAAGAAATACTTCCTAACATCCCTGTGACACATCTGAGCCTTCAACTTCCATATATGGTCCTTTGTTGCTGTGTCCCATCTCTGGGACATCTTGTCTCTGTCCACCTTGTCGATTCCTCTCAGTATTTTATATGTCGTTATCATGTCCCCCCTATCTCTCCTGTCCTCCAGTGTCGTCAGGTCGATTTCTCTTAACCTCTGGTCGTAGGACATTTCCCTTAGCTGCGGGACTAGTCTCGTTGCAAACCTCTGCACTTTCTCTAATTTCCTGACGTGCTTACGAAGTTGTGGGTTCCAAACTGGTGCTGTGTACTCCAGTATTTGCCTGACGTACACGATGTACAGAGTCCTGAACGATGCTTTCCTTAGGTTCGCTAGATGTCCATATGCTGCAGCAGTTATTTGGTTCAACTAATGTGACATTTATTGTGGCAACGTTTCGCTCTCCAGGAGCTTTATCAAGCTTTATCCAGGCTTGATAAAGCTCCTGGAGAGCGAAACGTTGCCACAATAAATGTCACATTAGTTGCACTTGTGTCCTTTTACTTTACATATTGTCGGTAATTCTACCAACTTTATTACAGTTATTTGGTTGTTGTGCGCCTCAGATGTGCTCGGTATTATATTCATCCCAGGATCCTTTACTTTGAATGAGGTTTATAGTCTTTGGCCCCCTAGACTGTGCTCCGTCTCCAGTCTTCTTTGCCCTTCCACAAACTTCATGACTGCACTTCGTGGGGTGTAATTCCAAGAGCCAGTCTCTGGACCAGGCTTGTAGACTGTCCAGATCCCTTTGTAGTCCTGCCTGGTCCTCCTTCGATTGAATTCTCATCAACTTCTGAATCTATTTCTTCCGTCATGTCATTCACACATACCAGACATAGCACCGGTCCTAGGACTCACCCCTGTGGAACCCCGCTCGTCACAGGCGTCCACTGACTCGCTGATCCCTTCCTGATCCATTGCACTGTCTTTCCTGTTATATCTGCTTAGTCCTCCAGCGTTTGCACTAATCTCTTCTGTGGAACTGTGTCGAAAGCCTTCTTACAGTCCAAGAAAACGCAGTCTACTCACCCTTCTCTCTCTCTTGTCTTACTGACGTTACCCTGTCATAGAGCTCTGGTAGGTTTGTGACACAAGATTTCCTGTCCCTGAATCCGTGCTGGTTGTCGTTGATAAGTTCATTCCTTACTAGGTGTTCCAACACTCTTCTCCTGATAATCTCCTCCGTGATTTTTACATTTCAGTGACACTGGAATGTAGTTTAACGCTTCATGTCTGTCTCCCTTTTTTAATAATTGGGACTACATTTGCTGTTTTCCATACCTCCGATAGTCGCCCTGTTTCGGAAGATGTGTTGAAGATTGTTTTTAGTGGTACACAAAGCGCCTCTGCTCCCTCTCTCAGGGGCCACCGTAAGATGTCGTCCGGCCCCATCGCCTTTGAGGTATCTGGTTCGCTCAGCAGCGTCTTCATCTCCTCCTCGGTTGTATGTATTGTGTCCAGCACTTGTTGGTGTATCCCACTTCTCCGTCTTTCTGGAGTCCCTTCTGTCTCCTCTGTGAATACTTCTTTGAATCTCACGTTGAGCTCCTCACAAACTTCTCGGTAGTTTCTTGTATGTGTGTGTGTGTGTGTGTGTGTGTGTGTGTGTGTGTGTGTGTGTGTGTGTGTGTGTGTGTGTGTGTGTGTGTGTGTGTGTGTGTGTGTGTGTGTGTGTGTGTGTGTGTATGTGTGTGTGTCTGCAACCCTGTAGCACCTGCAACACTGACCATAAATTCCAAGCAAGGTGCCTCTTCAATGGCTCGTAAAAAGTGCTTCGTCAGACCTACAGAATATGTAAGTGTGTTGGGGCATGAATGACCCTTCCTTCGCACCATCAAATTCTTGAGTAGCTTTGGGAAAAGCTTGAACAAATACATGTGTGGCTTTGATAAGGACTTCCCTTGTATGGGCCAGTAGGGCTTCTGCAGTGCTCCTCCATTCTCATGTTCATTCACCTCGTAATCAAGCTGGGGCACAAAATTCCACAGATAACCTGAGGTACCTGTGATTAAGGTGACTCTTGCAAGAACAATTTCCTCTTTAGTGTTGCAAGCACTATGCACTTCAGTCTGTCTTGCATGCAACGAGCCGTCGGCTGTTTTATGCTATTTAATGGATCAAATATTGCATTATGTATTAATTAAAAGGAGGAATAAGTTGATACTGTAAGACACAGCAGTGGAAAATCTAAACACAGATGCAGTATAATGTGATCCTTTACTGACTACGTTTCGCCCGTATAGTGAACTTTATCTAAGATCCAGAGGAAAAGGTCACAGAAAACTTACATAAAATCACAGGAAAAAATGTCACAGAAAAAAAGTCACAGGAGAAAAAGTAACAATACAAACCTAACCTAACCTAACCTAACCTAACTTAACCTAACCTAACTTAACCTAACCTAACCTAACCTAACCTAGCTTAACCTAACCTTACCTAACCTAACCTAACCTAACCTAACCTAACTTAAAATAACCTAACTTAACCTAACCTAACCTAACTTAACCTAGCCTAACCTAACCTAACCTAACCTAACCTAACTCAACCTAACTTAAGCTAACCTAACATAACATAACTCAACCTAACATAAAATAACTCAACCTAACTTAACCTAACTTAACCCAACCTAACATAACCTAACATAACCTACCCTAACCTAACCTAACCTAACATAACTTAACCTAACTTGACCTAACCTAACATAACCTAACTTAACCTAACCAAACCTAACCTAGCTTAACCTAACCGTGAATAACTGTGTATTGCCAGGATATTATGTCAATTGTTCACAATCTCCACATGTCATGTATTGTCAATAAACAAATGAGAAGTATTTTTGTTTCATTGCTTTACTTTGCTTAAGAAATTGAATCATAGGTGATGTTTTTTACATATGTGTGATGCCATCACATAAATTGTGTTGCCAACGTGTACAAGTCATGTACTGTAAGTTAATTGTGTTGCCAACGTGTACGAGTCATGTACTGTAAGTTAATTGTGTTGCCAACGTGTACGAGTCATGTACTGTAAGTTAATTGTGTTGCCAACGTGTACAAGTCATGTACTGTAAGATAATTGTGTTGCCAACGTGTACGAGTCATGTACTGTAAGTTAATTGTGTTGTCAACGTGTACAAGTCATGTACTGTAAGATAATTGTGTTGCCAACGTGTACGAGTCATGTACTGTAAGTTAATTGTGTTGCCAACGTGTACGAGTCAAGCACTGTAAGTTAATAACTGATTTAAAATGTTTTTTTTGTTTGTATTACTCTAATTGTTTATGGTAATTAAATAAAATTTATTTTTTTTCTTAGCCAAAATTTTGACTTGTTTTTTGTTAATTTTTCCGGCACTGATGGGCTGGGTTAGATTAAGACGTGAATATTTTTCGGAGTAACCCAGGAGGATTAAGAACCCAGGAAAACCCAACTGTTGTGGCTTATTTTTCTCTGAAGGCTTATCTAGTTTCCCAGAATGATACAACAGTGGACTAACGCCTGTTTATGACTGCTAAGACTGGCAGTAATTGTTAGAAAACTTGCCTATCCATTTCGTCTCTCCCGGGCATTGAATGTTTGCCCTCTCGGTTGTGAGCCGGGGCCATTATTACCGACCTATCCCTACTTGGGCAAATAGGGATAGGTCAGTGACATCTCCATTACACCGGCCTTGAAAACGTCACCATGGTCGGCCGGCGACATCTCTACCAAACCGTCCTTGAAGACGTCAGTAAGATCGGCGACAACTTCACCACTGAGGACACGGCTCACACAGGTAAGATAACTTGCTTGCTCGCTTGTGTAGCAACTTGCCGCAGCCACACCACTAGTTATTGTTACCTTGTTGTAATGACCTGTGTGTAATGACCAAAGGCAAAATTAGGCGATTCGGCATTATATATATATATATATATATATATATATATATATATATATATATATATATATATATATATATATATATATATATATATATATATATATATATATATATATATATATATTTTATTTTTTATTATCACACTGGCCGATTCCCACCAAGGCAGGGTGGCCCGAAAAAGAAAAACTTTCACCATCATTCACTCCATCACTGTCTTGCCAGAAGGGTGCTTTACACTACAGTTTTTAAACTGCAACATTAACACCCCTCCTTCAGAGTGCAGGCACTGTACTTCCCATCTCCAGGACTCAAGTCCGGCCTGCCGGTTTCCCTGAATCCCTTCATAAATGTTACTTTGCTCACACTCCAACAGCACGTCAAGTATTAAAAACCATTTGTCTCCATTCACTCCTATAAAACACGCTCATGCATGCCTGCTGGAAGTCCAAGCCCCTCGCACACAAAACCTCCTTTACCCCCTCCCTCCAACCCTTCCTAGGCCGACCCCTACCCCGCCTTCCTTCTACTACAGACTGATACACTCTTGAAGTTATTCTGTTTCGCTCCATTCTCTCTACATGTCCGAACCACCTCAACAACCCTTCCTCAGCCCTCTGGACAACAGTTTTGGTAATCCCGCACCTCCTCCTAACTTCCAAACTACGAATTCTCTGCATTATATTCACACCACACATTGCCCTCAGACATGACATCTCCACTGCCTCCAGCCTTCTCCTCGCTGCAACATTCATCACCCATGCTTCACACCCATATAAGAGCGTTGGTAAAACTATACTCTCATACATTCCCCTCTTTGCCTCCAAGGACAAAGTTCTCTGTCTCCACAGACTCCTAAGTGCACCACTCACTCTTTTTCCCTCATCAATTCTATGATTCACCTCATCTTTCATAGACCCATCTGCTGACACGTCCACTCCCAAATATCTGAATACGTTCACCTCATCCATACTCTCTCCCTCCAATCTGATATTCAATCTTTCATCACCTAATCTTTTTGTTATCCTCATAACCTTACTCTTTCCTGTATTCACCTTTAATTTTCTTCTTTTGCACACCCTACCAAATTCATCCACCAATCTCTGCAGCTTCTCTTCAGAATCTCCCAAGAGCACAGTGTCATCAGCAAAGAGCAGCTGTGACAACTCCCACCCTCTGTGTGGTTCTTTATCTTTTAACTCCACGCCTCTTGCCAAGACCCTCGCATTTACTTCTCTTACAACCCCATCTATAAATATATTAAACAACCACGGTGACATCACACATCCTTGTCTAAGGCCTACTTTTACTGGGAAAAAATTTCCCTCTTTTCTACATACTCTAACTTGAGCCTCACTATCCTCGTAAAAACTCTTCACTGCTTTCAGTAACCTACCTCCTACACCATACACTTGCAACATCTGCCACATTGCCCCCCTATTCACCCTGTCATACGCCTTTTCCAAAACCATAAATGCCACAAAGACCTCTTTAGCCTTATCTAAATACTGTTCACTTATATGTTTCACTGTAAACACCTGGTCCACACACCCCCTACCTTTCCTAAAGCCTCCTTGTTCATCTGCTATCCTATTCTCCGTCTTACTCTTAATTCTTTCAATTATAACTCTACCATACACTTTACCAGGTACACTCAACAGACTTATCCCCCTATAATTTTTGCACTCTCTTTTATCCCCTTTGCCTTTATACAAAGGAACTATGCATGCTCTCTGCCAATCCCTAGGTACCTTACCCTCTTCCATACATTTATTAAATAATTGCACCAACCACTCCAAAACTATATTCCCACCTGCTTTTAACATTTCTATCTTTATCCCATCAATCCCGGCTGCCTTACCCCCTTTCATTTAACCTACTGCCTCACGAACTTCCCCCACACTCACAACTGGCTCTTCCTCACTCCTACAAGATGTTATTCCTCCTTGCCCTATACACGAAATCACAGCTTCCCTATCTTCATCAACATTTAACAATTCCTCAAAATATTCCCTTCATCTTCCCAATACCTCTAACTCTCCATTTAATAACTCTCCTCTCCTATTTTTAACTGACAAATCCATTTGTTCTCTAGGCTTCCTTAACTTGTTAATCTCACTCCAAAACTTTTTCTTATTTTCAACAAAATTTGTTGATAACAGCTCACCCACTCTCTCATTTGCTCTCTTTTTACATTGCTTCACAACTCTCTTAACCTCTCTCTTTTTCTCCATATACTCTTCCCTCCTTGCATCACTTCTACTTTGTAAAAATTTCTCATATGCTAACTTTTTCTCCCTTACTATATATATATATATATATATATATATATATATATATATATATATATATATAATTATTTCAATATACAAAATGTTCGCATTTCGGAATAAGATCCTGTGACTTTTGCAACAAATTTATTCTGACGAACATTGCATTTACTTAATGCAATTAATTTTTCTAAGTACTGATTGTGTTCACAGTTGCATGATTTCTCTCCCATTTTTTTGCCAAATATTGTAATCTTGATTGACATATTTTGCTCGTGTGTCTCTCCCGTCGTAATGAATATTTGTTTCTCGTATTGTTTGGCCTTCCAGTGTGTTTGTCATTAACAAATGTTTTTGTTCATGGCAATTTAACAAATTATTTTTGGAAAGTGCAATTTTAACGATGTGTGAGTGATGGTTGTGATATAATTGTTATAGTGGTGATTATATAAGTTATATTGGTGACATATTATAGTGACCATATAATAATTATAGTAACGATATGATAGGGACAATGACGATATAACATAGTGCTGATGTGGAAGGTATAGTGATGATATAACAATTATAGTGACGATTGAGTATATAACATATATAGATGTTATATAATGGATAGTGGTGATATAACAATTATAGGAACGATAGTGACGATATGACAGTGATTCGTAATTGTTAATGACTATAATGTATTTACAGTGACTAGATAATAGCTCTTCCCCATTAATAAAATATTAATAATAATAATAATAATAATAATAATAATAATAATAATAATAATAATAATAAAATTACTATTATTGCAACTACTACTATTACTACTATTACTGCTACTACTACTACTACTACTACTACTACTACTACTACTACTACTATTAATAATAATAATAATAATAATAATAATAATAATAATAATAATAATAATAATAATAATAATAATAATAATAATAATAGGTTAATTTACAGTGTTATCTTAGGTTAAATTAGTGCCGTCTGAGGTTAGTTTGCAATACTGACTCGGATTAATCTACGGTATTTGTGAAAATAATAGGTATAAAATACCGACACAACGGAAAAATAAACACATAAGCAGAATAATGTGATGCTTTATTAACAACGTTTCGCCCACACAGTGGACTTTATCAGGTGACAAACAGCTGTTTGTCTCGGGTTAATCTATAACACTGCTGCTGTCACCTAGCTTACAATGTTGATTAAAGTTACACTATGATTTGGACTCATATCAATTGACAATGGTGACTCAGGGTTTGTTTACGATGCTAACTGCGATGACTCTCTCGGTGTGTGTGTGTGTGTGTGTGTGTGTGTGTGTGTGTGTGTACTCACCTAATTGTACTCACCTAATTGTGGTTGCAGGGGTCGAGACTCAGCTCCTGGCCCCGCCTCTTCACTGATCGCTACTAGGTCCTCTCTCTCTCTGCTTCCTGAGCTGTATCATACCTCTTCTTAAAACTATGTATGGTTCCTGCCTCCACTACTTCACTTGCTAGGCTATTCCACTTCCTGACAACTCTATGACTGAAGAAATACTTCCTAACGTCCCTGTGACTCGTCTGAGTCTTCAGCTTCCAGTTGTGACCCCTTGTCCCTGTGTCCCCTCTCTGGAACATCCTATCTCTGTCCACCTTGTCTATTCCCCGCAGTATCTTGTATGTCGTTATCATGTCTCCCCTCACCCTTCTGTCCTCCAGTGTCGTCAGTCCGATTTCCCTCACCCTTTCCTCGTACGACATTCCCCTGAGCTCTGGGACTAGCCTTGTTGCAAACCTTTGTACTTTCTCTAACTTCTTGAGGTGCTTGACCAGGTGTGGGTTCCAGACTGGTGCTGCATACTCCAGTATGGGCCTAACATACACAGTGTACAGTGTCTTGAGCGATTCCTTATTAAGGCATCGGAACGCTATTCTCAGGTTTGCCAGGCGCCCGTATGCTGCAGCAGTTATTTGGTTGATTGTAATAAAGTTGGTAGAATTACCGACAATATGTAAAGTAAAAGACACAAGTGCAACTAATGTGACATTTATTGTGGCAACGTTTCGCTCTCCAGGAGCTTTATCAAGCCATTACAAACAATACATGGACACAGAGGGTATATAAAGGCTCAGAGTGAGGTGAATACTAGTGAGGTACCATTTCGATGTTCACTAGTGGTAGTAGTAGTAGTAGTAGTAGTAGTAGTGGTAGTGACAAAAGTAATACAATATGGTAGAGCAATTAATTCGTACATGAGTAAAAGGATATAAAAGCTATTACTTGGGTAACATAAAAATAGGTTGGACAAATATAGACTGGAAAGAGGCAGCTTGTTTCAGTGTTCACTCTCTGTAATGTGCTTTGTGTAGTATAACAGGAGAGACTATGTGATGGAAGGGTTTACTGTTTTCAGGAGGATTCTTGCTAAGACTTCAGAGATGGTGAAGCTGCCGTTGTTTTGTTTAATTTTATTTGAAACAGCGATCAGTGCTGATTCGAGGCACTTGTGTCTGCAGAAATTCGTTTCTTTGATCACTGATTGGGCGTCTCTGAATTTCATGAGATGATTGGTGGAATTTCGGTGTTGTACGCAGGCGTTGTTCAAGTTATCGTTCCTACATGCGTAAATGTGTTCATTGAGGCGGGTGTCGAGGTTTCTTGCTGTTTCACCTACGTAAATCTTGTCACAGCCTCCACAGGGTATAGTGTAAACTCCTGCATTGACTGGTTCGTGGTGCTTGGATTTTGTCCTGGTTATATCCTTTATTGAAGTGCTAGAAGCGATGGCGACTCTGGTGTTAGCTTGTGAAAGTACTTTTGAGACGTTCAGTGCAACCTGGCTGTTGGGAAGAATTATAACTTTGTTGGGAGTGGTGTTGATACGTGGAGAATTAATGATCTGAAGAGCTCTTTTCTTGCAGTCTTTGATGAAAAAAGAAGGAAAATGTAACTCGGTGAATGTTTGGTGAATGTATGTACATTCCTCGTCAAGAAACTCAGGACTACAAATTCGGTATGCTCTTAGGAAAAACCCGATGATGATGCCTCTTTTGGTCTTGGTATCTTGACTGGAATAGAAGTGTGTGAGATCATTTTTATTGGTGGGTTTCCGATAAACTTGAAATCTTAGGTTGTTGTCTACTTTGTGAATGAGGACGTCGAGGAAAGGTAGCTTGTCATTGGACTCTTCTTCTAGTGTAAACTGGATCGCTGGTTCAACTGCGTTGAGCCTTGCCTGAAGATCCCGTACATCGAAACGTTTTGGAGTTATTACGAGGACATCGTCCACGTAACGTAACCAAGTGACGCTTGAAGGGATGATGTTGGCGAAGTGTTCGGACTCTAGGTGTTCCATGTATAAGTTGGCTAGGACGGCACTTATTGGGGACCCCATTCCCATGCCGTAGGTTTGTTTGTAGAGCTTGTTATTGAAAGAAAAACAGTTGAAATTAACACAGAGTTCAATCAAGTCAACAAAATCTCCGGGAGGTAGAGGAAGATTAAGGTCCAGATTGACTTTACGTCGTAGAACCTCGATGGCTTTTTTGGTAGGTACTTTTGTGAAGAGGGAAGTCACATCCGAACTACCAAAATAGCCATCGAGGTTCTACGATGTAAAGTCAATCAGGACCTTAATCTTCCTCTACCTCCCGGAGATTTTGTTGACTTGATTGAACTCTGTGTTAATTTCAACTGTTTTTCTTTCAATAACAAGCTCTACAAACAAACCTACGGCATGGGAATGGGGTCCCCCATAAGTGCCGTCCTAGCCAACTTATACATGGAACACCTAGAGTCCGAACACTTCGCCAACATCATCCCTTCAAGCGTCACTTGGTTCGTACACTTCGTACACTTACTAAACGACAAGCAGCGCGTGTGTGCATGAAATTAGGAATTCCTGAAGGCACTTGCTACAAGGGGTGAGAGAGAGAGAAAGAGAGAGAGAGAGAGAGAGAGAGAGAGAGAGAGGGGGGGGGAGAGCAGTGATCCATTACACATGAGAAAGAGGAACATGCAGGAATTACAGATCAGTAAATACAAGAGAGTAATAAAGATCCAGCATTTTTCCGTCTGGGGATAAGGCGAATATACAGAGAGCAAAAATACAAGACTGGAGGAGCACTGCAGGAGGCCTACCGGCCCATGTCAAGTAGGCCCTTCTCAAAATCAAAATCTAAAAGATATCTTTGCCCAGCACATGATCAAAGCTAGCCCAGGGTTTAACCTACTAACACATGCTACGCAAGTCCCACTCAAATTCAACAATTTTCGCTTGTGTATTTGTTTAACCTATTTTTTTAAGTTGCTTAAAGTTTTAGCTTCAATGGCCGTGCTTGGCAGATTGTTTCGCCCATCGAAACACTCCATTGTCAGATAGCAGTTTCGTGGGGGAGGAGATGGAAACGTTTCGCTCATGTTGAAGAGCAGATGTTACAGTAGATGACTGATGTTTAAATCTTTTCCTGCCTCGTGATTAAGTGTAACAGTACCACGCAGTCTTAGTACCCAGTATAACAATACCACAGTCTTAGTACCCAGTGTAACAATACCACTGACTTGCTACCCAGTGTAACAATACCACAGTCTTAGTACCGAGTGTAACAATACCACAGTCTTAGTGCCCAGTGTAACAATACCACTGACTTGCTACCCAGTGTAACAATACCACAGTCTTAGTACCCAGTGTAACAATACCACTGACTTGCTACCCAGTGTAACAATACCACAGTCTTAGTGCCCAGTGTAACAATACCACTGACTTGCTACCCAGTGTAACAATACCACAGTCTTAGTACCCAGTGTAACAATACCACAGTCTTAGTACCCAGTGTAACAATACCACAGTCTTAGTACCCAGTGTAACAATACCACAGTCTTACTACCCAGTGTAACAATACCACAGTCTTACTACCCAGTGTAACAATACCACAGTCTTACTACCCAGTGTAACAATACCACAGTCGTGCTACCCAGTGTAACAATACCACAGTCTTGCTACCCAGTGCAGCAAAACCACAGCCTTGCTACCCAGTGTAACAATACCACAGTCTTACTACCCAGTGTAACAATACCACAGTCTTACTACCCAGTGTAACAATACCACAGTCTTGCTACCCGGTGTAACAATACCACAGCCTTGCTACCCAGTGTAACAATACCACAGTCTTGCTACCCAGTGTAACAATACCACAGTCTTGCTACCCAGTGCAGCAAAACCACAGTCTTGCTACCCAGTGTACCAATACCACAGTCTTGCTACCCAGTGTAACAATACCACAGTCTT
The DNA here is from genome assembly GCF_038502225.1 of Cherax quadricarinatus. Lineage (NCBI taxonomy): Eukaryota > Metazoa > Arthropoda > Malacostraca > Decapoda > Parastacidae > Cherax > Cherax quadricarinatus. The sequence goes on from NC_091350.1 coordinate 671,939, forward strand.
GCTACCCAGTGCAGCAAAACCACAGCCTTGCTACCCAGTGTAACAATACCACAGTCTTCCTACCCAGTGTAACAATACCACAGTCTTACTACCCGGTGTAACAATACCACAGTCTTGCTACCCAGTGTAACAATACCACAGTCTTGCTACCAAGTGTAACAATACCACAGTCTTAGTACCCAGTGTAACAATACCACAGTCTTGCTACCCAGTGTAACAATACCACAGTCTTGCTACCCAGTGTAACAATACCATAGTCTTGCTACCCAGTGTAACAATACCACAGTCTTAGTACCCAGTGTAACAATGCCACAGTCTTGCTACCCAGTGTAAAAATACCACAGTCTTGCTACCCAGTGTAACAATACCACAGTCTTGCTACCCAGTGCAACAATACCACAGTCTTGCTACCCAGTGTAACAATACCACAGTCTTGCTACCCAGTGTAACAATACCACAGTCTTGCTACCCAGTGTAACAATACCACAGTCTTACTACCCAGTGTAACAATACCACAGTCTTACTACCCAGTGTAACAATACCACAGTCTTGCTACCCAGTGCAGCAAAACCACAGCCTTGCTACCCAGTGTAACAATACCACAGTCTTGCTACCCAGTGTAACAATACCACAGTCTTACTACCCAGTGTAACAATACCACAGTCTTGCTACCAAGTGTAACAATACCACAGTCTTAGTACCCAGTGTAACAATACCACAGTCTTGTTACCCAGTGTAACAATACCACAGTCTTGCTACCCAGTGTAACAATACCATAGTCTTGCTACCCAGTGTAACAATACCACAGTCTTAGTACCCAGTGTAACAATACCACAGTCTAGCTACCAAGTGTAACAATACCACAGTCTTGCTACCCAGTGTAACAATACCACAGTCTTGCTACCCAGTGTAACAATACCACAGTCTTAGTACCCAGTGTAACAATACCACAGTCTTGCTACCCAGTGTAACAATACCACAGTCTTGCTACCCAGTGTAACAATACCACAGTCTTGCTACCCAGTGTAACAATACCACAGTCTTGCTACCCAGTGTAACAATACAACAGTCTTGCTACCCAGTGTAACAATACCACAGTCTTGCTACCCAGTGTAACAATACCACAGTCTTGCTACCCAGTGTAACAATACCACAGTCTTGCTACCCAGTGTAACAATACCACAGTCTTGCTACCCAGTGTAACAATACCACAGTCTTGCTACCCAGTGTAACAATACCACAGTCTTTCTACCCAGTGTAACAATACCACAGTCTTGCTACACAGTGTAACAATACCACAGTCTTGCTACCCAGTGTAACAATACCACAGTCTTTCTACCCAGTGTAACAATACCACAGTCTTGCTACCCAGTGTAGCAATACCAGTCTTGCTACCCAGTGTAACAATACCACAGTCTTAGTACCCAGTGTAACAATACCACAGTCTTGCTACCCAGTGAAACAATACCACAGTCTTGCTACCCAGTGTAACAATACCACAGTCTTAGTACCCAGTGTAACAATACCACAGTCTTAGTACCCAGTGTAACAATACCACAGTCTTAGTACCCAGTGTAACAATACCACAGTCTTAGTACCCAGTGTAACAATACAACAGTCTTGCTACCCAGTGTAACAATACCAAAGTCTCACTACCCGGTGTAAGAATACCACAGTCTTGCTACCCAGTGCAGCAATACCAGTCTTGCTACCCAGTGTAACAATACCACAGTCTTAGTACCCAGTGTAACAATACCACAGTCTTGCTACCCAGTGTAACAATACCACAGTCTTAGTACACAGTGTAACAATACCACAGTCTTGCTACCCAGTGTAACAATACCACAGTCTTGCTACCCAGTGTAACAATACCACAGTCTTAGTACCCAGTGTAACAATACCACAGTCTTAGTAATCAGTGTAACAATGCCACAGTCTTGCTACCCAGTGTAACAATACCACAGTCTTACTACACAGTGTGGCAATACCACAGTCTTAGTAACCAGTGTAACAATACCACAGTCTTGCTACCCAGGGTAACAATACCACAGTCTTTCTACCCAGTGTAACAATACCACACTCTTGCTACCCAGTGTAGCAATACCACAGTCTTGCTACCAAGTGTAACAATACCACAGTCTTGCTACCCAGTGTAACAATACCACAGTCTTACTACCCGGTGTAACAATACCACAGTCTTGCTACCCAGTGTAGCAGTACCAGTCTTGCTACCCAGTGTAACAATACCACAGTCTTAGTACCCAGTGTAACAATACCACAGTCTTGCTACCCAGTGTAACAATACCACAGTCTTGCTACCCAGTGTAACAATACCACAGTCTTAGAACCCAGTGTAACAATACCACAGTCTTAGTACCCAGTGTAACAATACCACAGTCTTAGTACCCAGTGTAACAATACCACAGTCTTGCTACCCAGTGTAACAATACCAAAGTCTTACTACCCGGTGTAAGAATACCACAGTCTTGCTACCCAGTGCAGCAATACCACAGTCTTGCTACCCAGTGTAACAATACCACAGTCTTAGTACCCAGTGTAACAATACCACAGTCTTGCTACCCAGTGTAACAATACCACAGTCTTAGTACCCAGTGTAACAATACCACAGTCTTGCTACCCAGTGTAACAATACAACAGTCTTACTACCCAGTGTAACAATACCACAGTCTTAGTACCCAGTGTAACAATACCACAGTCTTAGTAACCAGTGTAACAATGCCACAGTCTTGCTACCCAGTGTAACAATACCACAGTCTTACTAAACAGTGTGGCAATACCACAGTCTTAGTACCCAGTGAAACAATACCACAGTCTTGCTACCCAGTGTGGCAATACCACAGTCTTAGTACCCAGTGTAACAATACCACAGTCTTAGTAACCAGTGTAACAATACAACAGTCTTGCTACCCAGTGTAACAATACCACAGTCTTGCTACCCAGTGTAACAATACCACAGTCTTGCTACCCAGTGTAACAACACCACAGTCTTGCTACCCAGTGTAACAATACACAGTCTTCCTACCCAGTGTAACAATACCACAGTCTTGCTACCCAGTGTAACAATACCACAGTCTTGCTAACCAGTGTAACAATACCACAGTCTTGCTACCCAGTGTAACAATACAACAGTCTTGCTACCCAGGGTAACAATACCACAGTCTCAGTACCCAGTGTAACAATACCACAGTCTTGCTACCCAGTGTAACAATACCACAGTCTTGCTACCCTGTGTAACAATACCACAGTCTTGTTACCCAGTGTAACAATACCACAGTTTTGCTACCCAGTGTAACAATACCACAGTCTTGCTACCCAGTGTAACAATACCACAGTCTTTCTACATAGTGTAACAATACCACAGTCTTAGTACCCAGTGTAACAATACCACAGTCTTGCTACCCATTGCAACAATACCACAGTCTTACTACCCAGTGTAACAACACCACAGTCTTAGTACCCAGCGTAACAATACCACAGTCTTAGTACCCAGTGTAACAATACCTCAGTCTTGCTACCCAGTGCAACAATACCACAGTCGTACTACCAAGCGTAACAACACCACAGTCTTAGTACCCAGCGTAACAATACCACAGTCTTAGTACCCAGTGTAACAATACCACAGTCTTAGTACCCAGTGTAACAATACCACAATCTTGCTACCCAGTGTAATAATACCACAGTCTTAGTATCCAGTGTAACAATACCACAGTCTTAGTACCCAGTGCAACAATACCACAGTCTTACTACCCAGTGTAACAATACCACAGTCTTGCTACCCAGTGTAACAATACCACAGTCTTAGTAAACAGTATAACAATACCAAAATCTTAGTACCCAGTGTAACTATACCACAATCTTAGTACCCAGTGTAACAATACCACAATCTTAGTACCCAGCATAACAATACCACAATCCTAGTACCCAGTGTAACAATACCACAGTCTTAGTACCCAGTGTAACAATACCACAGTCTTAGTTCCCGGTATAACAATACCACAGTCTTACTACCCAGTGTAACAAAACCAGTCTTACTCCCCAGTGTAACAATACCACAGTCTTACTACCCAGTGTAACAATACCACAGTCTTACTACCCAGTTTAACAATACCACAGTCTTGCTACCCAGTGTAACAATACCACAGTCTTACTACCCAGTGTAACAATATCACAGTCTTACTCCCCAGTGTAACAATACCACAGTTTTACTACCCAGGTTAACAATACCACAGTCTTGCTACCCAGTGTAACAATACCACAGTCTTACTACCCAGGTTAACAATACCACAGTGTTGCTACCCAGTGTAACAATACCACAGTCTTGATACCCAGTGTAACAATACCACAGTCTTAGTACCCAGTGTAACAATACCACAGTCTTGCTACCCAGTGTAACAATACCACAGTCTTAGTACCCAGTGTAACAATACCACAGTCTTACTACCCAGGTTAACAATACCACAGTCTTGCTACCCAGTGTAACAATACCACAGTCTTGCTACCCAGTGTAACAATACCACAGTCTTACTCCCCAGTGTAACAATACCACAGTCTTACTACCCAGGTTAACAATACCACAGTCTTACTACCCAGGTTAACAATACCACAGTCTTGCTACCCAGTGTAACAATACCACAGTCTTGCTACCCAGTGTAACAATACCACAGTCTTGCTACCCAGTGTAACAATACCACAGTCTTACTACCCAGTGTAACAATACCACAGTCTTGCTACCCAGTATAACAATACCACAGTCTTACTACCCAGTGTAACAATACCACAGTCTTGCTACCCAGTGTAACAATACCACAGTCTTACTACCCAGTGTAACAACACCACAGTCTTACTACCCAGTGTAACAATACCACAGTCTTACTACCCAGTGTAACAATACCACAGTCTTACTACCCAGTGTAAGAATACCACAGTCTTGCTACCCAGTGTAACAATACCACATGCTTTCATTACCCAATGAAATAGTATCCCACACCCTCACCACACAGTGCAACAATAACAGTGCAACAATAACACTCAGTGTAACAATAGCACACAGTGTAACAAAACACACAGTGTAACAATAACACACAGTGTAACAATAACACACAGTGTAACAATAACACACAGTGCAACAATAACACACAGTGTAACAATAACACACAGTGTAACATTAACACACAGTGTATCAATAACAAACAGTGTAACAATAACACACAATGTAACAATAACACACAGTATAACAATAACACATAGTGTAACAATAACACACAGTGCAACAATAACACACAGTGTAACAATAACACACAGTGTAACATTAACACACAGTGTAACAATAACAAACAGTGTAACAATAACACACAATGTAACAATAACACACAGTGTAACAATAACACATAGTGTAACAATAACACACAGTGTAACAGTAACACACAATGTAACAAAAACACACAGTGTAACAATAACACACAGTGTAACAATAACACACAGAGTAACAATAACACACAGAGTAACAATTACACACAGAGTAACAAAAACACTCAATGTAACAATAACACACAGTGTAACAATAACACACAGTGTAACAATAACACACAGAGCAACTATAACACACAGAGTAACAATAACACACAGAGTAACAATAACACACAGTGTAACAATAACACAGAGTGTAACAATAACACACAGAGCAACTATAACACACAGTGTAACAATAACACACAGAGCAACTATAACACACAGTGTAACAATAACACACAGTATAACAATAACACACAGTGTAACTATACCACTGTAACAATAACACACAGTGTAACAATAACACACAGTGTAACAATAACACAGTGTAACGATAACAGATTGTAACAATAACGCAGAGTGTAACAATAACACACAGTGTAACAATAACACACAGAGTAACAAAAACACTCAATGTAACAATAACACACAGTGTAACAATAACACACAGTGTAACAATAACACACAGAGCAACTATAACACACAGAGTAACAATAACACACAGAGTAACAATAACACACAGTGTAACAATAACACACAGTGTAACAATAACACACAGAGCAACTATAACACACAGTGTAACAATAACACACAGTATAACAATAACACACAGTGTAACTATACCACTGTAACAATAACACACAGTGTAACAATAACACACAGTGTAACAATAACACACAGTGTAACGATAACAGAGTGTAACAATAACGCAGAGTGTAACAATAACACACAGTGTAACAATAACACACAGTGTAACAATAACACACAGTGTAACAAAAACACACAGTGTAACGATAACAGAGTGTAACAATAACGCAGAGTGTAACAATAACACACAGAGTAACAATAACACACAGTGTAACAATAACACACAGTGTAACAATAACACACAGTGTAACAATAACACACAGCGTAACAATAACACACAGTGTAACAATAACACACAGTGTAACAATAACACACAGTGTAACAATAACACACAGTGTAACAATAACACACAGAGTAACAATAACACACAGAGCAACTATAACACACAGAGTAACAATAACACACAGTGTAACAATAACACACAGTGTAACAATAACAGTGTAACAATAACACACAGTGTAACAATAACACACAATGTAACAATAACTCACAGTGTAACAATAACAGACAGTGTAACAATAACACACAGTGTAACAATAACACACAGTGTAACAATAACACACAGTGTAAATATAACACACAGCGTAACAATAACACACAGTGTAACAATAACACATAGTGTAACAATAACACACAGTGTAACAATAACACACAGTGTAACAATAACACACAGAGTAACAATAACAAACAGAGTAACAATAACACACAGAGTAACAATAACACACAGTATAACAATAACACACAGTGTAACAATAACAGTGTAACAATAACACACAGTGTAACAATAACACACAATGTAACAGTAACTCACAGTGTAACAATAACAGACAGTGTAACAATAACACACAGTGTAACAATAACACACAGTGTAACAATAACACACAGTGTAACAATAACACATAGTATAACAATAACACACAGTGTAACAATAACACACAGTGTAACAATAACACACAGTGTAACAATAACACAGAGTGTAACAATAACACACAGTGTAACAATAACACACAGTATAACAATAACGCTCAGTGTAACAATAACACACAGTGTAACAATAACACACAGTGTAACAATAACACGCAATGTAACAATAACACACAGTGTAACAATAACACACAATGTAACAATAACACACAGTGTAACAATAACACACAGAGTAACAATAACACACAGTGTAACAATAACACGCAGTGTAACAATAAAACACAGTGTAACAATAACACACAGTGTAACAATAACACACAGTGCAACAATAAAACACAGTGTAACAATAACACACTGTGTAACAATAACACTCAGTGTAACAATAACACACAGCGTAACAATAACACACAGTGTAACAATAACACACAGTGTAACAATAACACACAGTGTAACAATAACACACAGTATAACAATAACACACAGTATAACAATAACGCTCAGTGTAACAATAACACACAGTGTAACAATAACACACAGTGTAACAATAACACACAGTGTAACAATAACACACAGTGTAACAATAACACACAGTGTAACAATAACACACAGTGTAACAATAACACACAGTGTAACAATAACACGCAATGTAACAATAACACACAGTGTAACAATAACACACAATGTAACAATAACACACAGTGTAACAATAACACACAGAGTAACAATAACACACAGTGTAACAATAACACGCAGTGTAACAATAAAACACAGTGTAACAATAACACACAGTGTAACAATAACACACAGTGCAACAATAAAACACAGTGTAACAATAACACACTGTGTAACAATAACACTCAGTGTAACAATAACACACAGCGTAACAATAACACACAGTGTAACAATAACACACAGTGTAACAATAACACACAGTGTAACGATAACACACAGTATAACAATAACACACAGTATAACAATAACGCTCAGTGTAACAATAACTCACAGTGTAACAATAACACACAGTGTAACAATAACACTCAGTGTAACAATAACACACAGTGTAACAATAACACACAGTGTAACAATAACACACAGTGTAACAATAACACACAGTATAACAATAACGCTCAGTGTAACAATAACACACAGTGTAACAATAACACACAGTGTAACAATAACACACAGTGTAACAATAACACACAATGTAACAATAACACACAGTGTAACAATAACACACAGTGTAATAATAACACACAGTGTAACAATAAAACACAGTGTAAGAATAAAACACAGTGTAACAATAACACACATTGTAACAATAACACACAGTGTAACAGTAGCACTCAGTGTAACAATAAAACACAGTGTAACAATAACACACAGTGTAACAATAACACACAGAGTAACAATAACACACAGTGTAACAATCACACGCAGTGTAACAATAAAACACAGTGTAACAATAACACACAGTGTAATAGTAAAACACAGTGTAACAATAACATACATGTAACAATAACACACAGTGCAACAATAAAACACAGTGTAACAATAACACACAGTGTAACAATAACACACAGTGTAACAATAAGACACAATGTAAAAATAACACACAGTGTAACAATAAAGCACAGTGTAACAATGACACTCAGTGTAACAATAACACACTGTGTAACAATAACACACAGTGTAACAATAACACACAATGTAACAATAACACACAGTGTAACAATAACACACAGTGTAACAATAACACACAGAGTAACAATAACACACAGTGTAACAATAACACACAGTGTAACAATAATACACAGTGTAACAATAACACTCAGTGTAACAATAACACATAGTGTAACAATAACACACAGTGTAACAATAACACACAGTGTAACAATAACACACAGTGTAACAATAACACATAGTATAACAATAACACACAGTGTAACAATAACACACAGTGTAACAATAACACAGAGTGTAACAATAACACAGAGTGTAACAATAACACACAGTGTAACAATAAAACACAGTGTAACAATAACACACAGTGTAACAATCACACACAGTGTAACAATAACACACAGTGTAACAATAACACACAGTGTAACAATAACACACAATTTAACAATAACACACAGTGTAACAATAACACACAGTGTAACAATAACACACAGTGTAACAATAACACTCAGTGTAACAACACACAGTGTAACAATAACTCACAGTGTAACAATAACACACAGTGTAACAATAACACACAGTGTAACAATAACACACAGTGTAACAATAACACATAGTATAACAATAACACACAGTGTAACAATAACACACAGTGTAACAATAACACAGAGTGTAACAATAACACAGTGTATCAATAACACACAGTGTAACAATAACACAGAGTGTAACAATAACACTCAGTGTAACAATAAAACACAGTGTAACAATAACACACAGTGTAACAATAACACACAGTGTAACAATAACACACAATGTAACAATAACACACAGTGTAACAATAACACACAGTGTAACAATAACACACAATGTAACAATAACACACAGTGTAACAATAACACACAGTGTAATAATAACACACAGTGTAACAATAAAACACAGTGTAAGAATAAAACACAGTGTAACAATAACACACATTGTAACAATAACACACAGTGTAACAGTAGCACTCAGTGTAACAATAAAACACAGTGTAACAATAACACACAGTGTAACAATAACACACGGAGTAACAATAATACACAGTGTAACAATAACACGCAGTGTAACAATAAAACACAGTGTAACAATAACACACAGTGTAATAATAAAACACAGTGTAACAATAACACACATGTAACAATAACACACAGTGCAACAATAAAACGCAGTGTAACAATAACACACAGTGTAACAATAACACACAGTGTAACAATAAGACACAATGTAAAAATAACACAGTGTAATATTAAAGCACAGTGTAACAATGACACTCAGTGTAACAATAACACACTGTGTAACAATAACACACAGTGTAACAATAACACACAGTGTAACAATAACACACAATGTAACAATAACACACAGTGTAACAATAACACACAGTGTAACAATAACACACAGAGTAACAATAACACACAGTGTAACAATAACACACAGTGTAACAATAATACACAGTGTAACAATAACACTCAGTGTAACAATAACACACAGTGTAACAATAACACACAGTGTAACAATAACACACAGTGTAACAATAACACACAGTGTAACAATAACACACAGTGTAACAATAACACATAGTATAACAATAACACACAGTGTAACAATAACACACAGTGTAACAATAACACAGAGTGTAACAATAACACAGAGTGTAACAATAACACACAGTGTAACAATAAAACACAGTGTAACAATAACACACAGTGTAACAATAACACACAGTGTAACAATCACACACAGTGTAACAATAACACACAGTGTAACAATAACACACAGTGTAACAATAACACACAATGTAACAATAACACACAGTGTAACAATAACACACAGTGTAACAATAACACACAGTGTAACAATAACACTCAGTGTAACAACACACAGTGTAACAATAACTCACAGTGTAACAATAACACACAGTGTAACAATAACACACAGTGTAACAATAACACACAGTGTAACAATAACACATAGTATAACAATAACACACAGTGTAACAATAACACACAGTGTAACAATAACACAGAGTGTAACAATAACACAGAGTGTAACAATAACACAGAGTGTAACAATAACACAGAGTGTAACAATAACACTCAGTGTAACAATAAAACACAGTGTAACAATAACACACAGTGTAACAATAACACACAGTGTAACAATAACACACAGTGTAATAATAACACACAGTGTAACAATAACACACAGTGTAACAATAACACAGAGTGTAACAATAACACACAGTGTAACAATAACACACAATGTAACAATAACACACAGTGTAACAATAACACACAGTGTAACAATAACACACAGTGTAACAATAACACACAGTGTAACAATAACACACAGTGTAACAATAACACACAGTGTAACAATAACACACAGTGTAACAATAACACACAGTGTAACAATAACACACAGTGTAACAATAACACAGTGTAACAATAACACACAGTGCAACAATAACACACAGTGTAACAATAACACAGAGTGTAACAATAACACAGAGTGTAACAATAACACACAGTGTAACAATAACACACAATGTAACAATAACACACAATGTAACAATAACACACAGTGTAACAATAACACTCAGTGTAACAATAACACACAGTGTAACAATAACACTCAGTGTAACAGTAACACACAGTGTAACAATAACACACAGTGTAACAATAACACACATTGTAACAATAACACACAGTGTAACAATAACACACATTGTAACAATAACACACAGTGTAACAATAACACACAGTGTAACAATAACACACAGTGTGACAATAACACAGTGTGACAATAACACACAGTGTAACAATAACACACAGTGTAACAATAACACACAGTGTAACAATAACACACAGTGTAACCATAACACACAGAGTAACAATAACACACAGTGTAACAATAACACACAGTGTAACAATAACACACAGTGTAACAATAACACACAGTGTAACAATAACTCACAGTGTAACAATAACACACAGTGTAACAATAACACTCAGTGTAACAGTAACACACAGTGTAACAATAACACACAGTGTAACAATAACACACATTGTAACAATAACACACAGTGTAACAATAACACACAGTGTAACAATAACACACAGTGTGACAATAACACACAGTGTAACAATAACACACAGTGTAACAATAACACACAGTGTGACAATAACACACAGTGTAACAATAACACACAGTGTAACAAAAACACACAATGTAACAATAACACACAGTGTAACAATAACACAGTGTAACAATAACACACAGTGTAACAATAGCACACAGTGTAACAATAACACACAGTGTAACAATAGCACACAGTGTAACAATAGCAGACAGTGTAACAATAACACACAGTGTAACAATAACACACAGTGTAACAATAACACACAGTGTAACAATAACACACAGTGTAACAATAACACACAGTGTAACAATAACACACAGTGTAACAATAACACACAGTGTAACAATAACACACAGTGTAACAATAACACACAGTGTAACAATAACACACAGTGTAACAATAACACACAGTGTAACAATAACACACAGTGTAACAATAACACACAGTGTAACAATAACACACAGTGTAACAATAACACACAGTGTAACAATAACACACAGTGTGACAATAACACACAGTGTAACAATAACACACAGTGTGACAATAACACACAGTGTAACAATAACACACAGTGTAACAATAACACACAGTGTAACAATAACACACAGTGTAACAATAACACACAGTGTAACAATAACACACAGTGTGACAATAACACACAGTGTAACAATAACACACACCTTACAGCAATAATTAGTTTAACCAAATGTTAGGCTTCTCATTTTAATCAAAATAACAGATAACTAAAAAGATTTTGTAACTCTCTGTATGTTACTCTTATTAATTAAGAATGAAATAAAAGGGAAACAGGACCAGTCAAGTTGATAAATCAAACACATGTACAATACTTGGCTGTCTTCATTGTGGAAACGTTTCGCCACACAGTAGCTTTTGTACTGTGGCGAATCGTTTTTATAATGAAGATAGCCAAGTGTTACACATATGGCTAATTTATTACTCTTTAAGTAAAAAAAAAATATTCTTTTTATAAAATTGAAACGATGTATTTTTAGTGTGAAGTATAAAAGGGGGCAAATCTCCCCTCTCTCCCATTTTTGAGCCTTATTGTAGGGGTCCAGGGAGAAAAATCACTTAAATGTACATCGTAGAAATGTAAATCTTGTTAATATAAGCATAGTTAATGCCGGCGATATCTGGAAGCCTCGCTATGATACTCAACCTGGCAAAGCAACACCTAGCTAACAACACAGGAGTCACATGATCCCATACAGCATTCTTCAGGTCACCAAGTGTTACTCACACCTCAGTCTCCTATATACACTGTCTTTTTAACTGATGTGTGCCTCCATACGCCGATTCGATAAAAACATGATGATACTTCCCCTGTGGGAAGCCACGACCGGGACACCAGATTGAGAAAACCCGGACCAGGATGCTCTAGCGAACCTACCTGTACTCTGTACCTCTGTAAGAAGTGATCAAGGTCCTAAAACCGAAACGTTTTCTAAAAAATATGTCCTAGTGTTTGCCTCATGTGTCTTTTGAAACATCGTAATGTATATGAGAGAGTCCATACATATTCATATATATATATATATATATATATATATATATATATATATATATATATATATATATATATATATATATATATATATATAATATTAATAAAATAAATTTTTATTCATTTGTGTGCCTCTTCATATGATGTTTTTATAAATATACTACGGGTGTTCACATTTCTCTGTCTTGGGAATTTATATTACATTAAACTGCGGTTGTAGAGTGCTCGGTTCACAACCAAAGGGACCTGGGTTCGATACACAGGCACGCCGGCCGTCTCCCACCAAGGGAGGGTGACCCAAAAAGACAGAAAAAGCTTTCATCATCATTCAGCACTATCACCAACACTCATACATAATCACACTGCCTTTGCAGTGGCGCCCAGACACTACAGTTCAGATGTCCCTCCAAACTGCCAATGTTCCAAACCCCTCGAGCATCCATCTACCTAAACATTTGACAAACTGTTGTTATATAATATACACATACACAGAACATTTTATTAGACAACGTTTCGCCTACTGTGGCGAAAGTCCAATGTAAGAAAGGTCTCCCAGTAAGTATCTTAAGCATTGCGTCCCGTGATTTTTTTTTCACATTTTATGGACATTGATTTACTCAGTATATGAACCAAATGGCTGTGTTAAATGTCTGTATTAAACACGTTCTTGTCGTAGACACACGATGGTAAATATACTAAGACTTATTCCATGATATTCCTTAAATATAGACTGAGAATGTGTTCCAGTGTCTCAAAGAAAACAGGGAAGTACTAGCTGTCATTGGAACAGCATTTCTCTCTGTGTAAGTATTTTTCAAGTCACTGAGGTGATAAAACTCTGCAGAGAGATGAACGTGTAGTCTTCTATATTTTAAGCAATACTCTCCCTAGTCATTCAGGGGACACCCTGTTGATTCAGGGGTCACCCTGTTGATTCAGGGGTCACCCTGTTGATTCAGGGGTCACCCTGTTGATTCAGGGGTCACCCTGTTGATTCAGGGGTCACCCTGTTGATTCAGTGGTCACCCTGTTGATTCAGGGGATCCCATGCTGTATTGAGAGATCACTCTCGGTATTGTGTACCATTTATATACAACTTGTCAGACAAATCAACACTGAATCTTAGTACTAAGCACATCTCCACGCCCTTAGAAAATTAATTGCAAATTAAAGATACACATATGTTACATATGTGTCCACTTCTTCATCTCTTCGCTATTATATACCATTTATATACAGCCCTACACCTCCTACTCTGCTTTAAAAATCCCCATTAGTGTGTAGGTAAACACAGTATCCAGCAGCTGCCATTTGGATCTGGTCTGGAAGGAGCAGAAGCGACTCTTTTAGCGTTGGGTCCTGTAGGTAAAAATAAATGGAATGGAAATACTGACAAGATAAGCAAAAACAAAATCTTTTATACTTGGTTTAGGATATTTATTAAAGGGTATGTCTCGTCACGACTGGCCGTCTTCAGTCCTAGGAAGAAGCCGCTCCTAGCGAAGCGTTACTTCTAATAACTGAAGTGTACGAAAGCGTCTTTTTTCTTATCTTGAAGATGTTTGGGGAAGTAGAAGGCATCTCAGTTACTGTGGTCGAGGGGCAGTGTGTGTGTGTGTGTGTGTGTGTGTGGGAAGGAGGCAGTCAGCACCGGCAGTAACTGGCTCTCTGGCATGTCATATTCTGTACCGGCTCTGCCAAGTACCCGGCATTACAGTATTGTCATGCGCCTACGGTGACCAGCAAATATATCATCCAGAGCGTGTGTTTCTACGCTAACTCAACCTCCTCGCTCGATTCTGGCCAAAGTGTTCATCCTGGCTCTCTTCTCTCAGTCTCCCTTCCTTGATCCTGTCACTGGCTTCTCTTTCAATTGGTTAAAAATTGGTATAAATCATTTGCAATCGTGTCATTACGATTTCTTAAGTCATTGCTGGTAAAATATTATGATTTGTCTCAATTTTCTCCTTAAAATGCATTTTAGAGAAGTTTGATTTACAATTATGAAGATTTACGTGTTTCTACACAATTTATGTATAACATCAATTCTCTTGTTTGTATTTTATCGAGGAAACGTTTCGCCACGATTGAAAAAAAAAGAAAAGAACATTGAAGAACATTCGTGGCATAACTTGCACACTCTTCTTCCAGGATGTCTTTTCTGGGATATTTCTTTCAGTCGTTTATCGCTTGAATCTGTCCAAATTCCCTTCGGATTTTTCTCCCAGAATCTCTGTGTCGTTGCTAACCTCAGACTTAGGCATCTTAGAAGCTTTCTTCCTGTCTTATCGCTTGTTTCTGACTAAAATATTTTCGAGTACTTTTCTTTAGTTCTTTTTGCTTAAATTTGTCCAAACTTTTATTTAATATTTCCTCCTGTCTCCCTATCGCTTGACTCAGTGCAAATTATTTTCAAGAAAACTTTTTGATTCTTGCCTCCTGCAGACCACAATGTTGACATTTAGACCCCTCTTTCCTGTCTTCCTTCTCTGTTGTCTGCCTTACTGTCTGCTTCATCGGTTCTTTACAAATTGTCATCTTGGAACCCTTGCCGTCTTTCTTCCTTTGCCCTGCCACTTCCTTGTCTTCAGATTGTCTTCTTGGAATTCTCCCTGCCTTCCTGTCTTGCTCTTTCGTTTGCATCAAGCCAATGAATCATTGTGTTGGTGCTTTCTATCCGGCCTCCCTCCCTGCCCTGTCTCTTGTTGGTGGCCTATAAATTAAAAAAATGAAGTCCTTGAAAATCTGAGAACAAATCTGGGCACAAAATTGAAACACATGTAAAAGATACCTGTGAACATTAAAATGGTATAAAATACCGACAGGTTGTTAGGTAAGACACATTGTGTCTTACCTAACAACAGACTATGGAACAATGCTCTTCTCCAGACTGAGGGACTGACCACCTCAAAACTTCAAGGGTGATGGACTGATTACATCGTCTTCAAGTATCTTCTGCTTCTATCAACTTTTCTGTACTCGACTGAAGAAGCCTACTGTGTAGGCGAAACGTTTCGAAATAAAGATACCTAACTGTTGCATATGTGTCTTACCTAACAAAAGATACCTGTATATTCCACGTCAGTCACAGATCCTCTCCTTCATAGCATCCCTGAACGAGGCAGAAAGATGCAGATCACTCTTTATCTGTTTCGGTTTTTCCGTCCAGGAGGTTTAAACCTTTACAGTGATCAGTGTTTATGAGACTTGAAGCAAAGCAATATTGACTTGGGTCACACCAGATCCTAATATGACCTGGGTACTCCTGGATACCACGAAAGTACCAACAACAACAACTGAGTAACATAAGCGCTGACAACAAGGATAAACAACTGATTGTAATACAAAGTACAGATATTATATAAATACTTATAAAAACCAAGCTTTAATTTAGAGAATTTCGCTCAAAGCTAAACGTTTTCCTCGGCTAAAAATATCTTTCCATTACGCCAACAGACTACTTGACTCTACATCAAGAAGTATAAATAACAGAAGACCAGAGGTTATTATACAACTCTCTATCCCTGTTAAGACTTGATTTATACGACCCAGTATGGACATAATTGCATTGGAAAACATAAAGAAAGAGATGAGAGATTTATTCCCTGTATGAGAACACTTTTTTTCTCTACGAAGACAGGTTATTAACAATGAATTTACTCTCTCTGGAGAAGCTTAGATTTAGATAAAATATGATTTAACTCTCTAAATGGAAATTTGAAATAAAAGGGATGTAAATAAGTGTAAGGAATAGCCAAGAGAGAACTCGTAAGAAACTCGCACTTCTGGGAGAAACTTAGGACGGCGTTTCGACCCGTGCTAAACCATCGTCCAATCAAGATGGACAAATTTGTATGTAGCGAGAATGTAACAAAGCACTGGAGCTACTATGCAACTGTAAATGGCTATAACAAACTTAATAAATAGGGCCATTAATGGGAATACTTACAGAAAACTTAATTATTTGTCTAACTTATTTTTAAAAGTGGGAAAGGGTGGGTATGAGCAGAACCTACCTTGCATAGGCCTACTATAATGTTTTAGTTTTTTACTCAAAAGCAGAATCTGGTATACGTTCTTGCTTACTGATTGCTTGTTTCCATGTCTGTCTTCTTGCATGTGTGCCTTTCCCTCAGTTTGCCAGCTTGTCTGTCTGTTGTATACCTTTCTGTTTGCTTACCTGGCAACCACTTGCCTGCCTACTGCTTGTCTGCCAACCTCTTTCCTTCTTACCACTTGCCTGCTACTTGCCTGTCTACCACTTGCCTGACTGCCATTTCCCTGACTGCCACTTCCCTGACTGCCACTTGCCTGACTGCCACTTGCCTGACTGCCACTTGCCTGACTGCCACTTGCCTGACTGCCACTTGCCTGACTGCCACTTGCCTGTCTACCACTTGCCTGACTGCCACTTGCCTGTCTACCACTTGCCTGACTGTCTGTCGCGGTGTACGTGAGCTGCTAGACTGATATTCTCTTATCTTACTGATGAAGCTCAAGGAATATGCTTGAACCTCTCCATTATAACCTCTTCATATTACCGACCACCGCTTTCTAACGCACGTAACCTTACACTCTCCCGCTCTGGCGAATTTAATCGTCAGTAAATTCCTGAGACACACCATATCCAGCCAAGACAGGACTCGCAGCAATGGCTTCAAGGTGGAAAAATTCAGATTTATTAAGGATATAAAGAAACACTGGTTTGGTAATAGAGTTGTGGATGAGTGGGACAAACTCCCCGGTACAGTTATAGAAGCTAAAACGTTGTGTAGTTTTAAAAATAGGTTAGATAAATGCGTGAGTGGGTGTGGGTGGGTGTGAGTTGGAACTGACTAGCTTGTGCTACTAGGTCAGATGCCGTGCTCCTTCCTTAAGTGAATGTGACCTGACCAAACTAGGTTAGGGCATTGGCTGAAGCCGGTAGGAGACTTGGACCTGCCTCGCATGGGCCAGTAGGCCTGCTGCAGTGTTCCTTCTTTCTTATGTTCTTATGTCCAGCAAGAGATGAGAGGTTGAACTCTAACAGTCAGGTCTAGTAGTGCTGACTTTGGCGGTTGGTCATTCATGGCAGGGGAAGGATGGAAGAGAAGAATTAATTGATGACTTTGAACGGGGGTCTTGATTCAAGGCACTGAAGCTGCCCTCCAATATCCTCGAATCAGATCTGATCACCTCCCATCTTCTAGGCGTTGTACGACCCTTTCGGGATTAGAGCCTCCAATTATTATTATTATTATTATTATTATTATTATTATTATTATTATTATTATTATTATTATTATTATTATTATTAACAGTGGTATGTTGAAACTCACTGATTAGGCCAAACGTCAGTAAAAGCTCTGTAAAACCATACACTTTTTTTTTATTAATATTTAGATCTACTGAATAATTTGAGGACAGGAATATACACACTTGTTCTTATCCTTGTGAAGTGAAAACTTAGATACATATACAACATTTGAGTATTTTTATTTGTAGGCGTTTCGCCATCCTTGTATTGCATTAATAAAGCCAATGGATGGCGAAACGTCTACAAATAAAAATACAGCATTGTACTTTGCCATTCATGTTAGATTTTGAGAAGTGCTTATTAAACTTTGATATCCCAACTTTGAGATTGATTTGTGTGTCTCTGTGATTCACTGCTTGTGTCAGAGTCCGGAAATGCTATTCAGGAAGGCTGGTGTGAACTGGCTTCACCTAGTCATGGTGCAGCTTAATATGTACCGAGGAAGCAGCTCAGGTTAGTCAGCCCAGACTAGATGGAAATAAATGGTATAAAATACCGACACAATGGAAATATAAACACATATGCAGTATAATGTGATCCTTTATTGACAACGTTTCGCCCACACAGTGGGTTTTTTCACAAACAGATCTACCTGGGGTGGAAGGTACGCGAGTATTTATAGATCTACCAGATCTACCCCAGGTAGATCTGTTTGTGACTTGAAAAAGCCCACTGTGTGGGCGAAACGTTGTCAATAAAGGATCACATTATACTGCATGTGTTTATATTTCCAGCCCAGACTAACTTCTTCTGTTGGACGATACTATGATCGGTTGATTTATGATTAAGACAAGTGTATCCAGCACTTGGGTATCTTTATTGCTGAAACGTTTCGCCCATACGGTAGGCTTCTTCAGTCACATACAGAGGCAGGAGGTGTAGTAGTAGTGAAATGAAGATGTAATCAGTCTCTCAGCCTTGGAGAATTAGTGTTTGAGGAGGTCAGTCCTGTGTCATTGTGTATGTGTGTGTGTGTGTGTGTTTGTGTGTGTGTGTTTGTGTGTGTGTGTTTGTGTGTGTGTGTGTTTGTGTGTGTGTGTGTGTGTGTGTGTGTGTGTGTGTGTGTGTGTGTGTGTGTGTGTGTGTGTGTGTGTACATCTATGAATCTCTTTAGGCTGGTGTGAGTCGGCTTAATCAGTAATAACTTAACCCGGTGAGTGTCAAGCCGAGGATCACCTTCGTCAAGTAGAGAAGGCTCTGAACTGGCTTTTGAGACAACGTTTCGCACTGTGTAGAGCTTCATGTACACACAACAAAACGTTCTCTAAATTCAGTCATACCCCACTTTCGGCCTACGTCAAACTTACCTTTACGTCACTTTTCTAGACTAAATTTAAGTTCAGTGAACGTCATTACGTCCGACTTTACGTCTTTCAGCAACGTCACCTACGTCATACTTTTTAAATTGTGTTCATTATTCTTTTAAAAAAATATAACTAAAAATTATTTTAAGTCTTATTTAAGGTTTATCAATAGTTATATTTCTTCAAACCATACCACGGGCGGGAAGAACCCGCGGTCAGAGAGTCTCAAAACTCCAGACCGTCGCGTTAGCTCAGCTAGCGTGGCCGTGACGAACTCTAGCTCAAGTCCCCTCTTTGAGGGGACTTGAGCTGGAGATTCGTCTGTAAAAACTTGCATTTGTGGTCACAGAGGTGCCTGTGCTAACTTTCCTATGGTGTAGAAATATACCTAGTTGGATGAATCTTATTGTGGCTAGCTGGTCTAGTGGCTAACGCGACGGTCTGGAGTTTTGAGACTCTATGACCGCGGGTTTTATTCCCGCCCGTGGCATGGTTTATTTGCAATCGTGTCATTACGATTTCGTGAGTCAGTTATATTCTTTCGTGAGTTATTTACTCGAATTTTACGATGTTTAACATCATTTTAAGGCATTGTTGAGGCATTATGACCAGTTTACGTCAAAAACCGCATTACGTCACGGCTCTCGGAACCAATTAATGACGCAGGGCGGGGTATAACTGTACACGTTTGTTCCTCAGTATGGAAGAAGACAGGAGGAGTGAATATTGGTCTGTAAAAAAGGTATTTAAACTGAGGATGGAGAAAGAAGAAATTGCTATCAAATCTACGAATTCATTCACTGTGAAAAAAAAAAAAAAACATACCATGAGTGGGGTTTGTTTGCAATCGTGTCATTACGATTTCGTGAGTCATTCACTGTATTTCAGGAGAAATGGGATTTCTTTTTGATTACAGAGTAAACTTCATCAGTTGAATACATAGGTGGCGTATGTGAAGACTACAGGAAGAGTGGAGAGTAATAGATAATGCCATCAATCCATCAATCTTGTAGAAATAGTTACAGATCTACTCAGGTTTCTATCTGCATTTCTGTAGCATTCCGTTGCATTTTTTGGAATAAATTTCCATGGAGGGTACACACAAGTGTCCACCACCGAGTGCAGATCATTCATATTTATATCTGAAGTGTGACAAATGCTGGTGTCCAATTCACATTCCTTCCCACGATGTCTCTGATCATTGCGCTCTCCATCTGGTCATCAAATGGATTGAAGACAGCGTTGTTACTCGGTATTCTGCCTATCCCCGGCCGTGCAGGGCCTGGGGATGACTTCTCCAAGGATTGAGATGGTAAGCAAGACACATGTCCAACATATACTGTTGACTTATCTACTCTACTATTCCCACTGCTAACATTGTATCTATCACTACTTTTCCTCTTCCCTTGTCCTGCCTCTCTTTGTCCCGTTCCTGTCCTCCTCTCGTATAGATACTGCCTCCATTAACTTCTTGTGTTGGTGTGACTAGTTAATGGTACAAGTCGGGTCGAAATGTCGTCATAATTTCCTTTCTCCCATCTGCTGGTTATTTGTGAATTGTTCCAGTCACAGTATTGTGCCTTTTTTTTTCCTTCGTGTACAACAGTATCTTTATTCCGAAACGTTTCGCCCACACAGCAGGCTTCTTCAGTCGAATACAGAGAAGGCAGCATAAGCAGTAGATACGTATAGATGATATAGTCACTTCCTCAAAATCATCATATTCACAAGGATTTTTTTTGCAAGGATATGTATTCAAGGATACAGGGAGTTTGCTTGAAGGATGGCGTTCTAAGGATAGCTATCAGAAGGATGCAGATCCTTCAAAGATAGCTTTAACAAAGACAAGCATCCCTCGCTCTAAGCTTAGCCTTGAGGGTAGGAATCCTTCAAAGGATGACTGCTACATAGACAGGACTACTTCGTCCCTAGTATACCTTCCACAAGGATAGCAGCATTCAGAACTCATCTAATCATCCCGTATCCTTCATCTCAAACATGGCTCTTGAGTGGTGACCTGTACTTTGAGTGCTGACCTGTACTTAACTCTGTGAAGAAGTGTCTTGTTTGCTCCCGTGGACTGAACCAAGATGCCCTCCATCGAGCAACTCTACCAGCAACTTAAGGAAGAGTTGAAGGCAGCGAAGATGGAGATACGGCGATTGACCGAGGAAAACAAGAGGATTCGTAGTAGTCCTCCTGTTTCGAGTCCTCAGGTCAAGAAGGGATCGTGGTCAGTGGCTGGACAGCAGGGGACGACGAAGTTGACAATCAAGAAGACGAATGGAAAGCCAGAAACGATGAAGAAGAAAGAGACTGCTGTGGAAACTCCCGTGGAAACCTCCAACGCATTCTCGGTGCTACCCGACGAATGTGAGTCTACTACTGGGATCGTCACGACGAACGACAAGGAAGGTAAGAATATTGTTGTTGTTGGGGATAGCCAGGTTAGATACATGGATAGGGCATTCTGCTTGAAGGACAGGAGTAGGAGACAAAGGGTATGCTTTCCTGGGGCTGGGATGGAGGACATTGTTAGCCGGCTTGACAACATCATGAACGGTAATGGGATCAATCCTATTATTTGCCTCAGTGCTGGAGGCAATGATGTAGGCAAGCGTAGAAGTGAGGATTTAGTTAGAAAGTTCAGGACAGCTATAGACATGATTAGGAAGAAGGGGGGGCGCCCTGTTATATGTGGCATTTTGCCAAGAAGAGGTGTTGGTAATGAATGGTTGTCCAGAGCAATTGGTATTAATTGTTGGCTGGATAAACACTGTAAGGATAATGCAGTACCATTCATTGACAACTGGGACAACTTCTATGGCCGAAATGACATGTATGCCAGGGATGGGGTTCACTTATCCAGGGCAGGTGTGGGTTTTCTTGCTAACTCAGTTGAGGGGGTTGTTAGGACTTTAAACTAGGATTAGTTAGAGGTATGGGTTTAAAAATGATTAATAATGAGTATGGATATATTGACTTATGCTCTGATATTAAGAATCTTTATAGTAACTGTCATGGAGTAACTCTGGGTAATGATAATTTCAGAAATTGTGTAAAAACAAAGATGAATATGAAAAATGTGCAGAAGAAAAAACATATGATGGTATTTTATGCTAACAGTCGAAGTGCAAGAAATAAAATTAATGAACTACGTTTGGTAGCATGTGCTGGGAACTTTGATATCATTGCATTAACTGAAACGTGGTATGATTTAAAGAGTCGGGATATGACTGCTGAGTGTAATATTCAGGGATTTAAGTTATTCAATGTGGATAGATGTAATGGGAAGGGGGGAGGAGTTGCATTGTATGTTCGAGAAAATATTAATTGTTGCATAAAAAAAGGTATAAAAATAGATGGAGCAGTAACAGAGTCTGTTTGGGTAGAGTTCGTGGAGGGTCAAGAAAAACTAATTCTAGGTGTAATATACCGACCTCCAGGCTTGGATCACGATAGAGGGAGACTTCTTTGGGACGAAATTGTTAGGGCTTCTGGACACAGTAACGTAGTCATAGTAGGGGATTTTAACTTTAGCCAAATTGACTGGAATTCTTTGACAGGTAATCTAGAGTCCAGTGACTTCATGGAAACAGTTCAGGACTGTTTTCTGAAACAGAGTGTAACTGAACCTACCAGGGGTAATAATTTGCTAGACCTAGTCTTGTCAAATAAGGAAACACTAGTGAATAATCTGGAGATCACTGAAGAGCTTGGCGCAAGTGATCACAAATCCATCACCTTTAGCATTAATTGGGAATGCAAGAATAATGATAATACAGTAAAAATCCCCGATTTTCGTTCTGCCGATTATAATGGACTTAGGGAACATCTGTCTAATCTTGATTGGGGTTATCTAGCTAATGATTTTATTGACGATAATCATACTTATGAATATGAAGGGATCTGCTTTTATGATTGTTTTCTTAATAATGTACACAGTGCCCAGAGTATATACATTCCCCAGAGAGAAATTAGGTCTAATAATAACGATCCCAAATGGGTTAACAGGAGGTTAAAGCATCTATTAGGGGAGAAAAGGGGAATTTATAGGCGCATCAGAAGAGGAGAGGTTAACCTTACTGACCAATATGTTCAGCTTAAAAGAGAAGTAAAAAAGGCGATTAGAAAGGCTAAACGTGACTATGAAATTAGAGTCGCTAATGAATCAAAGACTAATCCAAAGGGGTTCTTTCAAGTGTATAGGACGAAGGTGAAGGAAAAAGTAGGACCTCTGAAATCTGGGAATGGACAGCTGACGGATAATGAACTGGAAATGTGTTCCTTATTTAATGACTATTTTTTGTCAGTTTTTACACAGGAAGATGTAAATGAGATTCCAGTAATTAACAATTATTTAGTTCCTGATGAATTTAAGTTAACTAATATTACTGTCACGAGGGACATGGTTATTAAACAGATAGACAAACTGAAACAAAATAAGTCCCCTGGACCCGATGAGTTGTTTTCAAGGGTACTTAAGGAATGCAAGATGGAGCTTAGTCAGCCATTAACGAGTGTATTCAATGCGTCCATCCTTACCAGTGTTGTGCCAGAGATGTGGAAGATGGCCAATGTGGTTCCTATATTCAAATCAGGGGATAAGTCCACTCCTTCAAATTACCGTCCAATAAGCCTGACATCTATAGTGGGCAAGTTATTAGAATCAATTATAGCTGACATTATCAGAAGTCACCTTGAAGAGCATAACTTGATAAATGAATCTCAGCATGGATTCACGAGAGGTCGTTCCTGCCTGACAAACTTACTGACGTTCTTCAATAGAACATTTGAGGCAGTTGACAGTGATAAGGAATATGATATTGTTTATTTGGATTTTAGTAAAGCCTTCGACAGAGTACCTCACAAGAGACTCTTAAGAAAAGTGGCAGCTCATGGTATAGGAGGTAAAGTTCTAGCATGGATTGAGGCATGGCTTACCAATAGAAAGCAGAGAGTTACCATTAATGGAGTGAAATCTGAATGGGGATTAGTCACTAGTGGCGTTCCACAAGGATCAGTTTTAGGCCCTCTCTTGTTCATAATTTACATTAATGACCTTGATGAAGGGATTACTAGTGACATGAGTAAGTTTGCTGATGATACAAAGATAGGCCGTATAATTCACTCTGAGGAGGATATCAATGAACTCCAGGACGATTTGAACAAATTAATGTCTTGGTCTGAGAAATGGCAGATGAAGTTTAATGTGGATAAGTGTAAGGTACTTGCCCTTGGTAATGAAAATAACCCTCGAAGCTATAATCTAGGTGAAGTAGAGCTTGGTCATACAGAATGTGAAAAAGACTTGGGAGTCATGGTAAGCAGAAATCTAAAGCCAAGACAGCAGTGCCTCAGTGTGCGCAACAAGGCCAACAGATTACTTGGATTTATCTCAAGAAGTATAAGTAACAGAAGTCCAAAAGTTATTTTACAGCTCTATACATCACTAGTGAGGCCTCATTTAGATTATGCTGCTCAGTTTTGGTCCCCTTACTACAGGATGGACATAGACTCATTAGAGAACATACAGAGAAGAATGACTAAAATGATTTACTGTGTAAGGAACCTCCCGTATGAAGATAGACTTAAAGCCTTAAATCTCCACTCTCTGGAGAGGCGTAGAATGAGGGGAGATATCATTGAAGTGTATAAGTGGATGACGGGCATAAACAAGGGAGACATTAATAAAGTACTGAGGGTGTCGAACCAGGTAAGAACCAGGAATAATGGATTTAAGTTGGATAAATTTAGATTTAGAAAGGACATAGGTAAGTACTGGTTTTCTAACAGAGTTGTAGATGCGTGGAACAGTCTTCCCAGTGGGGTGATAGAGGCTAGGACCTTGGGTAGCTTTAAGAAGAGACTGGACAAATATATGAGTGGGAGGGGCTGGGTTTGATTGGTGTTGGGGGGTGCGGGAGTTGTTTCTTGAGTAGCTTTAGGTAGAGATCGTTTTGATAAGGACCTGCCTCGTATGGGCCAGTAGGCCTTCTGCAGTGTTCCTACATTCTTATGTTCTTATGTTCTTATATCCCAACGTTCTCTGACGGCTTTTATGACCGTGGAATAACGAAGCTGAATAAGACAAGCGAGTTATTTCGTTATTGTTAGTTAACTCTAACCTAATGAAAGTTAACCTTACCTAATCTAACCTGCCCTAATTTAAGTATGGTAACACAACTGTAAGGCACACAGTTTGTAAATAAGGTATACAGTGTGTGAATAATATACACAGTGCGGGTTGTCGCATTTTACTGTACGATGTTTCGACAACTAGGATTTTATTGCTCAATATAGTCCCTGGTGATCGAAACGTCTCAACAATAAGGGAACATAACTCGCAATGTGTTACATTTTCACCAAAACTAACCTAACCTAACCTAACCTAACCTAACCTAACCTAACCTAACCTAACCAACCTAACCTAACCTAACCTAACCTAACCTAACCTAACCTAACCTAACCTAACCTAACCTAACCTAACCTAACCTAACCTAACCTAACCTAACCCAGCCTAACCTAACCTAACCTAACCTAACCCAGCCTAACCTAACCTAATCTAACCTAACCTAATATACCCTAACCAAATTTAACCTTATCCAACCTAACCTTACCTAACCTAACCTAACCTAACCTAACCTAACCTAACCTAACCTAACCTAACCTAACCTAACCTAACCTTACCTAACCTTATCTTACCTAACCTAACCTAACCTTACCTAACCTAACCTCGCCTAATCAAACCTAACCTAATTTAACCTTACTCAATATAAAGTAGCCTAGCATAAGCAGTATTAGATTTCACAGAGGCTAACATAGTACAGAAATCAATAAATTGAAATGTGAGCGAGAACGCACGTTATAATTGGAAGTCACACTGTGTTTTAATTATTAACAGTATCACTAAAACCCAAGTGGGTTTTTTTTTTAGATGTATCTAATTTATTCATGTTTAAAAGCCCATTTCTAAAACCGAATACGTGTCCTCATTGGTATAACTCATTTCAAAAGCCATTTCTCAACCCGTTTCAAAGCCCATTTCAAAACCCATTTTTTAACTCATTCCAAAACCCATTTCAAAACCTAATTCAAAACCCACTGCAAATCCCATTTCAAAACCCATTTCCCAATATCTTCTTTTCTAGACAATCGCCACCTATTTCATGCACTTCTAGTTACTCCTATTTCCTAATCCCAATGCATGTCTTGTCCCCTGTTTTCGGATCCATGAATGTCTTCTCGCCCGTTTCCTAATCCACGGCAGTGTCACCCATTTCTCATGCATTTCCCAAAGCCTTTTTTATTAAATTCCCTAATTCCTTCTCTCTTATTTCCCCATTTCCCGTGTTAAAATCACCCCCTTTTCCTAATTCATTCGGCATTTCCTTTTAATCTCCAATAACTGCGTTTCCCAATCCACCTGTGTCTAATAACCTTTATCAGAGTTGACACTTGTCCAGTAACCTGTATTTCAGTCCACACGTGTCCCATAACCTATATCACAATTCACACGTGTCTAATAATTATTTTCTCGTAGCCATGTCCAGTTTGTAGGCAGCGTGTCAAATTGCCTATTACCCAATTCAGGCGAGTCCTGTCATCCATTTTCTAATCCATACGAGTCCTGTCACCCATTTCTCATTCCCCGCGTGTCCTGTCACCCATTTCCCAATCTTACGTGTCTGGTGGTGATTCCTCAGGCAGTCTTCTCTTGCCTAAACTGCTCAGCCATTCTTCTCAACCACTGACTAACAAGGTTCTACCTCGTCGCCTCTGTATCAATTATCCTCTATAAGTTCTCTCTCTCTCTCTCTCTCTCTCTCTCTCTCTCTCTCTCTCTCTCTCTCTCTCTCTCTCTCTCTCTCTCTCTCTCTCTCTCTCTCTCTCTCTCTCTCTCTCTCTCTTCTTTACACAGGGTTTTACAAGGTTATGTTAAGGTTCTTAACTTTACAAGCTAAGAGCTGTTACCTACATCAGCTCATTTAAAAGTCTCTATCTCTCTCTCTCTCTCTCTGTCTCTCTCTGTCTCTGTCTCTCTCTGTCTCTGTCTGTCTCTCTCTGTCTCTGTCTGTCTCTCTGTCTGTCTGTCTGTCTGTTTCTCTCTGTCTCTGTCTCTGTCTGTCTCTGTCTGTCTGTCTGTCTGTCTGCCTGTCTGTCTGTCTCTCTCTCTCTCTCTCTCTCTCTCTCTCTCTCTCTCTCTCTCTCTCTCTCTCTCTCAATGTCACACAAAAAATTGTACGAGAAGGCCAAATGTTATCTAAGTTTAAAGTTAAAATAGCAACACTTAAAGTTATCGCGATAACTGCGACCAACTCAGACAGTGTGTTTCTAACTTTCTCTCTTGTTATGACGGGTCAAGATATACACTCGGATTCGAACCCTGGAGCTGAACTCTTCTCCAGGTTGAGGGACTGACCACCTCAAACACTTTTCTCCAAGGGTGATAGACTGATTACATCATCTTTATT
Source organism: Cherax quadricarinatus (assembly GCF_038502225.1). NCBI lineage: Eukaryota > Metazoa > Arthropoda > Malacostraca > Decapoda > Parastacidae > Cherax > Cherax quadricarinatus. The sequence continues at coordinate 700,500 of NC_091350.1, forward strand.
TCATGACTGAAGAAGCCTGCTGTGTAGGCGAAACGTTTCGTCAATAAACATACCCAGCTGTTGCACATGTGTCTTAATCTTCAAGTACTGAGCGTGTTTCCTGACACCTGTAATCCCTGTTCACCTAGCAGTAAGTAGGTACCTGGGTGCTAGGTGACTGTTGTGAGTCGCATCCTGGGGAAGTGTGGTAGAATTAGCTGATGGTAAGGGTATGTAGGTGTTTTAAGGTTCTTGCAGGTGCTGTGGTGGTTAGGGTAGGTGCCTCAAGGTTATTGCAGGTGTTGTGGTGGCCAGGGTAGGTGTTTTAAGACTCTTGCAGGTGTTGTGGTGGCCAGAGTGGGTGCTTCAACGTTCTTGCAGGTACTGTGGCAGCCAGGGTAGGTGTTTCAAGGTTGTTGCAGGTGTTGTGATGGTTTGCACAAACACTACAGATGGCAAGACAGTCCTCACGTCGAGCTAAGTCACGAAATAATTACCTTCCTAAGGGTTTCCGGGTTTCTAACCCTCCTGGCCAATAATCCAAAAAATGAATATGGCTAGAAAGTGATTGAATGAGTAACGGTGAAAGTGTTTCCTCTCTTTCCCCTCACCCAACCTCAGTGAGAGGTAAAGTGAGGGAAAAGAAAAGGAGAATTGTGATCTGTTAACTCAGCAAGCGAATTTTACTGCGAGAAAAGAAAACAAAAAAGACACAATACTTTGGCTGGAACAATACACGTATAACCATGTGCTTACCATAATCCCCAAATCCTTGTCGCAATCTGTATGGCTAAGTTCTACGTTATTTAACTTATAAGTACTAGGGTTATAGACACTCCCAAGCTTCAGAACCTTGCATTTATCTACATTGAACAGCATCTGCCACTATTCTGACCAGGAATTGAGTTTATCTAAATCCTCCTGAAGTTCCGTGACATCTAAGTTTGAATCAATTATCCTACCTATCTTTGTGTCATCGGCGAATTTGCTCATATCACTAGTAATTCCCTCATCAAGGTCATTGATATATATTATGAACAACAACGGACCTAAGACTGATCCCTGTGGAACGCCACTTGTTACAGATCCCCACTCGGATTTAACCCCATTTAAGCATACTCTCTGCTTCCTATTGGTGACCCATGACTCGATCCATGACAGCACTTTTCTCCCAATGCCATGAGCTGCCACTTTCTTTAACAGTCTCTGGTGCGGAACTCTATCAAAAGCCTTACTAAAATCTAAATAAACAATATCGAATTCTTTATCATGATCAACGGCCTCAAAAGCTTTACTGAAGAAGGTTAATAAATTAGTTAGGCAGGAACGGCCCCTCGTGAATCCATGCTGAGTATCATTAATCAAGCTGTGCTTATCCAGATGGCTTCTTATATTATCAGCTATAATTGACTCTAGTAATTTGCCTACAATTGTGGTCAGGCTTATTGGGCGGTAATTTGACGGTAACGACTTGCCCCCTGTTTTAAAAATAGGAATAACATTAGCCATCTTCCACATATCAGGCACTACACATGTTTGAAGAGAAATATTATAAATATTAGTCAATGGTTCACAAAATTCTATTTTACACTCTTTAAGAACCCTTGAAAAAAGTTCATCAGGGCCCGGGGATTTATTTTGCTTTAACCAGTCTGTCTGTTTGATAACCATTTCGCTAGTGACTGATATTGCATAATTTATCATCATCAGGCCCACTATAAAAATCAATTACTAGGATATTGTTAGTGTTTTCCTGAGCGAGAGAAAATAATTATTAAGAATCGAGCACATTTCATTTTCCTTGTCAGTAAGGTGCCGAGTTATTTTTAAGGGGACCTATCTTATCTCTAACTTTTGTTCTATAAACCTGGAAAAAAAACTTTTTTGGGTTAGTTTTCGAATCCCTAGCAACTTTAATTTCGTAGTCCAGTTTAGCTTTTCTTATCCCCTGTTTAATGTCCCTCTTAATGTCAATATACTGATTCATAAGATGATCCTCACCTCTTTTGATACGCCTATAAATTCCTTTTAAGAACATAAGAACATAAGAAAGGAGGAACACTGCAGGAGGCCTGCTGGCCCATACTAGGCAGGTCCTTTACAATTCATCCCACTAACAAAACATTTGCCCAACCCAATTTTCAATGCCACCCAAGAAATAAGCTCTGATGTGAAAGTCCCACTCAAATCCAACCCATCCCACTCATGTACTTATCCAACCTAGATTTGAAACTACCCAAAGTCCTAGCCTCAATAACCCAACTAGGTAGACTGTTCCACTCATCAACTACCCTATTTCCAAACCAATACTTTCCTATGTCCTTTCTAAATCTAAACTTATCTAATTTAAATCCATTACTGCGCGTTCTCTCTTGGAGAGACATCCTCAAGACCTTATTAATATCCCCTTTATTAATACCTATCTTCCACTTATACACTTCGATCAGGTCTCCCCTCATTCTTCGTCTAACAAGTGAATGTAACTTAAGAGTCTTCAATCTTTCTTCATAAGGAAGATTTCTGATGCTATGTATTAATTTAGTCATCCTACGCTGAATGTTTTCTAACGAATTTATGTCCATTTTGTAATACGGAGACCAGAACTGAGCTGCATAATCTAGGTGAGGCCTTACTAATGATGTATAAAGCTGCAGAATGACCTCTGGACTTCTGTTGCTTACACTTCTTGATATAAATCCCAGTAATCTATTTGCCTTATTACGTACGCTTAGGCATTGCTGTCTTGGTTTAAGGTTGCTGCTCACCATAACCCCCAAGTCCTTTTCGCAATCTGTATGGCTAAGTTCTACATCATTTAATTTATAAGTACTAGGGTTATGGGCACTCCCAAGCTTCAGAACCTTGCATTTATCTACATTGAACTGCATCTGCCACTTTTCTGACCAAGAATAGAGTTTGTTTAAATCCTCCTGAAGTTCCCTAACATCTACGTTTGAATCAATTATCCTACCTATCTTTGTGTCATCGGCGAATTTGCTCATATCACTAGTAATTCCCTCATCAAGATCATTGATATATATTATAAACAACAACGGGCCCAAGACTGATCCCTGTGGAACGCCACTTGTTACAGATCCCCACTCGGATTTAACCCCATTTATGGACACTCTCTGCTTCCTGTCAGTGAGCCATGACTCGATCCACGAGAGCACTTTTCCCCCAATGCCATGAGCTGCCACTTTCTTTAACAGTCTATGGTGCGGAACTCTATCAAAAGCCTTACTAAAATCTAAGTAAATAATATCAAATTCTTTATTGTGGTCAACAGCCTCAAAAGCTTTACTGAAGAAAGTTAATAAATTAGTTAGACAAGACCGGCCTCTTGTGAATCCATGCTGAGTATCATTAATCAAGCTATGCTTATCGAGATGGCTTCTTATAATCTCAGCTATAATTGACTCTAGTAATTTGCCTACAATTGAGGTCAGGCTTATTGGGCGGTAATTTGACGGTAACGACTTGTCCCCTGTTTTAAAAATAGGAGTTACATTAGCTATCTTCCACATATCAGACACTACACCTGTTTGAAGAGATAAATTAAAAATATTAGTTAATGGTTCACAGAGTTCCATTTTGCATTCCTTAAGAACCCTTGAAAAAACCTCATCAGGACCCGGCGACTTATTTTGCTTCAGTCTGTCTATCTGCCTCACAACCATCTCACTAGTGACTGTGATGTTACATAATTTATCTTCTTCTAGCCCACTGTAAAAATTAATTACTGGAATATTGTTAGTGTCTTCCTGTGTAAAAACTGAGAGAAAATAATTATTTAAAATCAAGCACATTTCATTCTCATTGTCAGTAAGGTGCCCATAGTTATTTTTAAGGGGACCTATCTTATCTCTAACTTTTGTTCTATAGACCTGGAAAAAACTTTTTGGGTTAGTTTTAGAATCCCTAGCAACTTTAATTTCATAGTCCCTTTTAGCTTTTCTTATCCCCTTTTTAATGTCCCTCTTAATGTCAATATACTGATTCATAAGATGACCCTCACCTCTTTTGATACGCCTATAAATTCCTTTCTTATGCCCTAATAGATATTTGAGCCTATTATTCATCCATTTTGGGTCATTTCTATTTGATCTAATTTCTTTATATTGGATAAACGCTCTTTGAGCAGCATGTATAGTGTTCAGAAAACTGTCATATTGATAGCTCTCTTCGTTACCCCAGTCAACAGATGATAAGTGTTCTCTAAGCCCATCGTAATCTGCTAAGCGAAAATCTGGGACTGTTACTGAGTTATCGCTACTATCGTACTTCCATTCAATGCTAAATGTAATTGATTTGTGGTCGCTAGCACCCAGTTCCTCTGAAATTTCTAAATTATTAACAAGGGATTCATTGTTTGCCATAACTAAGTCAAGCAGGTTATTTCCCCTTGTAGGTTCTGTCACAAACTGCTTCAAAAAACAATCCTGAAATACTTCTAAGAAGTCGTATGATTCTAAATTCCCAGTCAAGAAATTCCAATCAACATGACTAAAGTTAAAGTCTCCTAGAATTACTACATTATCGTGCCTTGTGGCCTTAACAATTTCCTCCCATAGTAGTTTCCCTTGGTCCCTATCTAAGTTTGGGGGACGGTATATCACTCCTAAAATCAGTTTTTCATGCCCCTCTGAAAATTCTATCCAAACAGACTCTGTATGTGTTACTTCAGACTTAATACCCGTTTTTATGCAACAGTTCAAGCGATCTCGGACATACAATGCCACCCCACCCCCCCTCCCAATACTTCTATCTTCTTGGAACAATTTAAAACCCTGAATATGACATTCCGCAGGCATGTCCCGACTTTTTGAATTAAACCACGTCTCAGTTAAGGCAAATACATCAATGTTACCTACACTAGCAACTAATCTCAACTCGTCCATCTTATTCCTAGCACTACGGCAATTAGCATAATAAACATTGAAAGACTCTCCTTTCTCTTTACCCTTCCTGCTCATTTCTATTTTTCTACTAAACCTATTACTGTCCTTATCACCCAAGGTCCCTGGCTTTTCAATATCTATCTCGTTCTTATTATTACTAGTTCCCCTAAAACTCGTAATATTACTACACTGGGACTTCACTGTTTTCCTGCCAAAACCCATACCACTAACTATTCCTAGTTTAAAGTCCTAACTGCTCCCTCCAAAGATATTTGAGCCTATTATTCATCCATTTGGGGTCATTTCTATTCGATCTAATTTCTTTATATGGGATAAATGTTCTTTGGGCAGCATGTATTGTGTTAAGAAAGCTGTCCTACTGATAGCTCTCTTCGTTACTCCAGTCCATAGATGCACTTGTGTCCTTTTACTTTACATATTGTCGGTAATTCTACCAACATTATTACAGTTGGGTATCTTTACTGATGAAACGCTTCGCCCACACGGCTTTGAGGGGACTTGAGCTAGAGTTCGTCACGGCCATGCTAGCGGGAGATTTATCTGTAAAAACTTGCATTTGTGGACACAGTGGTGCCTATGGTAACCTCCTATGGTGTAGAAATATACCTAGTTGGATGAATCTTATTGTAGCTAGCTGGCCCAGTGGCTAACACGTGGGTCTGGAGTTTTGTAACTCTCTGATCGAGAGTTCTAACCCTTCCCGTGGTATGGTTTCTTCAGTCACATGAAGAGGCAGTAGGTGTAGAAGTGAAATGAAGATAATGTAATCAGTCTATCACCTCAAATACTCTTTCTCCAATGCTAATGGACTGATTACATTTTAACAATACACATACCCAACAGATGTACAAGTTTCTTGATCATCTGCGCTCTTGTGTAGACTCTAACTCCTTTTCTTGTCAAGGTAAATTTATAATTTTTTCCGGAATTTATTTTTTAGGTATACTAAACGTAATTTTTATGCTAATAGTTTTACGTAAATCTGAGAATTTCTCCTCTCTGTTCCCTTGGGCCTTATTTCTGACATTCCTATTTTTACTGTAACACTTTTCAGTGATAACTAAGTCACATTTTGTTATTCTGTTAACTCAGACTTATTATTGCAATTTTAACTTTATTACTGCATCTACATATCAGTAATTAATTTCAATTTCAGTTTTACATTTTATTTTTTCGTATTCGTTTAATTTCGACAGATTCTCATGATGCAATGTGAATATTAATTAATTACTCTGCTGTACGAATACTTGCATATATACATGCATGTATACGTCAGCCATGATCACACATTAATTACATGCTTCTAAGCCTTGACCCAGGTCATTGTAAGCCTGATCTGTAAGACTGGATTTTAAGGTTCCTGTATACATAAAAGGAGTTGTTCCGTGGCGAGCCTCCAGTAACACAGGAACAACGTTACTGAGATCTTTGCTATGGAATTATCCAAGCTTCTTCCTTCTCTTCGCTGTTCTCGTGAACCTGAAGCAGCGTACCACGTAAACAAACACAAATTGGAACAATTTGTATATATATATATATATATATATATATATATATATATATATATATATATATATATATATATATATATATATGCAAAACAACCACTCTGAAAGAATAGAGAAATTCCAAGCGCTTTCGTGACTACTCACATTAGTCACGAAAGCGCTTGGAATTTCTCTATTCTTTCAGAGTGGTTGTTTTGCATATTTTGAAATCACCTGTTTACTGTGATCTTATTGCATATATATATATATATATATATATATATATATATATATATATATATATATATATATATATATATATATATATATATATATATATATATATATATATATATATATATATATATATATATATATATATATATATATATATATATATATATATATATATATATATATATATATATATATATATATATATATATATATATATATATATATATATTTGCCTAGTATGGGTCAACAGGCCTACTGCAGTGTTCCTCCTTTCTTATGTTCTTAAGAGTACCTAGACCGTATATATATATATATATATATATATAGGTAGTAGGTTGGTAGACAGCAACCACCCAGGGAGGTACTACCGTCCTGCCAAGTGAGTGTAAAACGAAAGCCTGTGATTGTTTTACATGATGGTAGGATTGCTGATGTCTTTTGTCTGTCTCATAAATATGCAAGATTACAGGCATGTCTTGCTACTTCTACTTACACTTAGGTCACACTATACATACATGTACACATTTATTTATACACACTCATCTGAGTTTTCTTTGATTTTTATCTTAATAGTTCTTGATCTTATTAATTTTCCTTTTATATCCATGGGGAAGTGGAATAAGAATCTTTCCTCCGTGAGCCATGCGTGTTGTAAACTAAAATGCCGGGAACAATGGGCTAGTAACCCCTTTTCCTGTAAAGATTACTAAAAAGAATAAAAAGAAGAAAATTGTCAAAGTGGGAAGTCTGAATGTGCGTGGATGTTGTGCAGATGATAAGAAAGAGATGATTGTGGATGTTATGAATGAGAAGAAGCTGGATGTCCTGGCTTTAAGTGAAACAAAGCTGAAGGGGGTGGGAGAGTTTCAGTGGAGAGGAATAAATGGGATTAGGTCAGGGGTTTCAAATAGAGTTAGAGCTAAAGATGGAGTAGCAATAATGTTGAAGGATAAGCTATGGCAGGAAAAGAGGGACTATAAATGTATTAATTCAAGGATTATGTGGAGTAAAATAAAGATTGGATGTGAAAAGTGGGTTATAATAAGCGTGTATGCACCTGGAGAAGAGAGAAGTGTAGAGGAGAGAGAGAGATTTTGGGAAATGTTGAGTGAATGCGTGGGGAGTTTTGAATCAAGTGTGAGAGTAATGGTGGTTGGGGATTTTAATGCTAAAGTGGGTAAAAATGTTATGGAGGGAGTAGTAGGTAAATTTGGGGTGCCAGGGGTAAATGTAAATGGGGAGCCTTTAATTGAGCTATGTGTAGAAAGAAATTTGGTAATAAGTAATACATATTTTATGAAAAAGAGGATAAATAAATATACAAGGTATGATGTAGCACGTAATGAAAGTAGTTTATTAGATTATGTATTGGTGGATAAAAGGTTGATGGGTAGGCTCCAGGATGTACATGTTTATAGAGGGGCAACTGATATATCGGATCATTATTTAGTTGTAGCTACAGTTAGAGTAAGAGGTAGATGGGAAAAGAGGAAGGTGGCAACAACAAGTAAGAGGGAGGTGAAAGTGTATAAACTAAGGGAGGAGGAAGTTCGGGTGAGATATAAGCGACTATTGGCAGAAAGGTGGGCTAGTGCAAAGATGAGTAGTGGGGGGGTTGAAGAGGGTTGGAATAGTTTTAAAAATGCAGTATTAGAATGTGGGGCAGAAGTTTGTGGTTATAGGAGGGTGGGGGCAGGAGGAAAGAGGAGTGATTGGTGGAATGATGAAGTAAAGGGTGTGATAAAAGAGAAAAAGGTAGCTTATGAGAGGTTTTTACAAAGCAGAAGTGTTATAAGAAGAGCAGAGTATATGGAGAGTAAAAGAAAGGTAAAGAGAGTGGTGAGAGAGTGCAAAAGGAGAGCAGATGATAGAGTGGGAGAGGCACTGTCAAGAAATTTTAATGAAAATAAGAAAAAATTTTGGAGTGAGTTAAACAAGTTAAGAAAGCCTAGGGAAAATATGGATTTGTCAGTTAAAAACAGAGTAGGGGAGTTAGTAGATGGGGAGATGGAGGTATTGGGTAGATGGCGAGAATATTGTGAGGAACTTTTAAATGTTAAGGAAGAAACAGAGGCAGTAATTTCATGCACTGGTCAGGGAGGTATACCATCTTTTAGGAGTGAAGAAGAGCAGAATGTAAGTGTGGGGGAGGTACGTGAGGCATTACGTAAAATGAAAGGGGGTAAAGCAGCTGGAACTGATGGGATCATGACAGAAATGTTAAAAGCAGGGGGGGATATAGTGTTGGAGTGGTTGGTACTTTTGTTTAATAAATGTATGAAAGAGGGGAAGGTACCTAGGGATTGGCAGAGAGCATGTATAGTCCCTTTATATAAAGGGAAAGGGGACAAAAGAGACTGTAAAAATTATAGAGGAATAAGCTTATTGAGTATACCAGGAAAAGTGTACGGTAGGGTTATAATTGAAAGAATTAGAGGTAAGACAGAATGTAGGATTGCGGATGAGCAAGGAGGTTTCAGAGTGGGTAGGGGATGTGTAGATCAAGTGTTTACATTGAAGCATATATGTGAACAGTATTTAGATAAAGGTAGGGAAGTTTTTGTTGGATTTATGGATTTAGAAAAGGCATATGATAGAGTGGATAGAGGAGCAATGTGGCAGATGTTGCAAGTATATGGAATAGGTGGTAAGTTATTAAATGCTGTAAAGAGTTTTTATGAGGATAGTGAGGCTCAGGTTAGGGTGTGTAGAAGAGAGGGAGACAACTTCCCGGTAAAAGTAGGTCTTAGACAGGGATGTGTAATGTCACCATGGTTGTTTAATATATTTATAGATGGGGTTGTAAAGGAAGTAAATGCTAGGGTGTTTGGGAGAGGGGTGGGATTAAATTTTGGGGAATCAAATTCAAAATGGGAATTGACACAGTTACTTTTTGCTGATGATACTGTGCTTATGGGAGATTCTAAAGAAAAATTGCAAAGGTTAGTGGATGAGTTTGGGAATCTGTGTAAAGGTAGAAAGTTGAAAGTGAACATAGAAAAGAGTAAGGTGATGAGGGTGTCAAATGATTTAGATAAAGAAAAATTGGATATCAAATTGGGGAGGAGGAGTATGGAAGAAGTGAATGTTTTCAGATACTTGGGAGTTGACGTGTCGGCGGATGGATTTATGAAGGATGAGGTTAATCATAGAATTGATGAGGGAAAAAAGGTGAGTGGTGCGTTGAGGTATATGTGGAGTCAAAAAATGTTATCTATGGAGGCAAAGAAGGGAATGTATGAAAGTATAGTAGTACCAACACTCTTATATGGGTGTGAAGCTTGGGTGGTAAATGCAGCAGCGAGGAGACGGTTGGAGGCAGTGGAGATGTCCTGTTTAAGGGCAATGTGTGGTGTAAATATCATGCAGAAAATTCGGAGTGTGGAAATTAGGAGAAGGTGTGGAGTTAATAAAAGTATTAGTCAGAGGGCAGAAGAGGGGTTGTTGAGGTGGTTTGGTCATTTAGAGAGAATGGATCAAAGTAGAATGACATGGAAAGCATATAAATCTATAGGGGAAGGAAGGCGGGGTAGGGGTCGTCCTCGAAAGGGTTGGAGAGAGGGGGTAAAGGAGGTTTTGTGGGCAAGGGGCTTGGACTTCCAGCAAGCGTGCGTGAGCGTGTTAGATAGGAGTGAATGGAGACGAATGGTACTTGGGACCTGACGATCTGTTGGAGTGTGAGCAGGGTAATATTTAGTGAAAGGATTCAGGGAAACCGGTTATTTTCATATAGTCGGACTTGAGTCCTGGAAATGGGAAGTACAATGCCTGCACTTTAAAGGAGGGGTTTGGGATATTGGCAGTTTGGAGGGATATGTTGTGTATCTTTATATGTGTATGCTTCTAGACTGTTGTATTCTGAGCACCTCTGCAAAAACAGTGATAATGTGCGAGTGTGGTGAAAGTGTTGAATTATGATGAAAGTATTTTCTTTTTGGGGATTTTCTTTCTTTTTTGGGTCACCCTGCCTCGGTGGGAGACGGCCGACTTGTTGAAAAAAAAAAAAAAAAAATATATATATATATATATATATATATGTATATATATGTATATATATATATATATATATATATATATATATATATATGTATGTATATATATATATATATATATATATATATATATATATATATATATATATATATATATATATATATATATGTATATATATATATATATATATATATATATATATATATATATATATATATATATATATATATATACTGAGAGAGAGAGAGAGAGAGAGAGAGAGAACATAAGAACATAAGAACATAAGAAAGGAGGAACACTGCAGCAGGCCTGTTGGCCCATACTAGGCAGGTCCTTTACAATTCATCCCACTAACAAACATTTGACCAACCCAATTTTCAATGCTACCCAAGAAATAAGCTCTGATGTGCAAGTCCCTCTCAAATCCAACCCTTCCCACTCATGTATTTATCCAACCTAAATTTGAAACTACCCAAAGTCCTAGCCTCAATAACCCAACTAGGTAGACTGTTCCACTCATCAACTACCCTATTTCCAAACCAATACTTTCCTATGTCCTTTCTAAATCTAAACTTATCTAATTTAAATCCATTACTGCGGGTTCTCTTTTGGAGAGATATCCTCAAGACCTTGTTAATATCCCCTTTATTAATACCTATCTTCCACTTATACACTTCGATCAGGTCTCCCCTCATTCTTCGTCTAACAAGTGAATGTAACTTAAGAGTCTTCAATCTTTCTTCATAAGGAAGATTTCTAATGCTATGTATTAGTTTAGTCATCCTACGCTGAATGTTTTCTAACGAATTTATGTCCATTCTGTAATATGGAGACCAGAATTGAGCTGCATAATCTAGGTGAGGCCTTACTAATGATGTATAAAGCTGCAGTATGACCTCTGGACTTCTGTTGCTTACACTTCTTGATATAAATCCCAGTAATCTATTTGCCTTATTACGTACGCTTAGGCATTGCTGTCTTGGTTTAAGGTTGCTGCTTACCATAACCCCTAAGTCCTTTTCGCAATCTGTATGGCTAAGTTCTACATTATTTAACTTATAAGTGCTAGGGTTATAGACACTCCCGAGCTTCAGAACCTTGCATTTATCCACATTGAACTGCATCTGCCACTTTTCTGACCAAGAGTAGAGTTTGTCTAAATCCTCCTGAAGTTCCCTAACATCTACGTTTGAATCAATTATCCTACCTATCTTCGTGTCATCGGCGAATTTGCTCATATCACTAGCAATTCCTTCATCAAGATCATTGATATATATTATAAACAACAACGGGCCCAAGACTGATCCCTGTGGAACGCCACTTGTTACTGATCCCCACTCGGATTTAACCCCATTTATGGACACTCTTTGCTTCCTGTCTGTGAGCCATGACTCGATCCACGAGAGCACCCTCCCCCCAATGCCATGAGCTGCTACTTTCTTCAACAGTCTTTGGTGCGGAACTCTATCAAATGCCTTACTAAAATCTAAGTAAACAATATCAAATTCTTTATCGTGGTCAACAGCCTCAAAAGCTTTACTGAAGAAAGTTAATAAATTAGTTAGACAAGACCGGCCTCTTGTGAATCCATGCTGAGTATCATTAATCAAGCTATGCTTATCGAGATGGCTTCTTATAATCTCAGCTATAATTGACTCTAGCAACTTGCCTACAATTGAGGTCAGGCTTATTGGGCGGTAATTTGACGGTAACGACTTGTCCCCTGTTTTAAAAATAGGAATTTTTAAAACAGGGGAGAGAGAGAGAGAGAGAGAGAGAGAGAGAGACTGACATTCCTCATCATCATCTGTTGGAGATAAGCAAGATGATATGGCAGTATTATGACAGCATCCCACATAGTACCTGCACACATATACGACGGTGCTAAGAACATCTCGCTGAATCCAGTGACAATTCCTGGAACACAGAGTCACAGAGATGTGTAATAAAGAGAGGAACCAGAGGGCGTTAAAATGTGTGAAGAGAGAGACTTGTAAGGAAGAGAGGTGTGAAGAAAGATATGGATAAGAAAGTGAGAAACCAAAGTAGGAACTAAATTACCAGAAACACGAAAAGAAATTAAGAAAGGAAATATAAAATTATTTAAATGAAGAATAATGGCTTCACACTAACGAGGGGCCCTCGGGAACCCCATACTGGGGGGCACACTAATTGGGGACCCTCGTGAACCTCACTCTGAATGCCCACACTAACTCCTTACCCTCATGCACCCCACCCTGGGAGCCACACTGTCTTGGGACCTTCGTGGACCCCACACTGGGGGCCACACTCACCGGAAACCCTCGTGGAACCCACACTGGTGGCCACACTAACCGGGAACCCTCGTGGACCTCATACTGACTGCTGGGCCTCACCAGCCATGCAGCAAGACACGTGATTTACCACCTTGCAGACGTCCCAACACTGCCAGTAACCTCGCGCCTCGCACACGCCACCATTGTTTCTTTCCCAAGATTATAGAAAAAATTTAGCAACCGTGGATAAGAGCGAGGGAAAAAACAATCAGAATCTTTCTGGAAGGCGTCAGAGGTGGTCATGTGGATGACCTCTGGCAGTGAGAGGTCAGGAGTCGTCTATTGGGTCAGCTTATCTACCTCAATGTCTATTCTCTACCTCAGAAGCGTCTTGGGGTCGTCTCATAAGTTCATAAAGCACCACTTTTCTCCTCAGTCAGACATCATGAGTCGTCTTATTAACAAATATAGCTCTTCTGTGCTTCTCTTCGTCCACTCACACATCAGGAGTCATCTTATAAATAAACCATAAAGCAGACGCTCTACGGCTCTTCCCATCTTCTTGGAGGTCAAGAGTTCGCCTTTGAATTAACCCGGGAAGTCTTACTGCTCTTCCTGTTCTCTGAGATGTCAGGGTAGTGCTGTAGAAGACTTAAACCTTAGTAACAGATACAGACAGACTGGTTTATTAGAAAATGTTTCAGTCCCCGGAAAGTCATCAAGGTCTCTGAACTGACACGTTTGCTCACGTGTTTTTCTAAACCAGTGATATGGCTGCATCAACCAGTTCCACAGCTCTCCACGTCTACTGAAGCTTCGGAGGTCATCTTATTGATGGCCCAATCCAGCTCCACAGCTCTCCACGTCTACTGAAGCTTCAGAGGTCATCTTATTGATGACCCCAACTAGCTCCACAACTTTCATCTATGGAGCACCTCGTTTACTGCTCTCCTTGTCTACCGAAACCTCAGGATTCATGACCCCGGACCAGCTATACGACTCACTGACGTAAACACGGAGTCTCCCACACGCAGCAGAGGTGTACCTCTTATCCTTGCTAAAATCCATTGTATTTTCTCTTCCTGCGTAACATCAGAAGTTATGTTTATCTAGTGTCACAGATCGTCTAGATTGTTGGCAGGTGAAGTGGACATCGGAGCGCTAGATGGAGAAGCCTCTCCTTCGGAGAGGACGTTGACTTTGGTAAAGCAGCCGGAATTGTTTTGACAGAAAGAGAGCGCTGAAGATGGAAGCATGGGTTGAAAGTGGACAGAGGAAGGGAAAAGCCAATGGGCCGAGGGGTAAGCCACGGACGGAAGAAGCAGCAGGCAAAGGTGGACACGGACAAATGAATCCGAGGGAGGGATTCGTTAACGCTGGCTTCGGGAGTGAACACAGGAAGGCAGTTTTGATAAGGATCTGACTTGTATGGGCCAGTAGGCCTGCTGCAGTGTTCCTCTATTCTTATGTTCTTATATGGCGATATATTTGAATATGTGGGTGGAATTATTTTTAAAAGACACAGACGAGAACAGTGGTAATTTTGAACAATGACAAATGTGGACAGTAACAGATGTGGACAATGACAGGCGTGGACAGTGACAGGCGTGGACAGTGACAGGTGCGGACAGTGACAGGCGTGGACAGTGTAATATATATTACCACACAGTTACCAACTCATGGTAACTTTAAGAACATAAGAACATAAGAATGTAGGAACACTGCAGAAGGCCTACTGGCCCATACGAGGCAGGTCCTTATCAAAACGACAACTACCTAGAGCTACTCAAGAAACAACTCCAGCACCCCCAAACACCAATCAAACCCAGCCCCTCCCACTCATATATTTGTCCAGTCTCTTCTTAAAGCTACCCAAGGTCCTAGCCTCTATCACCCCACTGGGAAGACTGTTCCACGCATCTACAACTCTGTTAGAAAACCAGTACTTACCTATGTCCTTTCTAAATCTAAATTTATCCAACTTAAATCCATTATTCCTGGTTCTTACCTGGTTCGACACCCTCAGTACTTTATTAATGTCTCCCTTGTTTATGCCCGTCATCCACTTATACACTTCAGTGATATCTCCCCTCATTCTACGCCTCTCCAGAGAGTGGAGATTTAAGGCTTTAAGTCTATCTTCATACGGGAGGTTCCTTACACAGTAAATCATTTTAGTCATTCTTCTCTGTATGTTCTCTAATGAGTCTATGTCCATCCTGTAGTAAGGGGACCAAAACTGAGCAGCATAATCTAAATGAGGCCTCACTAGTGATGTATAGAGCTGTAAAATAACTTTTGGACTTCTGTTACTTATACTTCTTGAGATAAATCCAAGTAATCTGTTGGCCTTGTTGCGCACACTGAGGCACTGCTGTCTTGGCTTTAGATTTCTGCTTACCATGACTCCCAAGTCTTTTTCACATTGTGTATGACCAAGCTCTACTTCACCTAGATTATAGCTTCGAGGGTTATTTTCATTACCAAGGGCAAGTACCTTACACTTATCCACATTAAACTTCATCTGCCATTTCTCAGACCAAGACATTAATTTGTTCAAATCGTCCTGGAGTTCATTGATATCCACAGAGTGAATTATACGGCCTATCTTTGTATCATCAGCAAACTTACTCATGTCACTAGTAATCCCTTCATCAAGGTCATTAATGTAAATTATGAACAAGAGAGGGCCTAAAACTGATCCTTGTGGAACGCCACTAGTGACTAATCCCCATTCAGATTTCACTCCATTAATGGTAACTCTCTGCTTTCTATTGGTAAGCCATGCCTCAATCCATGCTAGAACTTTACCTCCTATACCATGAGCAGCCACTTTTCTTAAGAGTCTCTTGTGAGGTACTCTGTCGAAGGCTTTACTAAAATCCAAATAAACAATATCATATTCCTTATCACTGTCAACTGCCTCAAATGTTCTATTGAAGAACGTCAGTAAGTTTGTCAGGCAGGAACGACCTCTCGTGAATCCATGCTGAGATTCATTTATCAAGTTATGCTCTTCAAGGTGACTTCTGATAATGTCAGCTATAATTGATTCTAATAACTTGCCCACTATAGATGTCAGGCTTATTGGACGGTAATTTGAAGGAGTGGACTTATCCCCTGATTTGAATATAGGAACCACATTAGCCATCTTCCACAACTCTGGCACAACACTGGTAAGGATGGACGCATTGAATACACTCGTTAATGGCTGACTAAGCTCCATCTTGCATTCCTTAAGTACCCTTGAAAACAACTCATCGGGTCCCGGGGACTTATTTTGTTTCAGTTTGTCTATCTGTTTAATAACCATGTCCCTCGTGACAGTAATATTAGTTAACTTAAATTCATCAGGAACCAAATAATTGTTAATTACTGGAATCTCATTTACATCTTCCTGTGTAAAAACTGACAAAAAATAGTCATTAAATAAGGAACACATTTCCAGTTCATTATCCGTCAGCTGTCCATTCCCAGATTTCAGAGGTCCTACTTTTTCCTTCACCTTCGTCCTATACACTTGAAAGAACCCCTTTGGATTAGTCTTTGATTCATTAGCAACTCTAATTTCATAGTCACGTTTAGCCTTTCTAATCGCCTTTTTTACTTCTCTTTTAAGCTGAACATATTGGCTAGTAAGGTTAACGTCTCCTCTTCTGATGCGCCTATAAATTCCTCTTTTCTCCCCTAATAGATGCTTTAGCCTCCTGTTAACCCATTTGGGATCGTTATTATTAGACCTAATTTCTCTCTTGGGAATGTATATACTCTGGGCACTGTGTACATTATTAAGAAAACAATCATAAAAGCAGATCCCTTCATATTCATAAGTATGATTATCACCAATAAAATCATTAGCTAGATAACCCCAATCAAGATTAGACAGATGTTCCCTAAGTCCATTATAATCGGCAGAACGAAAATCAGGGATTTTTACTGTATTATCATTATTCTTGCATTCCCAATTAATGATAAAGGTGATGGATTTGTGATCACTTGCGCCAAGCTCTTCAGTGATCTCCAGATTATTCACGAGTGTTTCCTTATTTGACAAGACTAGGTCTAGCAAATTATTACCCCTGGTAGGCTCAGTTACACTCTGTTTCAGAAAACAGTCCTGAACTGTTTCCATGAAGTCACTGGACTCTAGATTACCTGTCAAAGAATTCCAGTCAATTTGGCTAAAGTTAAAGTCCCCTACTATGACTACGTTACTGTGTCCAGAAGCCCTAACAATTTCGTCCCAAAGAAGTCTCCCTCTATCGTGATCCAAGCCTGGAGGTCGGTATATTACACCTAGAATTAGTTTTTCTTGACCCTCCACGAACTCTACCCAAACAGACTCTGTTACTGCTCCATCTATTTTTATACCTGTTTTTATGCAACAATTAATATTTTCTCGAACATACAATGCAACTCCTCCCCCCTTCCCATTACATCTATCCACATTGAACAACTTAAATCCCTGAATATTACACTCAGCAGTCATATCCCGACTCTTTAAATCATACCACGTTTCAGTTAATGCAATGATATCAAAGTTCCCAGCACATGCTACCAAACGTAGTTCATTAATTTTATTTCTTGCACTTCGACTGTTAGCATAAAATACCATCATATGTTTTTTCTCCTGCACATTTTTCCTATTCATCTTTGTTTTTACACAATTTCTGAAATTATCATTACCCAGAGTTACTCCATGACAGTTACCATTAAGATTCTTAATATCAGAGCATAAGTCAATATATCCATACTCATTATTAATCATTTCTAAACCCATACCTCTAACTAATCCTAGTTTAAAGTCCTAACAACCCCCTCAACTGAGTTAGCAAGAAAACCCACACCTGCCCTGGATAAGTGAACCCCATCCCTGGCATATATGTCATTTCGGCCATAGAAGTTGTCCCAGTTGTCAATGAATGGTACTGCATTATCCTTACAGTGTTTATCCAGCCAACAATTAATACCAATTGCTCTGGACAACCATTCATTACCAACACCTCTTCTTGGCAAAATGCCACATATAACAGGGCGCCCCCCCTTCTTCCTAATCATGTCTATAGCTGTCCTGAACTTTCTAACTAAATCCTCACTTCTACGCTTGCCTACATCATTGCCTCCAGCACTGAGGCAAATAATAGGATTGATCCCATTACCGTTCATGATGTTGTCAAGCCGGCTAACAATGTCCTCCATCCCAGCCCCAGGAAAGCATACCCTTTGTCTCCTACTCCTGTCCTTCAAGCAGAATGCCCTATCCATGTATCTAACCTGGCTATCCCCAACAACAATATTCTTACCTTCCTTGTTGTCGTTCGTCGTGACGATCCCAGTAGTAGACTCACATTCGTCGGGTAGCACCGAGAATGCGTTGGAGGTTTCCACGGGAGTTTCCACAGCAGTCTCTTTCTTCTTCATCGTTTCTGGCTTTCCATTCGTCTTCTTGATCGTCAACTTCGTCGTCCCCTGCTGTCCAACCACTGACCACGATCCCTTCTTGACCTGAGGACTCGAAACAGGAGGACTACTACGAATCCTCTTGTTTTCCTCGGTCAATCGCCGTATCTCCATCTTCGCTGCCCTCAATTCTTCCTTAAGTTGCTGGTAAAGTTGCTCGATGGAGGGCATCTTGGTTCAGTCCACGGGAGCAAACAAGACACTTCTTCACAGAGTTAAGTACAGGTCAGCACTCAAAGTACAGGTCACTCACCCTTCAGTTGTAAATACAGTTTCTCACTGTAGTTAGGTTGACCGCAGCTCTAGACTCGTCATTAAATCTGAAACTGTACTCTTTGAAGACGCTTTTCAACCTTCTTGTTTTACTGCAGCTAAGTTCTCCATGTAGTACATATACTTTTACGTAGAGTTTGCCCCATTTTCTTGTGTATACAGACACATAATCAGTGTCGGACCAATATTTTTGGGTCCCTGGAGCGTGAACTGTTTTGGGTCACCTTTACAACCAGCAGCGGCTAGACTTACACGATACTTTAATTACCTTTTCTTTTATACTTTTTAACAATTATTTCGTATTGAATTATTAATAATATTATATTTTTAAGAACCCCTTCTCATACAGAAGACCCAAAATTTTAATTAATGTGGACTAAAGTGGCTTCTGGGGGCCCCTCCGGAATTAGGGGCCCTCAAGCTTACGGTTCATTAATTTCATAGCAGATTCACCTCTGTTTCCATTCCATCATCGACTTCAGGACGAGGTCAAGGCCCTCTAGTATTAACCTAGCCTGGTTGGCTCTCTCATTTCAGCGTTGGTTTCAAAACCAAGGAGCTATCACGTGCTTTACTGTTGAGTATCTGTCTAGTGTTCTTAAGGTGTAACGCCTGGCCAAGCGTCGTGGACATCCAGAAGATGGCTATTGTTCGACAAGACGGGCAACCGACAGTAGTTTACCTATATCTATAAATTTTAAAGATAATATACCCATTAGCGATCCTTCGGTTCAAGTCTGATTTACGTTTTTTCATACGTGTAAAAGAATACCAAATAAATATTTTGGACCATACCTGGCTCCAACTTCACCCTTCCACCTTTAGTTTGTTGTGTGTCTCTCATACAGCTTGTAGCTTCTACCATGTGCAATACCTGTAGAAATTTGCGTCCCTTATTCAGCAATAAAATATCGAGGCTAAAGAAATATTTACTGACATTGTTATTCATCTGTGTCTTTCAAATTCACTAGTGCTCTTGTGCACTTATTTTTCCCCTCAAACAGCATATCTGTGTTCCCATGTCCTTAAAAGTTCTTTGAGTATTTTGTATATCATTATCATGTGTCTCCTAGTTCTTTTGTCCTCTAATGTCATAAGGATCACTTCCATTAGTTTCTTGTCATACTTCAGGTTCTTTAACTTTGTCACTAGTCTTGTTGCAAACTCTGGTACTAGTCTTGTTGCAAACTCTGGTACTAGTCTTGTTGCAAACTCTGGTACTAGTCTTGTTGCAAACTCTGGTACTAGTCTTGTTGCAAACTCTGGTACTAGTCTTGTTGTAAACTCTGGTACTAGTCTTGTTGCAAACTCTGGTACTAGTCTTGTTGCAAACTCTGGTACTAGTCTTGTTGCAAACTCTGGTACTAGTCTTGTTGCAAACTCTGGTACTAGTCTTGTTGCAAACTCTGGTACTAGTCTTGTTGCAAACTCTGGTACTAGTCTTGTTGCAAACTCTGGTACTAGTCTTGTTGCAAACTCTGCTACTAGTCTTGTTGCAAACTCTGGTACTAGTCTTGTTGCAAACTCTGGTACTAGTCTTGTTGCAAACTCTGGTACTAGTCTTGTTGCAAACTCTGGTACTAGTCTTGTTGCAAACTCTGGTACTAGTCTTGTTGCAAACTCTGGTACTAGTCTTGTTGCAAACTCTGGTACTAGTCTTGTTGCAAACTCTGGTACTAGTCTTGTTGCAAACTCTGGTACTAGTCTTGTTGCAAACTCTGGTACTAGTCTTGTTGCAAACTCTGGTACTAGTCTTGTTGCAAACTCTGGCACTAGTCTTGTTGCAAACTCTGGTACTAGTCTTGTTGCAAACTCTGGTACTAGTCTTGTTGCAAACTCTGGTACTAGTCTTGTTGCAAACTCTGGAACTAGTCTTGTTGCAAACTCTGGAACTAGTCTTGTTGCAAACTCTGGTACTAGTCTTGTTGCAAACTCTGGTACTAGTCTTGTTGCAAACTCTGGAACTAGTCTTGTTGCAAACTCTGGCACTAGTCTTGTTGCAAACTCTGGTACTAGTCTTGTTGCAAACTCTGGAACTAGTCTTGTTGCAAACTCTGGCACTAGTCTTGTTGCAAACTCTGGTACTAGTCTTGTTGCAAACTCTGGTACTAGTCTTGTTGCAAACTCTGGTACTAGTCTTGTTGCAAACTCTGGAACTAGTCTTGTTGCAAACTCTGGCACTAGTCTTGTTGCAAACTCTGGTACTAGTCTTGTTGCAAACTCTGGAACTAGTCTTGTTGCAAACTCTGGCACTAGTCTTGTTGCAAACTCTGGTACTAGTCTTGTTGCAAACTCTGGTACTAGTCTTGTTGCAAACTCTGGTACTAGTCTTGTTGCAAACTCTGGAACTAGTCTTGTTGCAAACTCTGGAACTAGTCTTGTTGCAAACTCTGGTACTAGTCTTGTTGCAAACTCTGGTACTAGTCTTGTTGCAAACTCTGGAACTAGTCTTGTTGCAAACTCTGGCACTAGTCTTGTTGCAAACTCTGGTACTAGTCTTGTTGCAAACTCTGGTACTAGTCTTGTTGCAAACTCTGGTACTAGTCTTGTTGCAAACTCTGGTACTAGTCTTGTTGCAAACTCTGGTACTAGTCTTGTTGCAAACTCTGGTACTAGTCTTGTTGCAAACTCTGGTACTAGTCTTGTTGCAAACTCTGGTACTAGTCTTGTTGCAAACTCTGGTACTAGTCTTGTTGCAAACTCTGGTACTAGTCTTGTTGCAAACTCTGGTACTAGTCTTGTTGCAAACTCTGGCACTAGTCTTGTTGCAAACTCTGGCACTAGTCTTGTTGCAAACTCTGGTACTAGTCTTGTTGCAAACTCTGGAACTAGTCTTGTTGCAAACTCTGGTACTAGTCTTGTTGCAAACTCTGGTACTAGTCTTGTTGCAAACTCTGGTACTAGTCTTGTTGCAAACTCTGGAACTAGTCTTGTTGCAAACTCTGGAACTAGTCTTGTTGCAAACTCTGGCACTAGTCTTGTTGCAAACTCTGGTACTAGTCTTGTTGCAAACTCTGGCACTAGTCTTGTTGCAAACTCTGGTACTAGTCTTGTTGCAAACTCTGGAACTAGTCTTGTTGCAAACTCTGGTACTAGTCTTGTTGCAAACTCTGGTACTAGTCTTGTTGCAAACTCTGGTACTAGTCTTGTTGCAAACTCTGGTACTAGTCTTGTTGCAAACTCTGGTACTAGTCTTGTTGCAAACTCTGGTACTAGTCTTGTTGCAAACTCTGGTACTATTCTTGTTGCAAACTCTGGAACTAGTCTTGTTGCAAACTCTGGTACTAGTCTTGTTGCAAACTCTGGTACTAGTCTTGTTGCAAACTCTGGAACTAGTCTTGTTGCAAACTCTGGTACTAGTCTTGTTGCAAACTCTGGAACTAGTCTTGTTGCAAACTCTGGTACTAGTCTTGTTGCAAACTCTGGAACTAGTCTTGTTGCAAACTCTGGTACTAGTCTTGTTGCAAACTCTGGAACTAGTCTTGTTGCAAACTCTGGTACTAGTCTTGTTGCAAACTCTGGAACTAGTCTTGTTGCAAACTCTGGTACTAGTCTTGTTGCAAACTCTGGAACTAGTCTTGTTGCAAACTCTGGAACTAGTCTTGTTGCAAACTCTGGTACTAGTCTTGTTGCAAACTCTGGAACTAGTCTTGTTGCAAACTCTGGAACTAGTCTTGTTGCAAACTCTGGTACTAGTCTTGTTGCAAACTCTGGAACTAGTCTTGTTGCAAACTCTGGTACTAGTCTTGTTGCAAACTCTGGTACTAGTCTTGTTGCAAACTCTGGTACTAGTCTTGTTGCAAACTCTGGAACTAGTCTTGTTGCAAACTCTGGAACTAGTCTTGTTGCAAACTCTGGAACTAGTCTTGTTGCAAACTCTGGAACTAGTCTTGTTGCAAACTCTGGAACTAGTCTTGTTGCAAACTCTGGAACTAGTCTTGTTGCAAACTCTGGAACTAGTCTTGTTGCAAACTCTGGAACTAGTCTTGTTGCAAACTCTGGTACTAGTCTTGTTGCAAACTCTGGTACTAGTCTTGTTGCAAACTCTGGTACTAGTCTTGTTGCAAACTCTGGTACTAGTCTTGTTGCAAACTCTGGTACTAGTCTTGTTGCAAACTCTGGTACTAGTCTTGTTGCAAACTCTGGCACTAGTCTTGTTGCAAACTCTGGTACTAGTCTTGTTGCAAACTCTGGTACTAGTCTTGTTGCAAACTCTGGTACTAGTCTTGTTGCAAACTCTGGTACTAGTCTTGTTGCAAACTCTGGAACTAGTCTTGTTGCAAACTCTGGTACTAGTCTTGTTGCAAACTCTGGAACTAGTCTTGTTGCAAACTCTGGTACTAGTCTTGTTGCAAACTCTGGTACTAGTCTTGTTGCAAACTCTGGTACTAGTCTTGTTGCAAACTCTGGTACTAGTCTTGTTGCAAACTCTGGTACTAGTCTTGTTGCAAACTCTGGTACTAGTCTTGTTGCAAACTCTGGTACTAGTCTTGTTGCAAACTCTGGTACTAGTCTTGTTGCAAACTCTGGTACTAGTCTTGTTGCAAACCCTGGTACTAGTCTTGTTGCAAACTCTGGAACTAGTCTTGTTGCAAACTCTGGAACTAGT
>NC_091350.1:726214-742055 GCF_038502225.1 Cherax quadricarinatus
ATTCCACTTACTGACTACTCTGTGGCTGAAGAAATACTTCCTAACATCCCTGTGATTCATCTGTGTCTTCAGCTTCCAACTGTGTCCCCTTGTTACTGTGTCCAATCTCTGGAACATCCTGTCTTTGTCCACCTTGTCAATTCCTCTCAGTATTTTGTATGTCGTTATCATGTCCCCCCTATCTCTCCTGTCCTCCAGTGTCGTCAGGTTGATTTCCCTTAACCTCTCCTCGTAGGACATACCTCTTAGCTCTGGGACTAGTCTTGTTGCAAACCTTTGCACTTTCTCTAGTTTCTTTACGTGCTTGGCTAGGTGTGGGTTCCAAACTGGTGCCGCATACTCCAATATGAGCCTAACGTACACGGTGTACAGGGTCCTGAATGATTCCTTATTAAGATGTCAGAATGCTGTTCTGAGGTTTGCTAGGCGCCCATATGCTGCAGCAGTTATTTGGTTGATGTGCGCTTCAGGAGATGTGCCTGGTGTTATACTCACCCCAAGATCTTTTTCCTTGAGTGAGGTTTGTAGTCTCTGGCCCCCTAGACTGTACTCCGTCTGCGGTCTTGTTTGCCCTTCCCCAATCTTCATGACTTTGCACTTGGTGGGATTGAACTCCAGGAGCCAATTGCTGGACCAGGTCTGCAGCCTGTCCAGAGTCTATTCCTTCCGTCATGTCGTTCACAAATACCAGAAACAGCACTGGTCCTAGGACTGACCCCTGCGGGACCCCGCTGGTCATAGGTGCCCACTCTGACACCTCGCCACGTACCATGACTCGCTGCTGTCTTCCTGACAAGTATTCCCTGATCCATTGCAGTGCCTTCCCTGTTATCCCTGCTTGGTCCTCCAGTTTTTGCACCAATCTCTTGTGTGGAACTATGTCAAACGCCTTCTTGCAGTCCAAGAAAATGCAATCCACCCACCCCTCTCTCTCTTGTCTTACTGCTGTCACCATGTCATAGAACTCCAGTAGGTTTGTGACACAGGATTTCCCATCCCTGAAACCATGTTGGCTGTTGTTGATGAGATCGTTCCTTACGAAGAATGAGGGGAGACCTGATCGAAGTGTATAAGTGGAAGATAGGTATTAATAAAGGGGATATTAATAAGGTCTTGAGGATGTCTCTCCAAGAGAGAACCCGCAGTAATGGATTTAAATTAGATAAGTTTAGATTCAGAAAGGACATAGGAAAGTATTGGTTTGGAAATAGGGTAGTAGATGAGTGGAACAATCTACCTAGTTGGGTTATTGAGGCTGGGACTTTGGGTAGTTTCAAATTTAGGTTGGATAAGTACATGAGTGGGAGGGGTTGATTTGGAGGGTGGGACTTTCACATCAGAGCTTATTTCTTGGGTGGCATTGAAAATTGGGTTGGGCAAATGTTTTGTTAGTGGGATGAATTGTAAAGGACCTGCCTAGTATGGGCCAACAGGCCTCCTGCAGTGTTCCTCCTTTCTTATGTTCTTATGTTCTAGGTGTGTGTGTGTGTGTGTGTGTGTGTGTGTGTGTGTGTGTGTGTGTGTTAGTTATGTGTGTGTGTATGTGTGTGTGTACCTGTGCGTGTGTATGTGCGTCGAGGTTAAAAGGTAAACAAACTCTGGCACAGCACGTGCTGGCGGACCAGATAAGAGAGGGAGCAGGAGGAGGAAGAGGAGAAAGAATGGAGGGAGGGAGGGGGTAGTGGTGTGGAAGGAGGGAGGAGGGGGTCAGCAAGGAGGGGGTCAGCTATGACAGGTGACCCTTAGAATGGGTCACTCAGGGTACAAGGAACTACACACACACAATGATCTTATTTCCCCCTTTACTCCCCTCCCCCTTTAAACCTTTTTTTCCCCTCTTATTCCTTCATTGTTTCATTCTTCCCTCGTCTGCGGTGTTACCAACACCCAACGCTGCCCAGATCTCCCTGGATTCCGTCCTCAAATCTGGCACAACTGACCATCTAGCCAGGCAGTATTGCCACCACCAGCGCGTGGCTAGCCTCATGACACACCTATACTTTACATTAAAGGTCACAGAGGTCATTTTTAGAAGCCCAGGAATGACTTCTGTGATCTCCCGAGACCCGGGATACCTTCTGGGACCCCTCGTGACCCGGAGTGACCTCATGGGGCCCTTTGCGACCTGGAATAACCTACTGGGACCACCCAGTCCTTGTCATTCAGGGTCACGAGAACTCGATCATCATCTTCCAAAAAGCTTAGTATCGTTAAAATGAATCTTTTTAATGTTAAATTGAGAACACAAATATTAATACTTTCCTTTTTTCATGCCATATAAGAACAAAAGAACATAAGAAAGAAGGAACACTGCAGCAGGCCTACTGGCCTATGCGAGGCAGGTCCAATTCTCCCACCGGCTTAAGGGAGGAGCACGGCATTCGACCTAGCAGCACAAGCTAGTCAGGTCCAACTCACACCCACCCACACCCACTATTTCTAAAACTACAGAAGGTCTTAGCTTCTATGACGGTACTTGGGAGTTTGTTCCACTCATCCACAACTCTATTAACAAACCAGTGCTTTCCTATATCCTTCCTGAATCGGAATTTTTCCAGCTTAAAACCATTGCTGCGAGTCCTGTCTGTGTTAGATATTTTTAGCACGCCATTTACATCCCCTTTATTTATTCCTGTTTTCCGTTTATACATCTCAATCATATCCCCCCTAATTCTACGCCTTTCTAGAGAGTGCAGCTCCAGGGCCCTCAGTCTATCCTCACAGGGAAGATTTCTGATACATGGGATCAACTTTGTTATATATCATTTAATTTTTTCTCTGATATTTATTCTCCCAAAAGAGAAAGGTAGAATGGAATTTTCTTGGAGAGTGGGCGTGTGTGGGTAGGGGTGAGTGGGTGGGTGGGCTTTGGGTTTGGTGGGTGGGTGTGGGTGGGTGAATGTGTGCAAGCTTATTGATAGCTCACACGAGATAAAGGAGAAAAAGAGCGAGAGAGAGAGAGAGAGAGAGAGAGAGAGACGAAGTCTTCTTGCTCTCTTCGTGAGCACAGAATAGACACCTGCTAAACGTTTTGCACTCTGGCAGGAATGCTGTCATCCATATATATTGGCTCCGGCGGCCCGATCCCAGACCAGGCTTCCTAAACTGGAAAGAAAATATTACAGTTATAAATCTGATTGAAAAACACAGACTCCGGTTTATTCGAGGTCTCATGCGTTCGAACACCGACGTTCCCCTGTATTCTGTTTCCAAATTTGGGAGGCGTGGTCTGGGGCCGGGCCGCCGGGGCGATTCTTCCCGGAACCACTAACTGATAACTCTAATAAAATATTAACAAATTATACTGTAGGCCTTTAGGTGCACACACACACACGCACACACATACACACACACACACATACACGCGCGTGGGCAGCAGGCCAGCTCTGCAAAATATTGGCAGAGTGCCTGGGACCTTGGCACTGACGCTTGGCACCTTCCTCTGACTGACACGTGTACTGAGGGAAGATGAAGAGAGAGAGAGAGAGAGAGAGAGAGAGAGAGAGAGAGAGAGAGAGAGAGAGAGAGAGAGAGAGAGAGAGAGAGAGAGAGAGAGAGAGAGAGAGAGAGAGAGAGAGAGAGAGAGAGAGAGAGAGAGAGAGAGAGAGAGAGAGAGAGAGAGAGAGAGAGAGAGAGAGAGAGAGAGAGAGAGAGAGAGAGAGAGAGAGAGAGAGAGAGAGAGAGAGAGAGAGAGAGAGAGAGAGAGAGAGAGAGAGAGAGAGAGAGAGAGAGAGAGAGAGAGAGAGAGAGAGAGAGAGAGAGAGAGAGAGAGAGAGAGAAAGAGAGAGAGAGAGAGAGAGTACTTGCGTACCTGTGTGTTTGAGTGTCTGGCTCTGTGTACCCGGGAACAACGTAATTACCTGGCTGTGTGTACCTGAGAACTAAGCAGTTACCTGGCTATGTGTTCCTGGGAACCAGGCAGTTATCTTGGCTTTGTGAACCTGGGAGCCAGGCTGTTACCTGGGAAATAGGCTGTTACCTGGCTCCTTGTACCATGTAAGCAGGTAGCTACCTGGCTGTGTGTACCTGGGAACAAGGGGATTAACTCTACTCACCTTTGAACAATTCCCTGCATCAGGATCCCAACATGTTGCTGTACCGACAGACACTGCAACATCTTGGGATTTTTATGCAGGGTATTCCTCAAATTTGCCTAACCTATAGACATGACTTACTTCCAATAGCGGATTTTTCCCACTGGTGACGCCGCCTACCACCTCTTCATCTCACTTGTTTGCAGTATATAAGCCCATTCTCTACGCATATGCTGTACTTTCATCAAGACTGATGGACTGAACACATCGACTCCAGATTGAGGGACTGATTACCTCAAACTTCTCATTTTCCACCGTTCTGGCGTAGCTTTTCCAGAAGAAAGATACCTAAATATTTCACAGGTGTCTCATTTATCCAGGCAACGGTGTTGATCTCCTCCTTCTTCTGTACTATCTTGAAATACGTGGAATAAGGGAAGATATGACTGAGATATTGCCGTGGATGGCAAGAATAGACAGAAATTGGATTCGAATTGGACAAATTCAGAATTTAAAATTATATAGAATATTATTTCTTCAGCAGCAAAGTCTTGGATGAGTGAAATAATCTGATTAGTGAAGCATTTAAGCTAATTCTTTGGGTGGCTTTAATAATAGACTGAGAATCATTCGAGTGACAGTGGCTGGGGTACTAGAAGAAACCTGCCTAGAATGGGTAAGTGTATCTATCATAGGTCAAAATACTATCGGTATTCTGACCCATGATCGTCTGGCTAGACAAATACATAAGCGAGAAGGGATGGGCTCGAGAAGACCCTACCTATCATGGGTCAACAATACTTGTTCTAACAGTCTCCTGTTCTTATTCACCTACAGAGGAGAGCTATGACAACGTTTCGGTCCATCCAGGACCATTATTAAGTCACATTGGTCGAGAACCGAGACGTCGCCACAGGCTTCCTCTTCGAAGTGCGCATTTTGGGGTGAATTTCTCCAGCTACGATACTATGACCTTTTTATACCGTATGTTCGTATAATATAACAATAACAACAAGCTGCCAATCGGCTCAGCCTTGGTTGTCCTAGTATCTACGACGAACAAATCAGTGACAACAACAGTTTTATCTCTCAAGACCTTGCTATAACGAGGCTAACACGCAGTATGAGTCCATTCCTGTCTGTATCATCTTAGCCTCACTATCTTAACATAATACGCGGCTTATGGAACTTAACTGAAACGACGTTTCACCCTAAAAAGGGTAAAACGTGACAAAGTCCCTAGGGTTAGGGGGTGCGAAACGTTTCAATAAAATACCATAAGCAGCACTGTGAGTCTTATTAATGTAGTTACAAGGATTTACAGAGACTGTTATACATAGCTGTTTCCACAGGATTTATAGTAGGATTAGGGAGGAAGGAATAGAGAGGGAGGAATAACGGGAGAGGAATAACGAGGGAGGAATAACGAGGGAGGAATAAGGTGGAGGAATAAGGTGGAGGAAAGAGGAGGAAGGAATAAGATGAAGGAATAAAGAGGGAGGAATTGGGAGGGAGGAATAAGGAGGGAGGAATAAGGAGGGAGGAATAGGGAAGGAGGAATAACGAGGGAGGAATAAGGAGGGAGGAATAGGGAGGGAGGAATAAGGAGTGAGGAATAGGGAAGGAGGAATAAAGAGGGAGGAATAAGAAAGGATAAATAAGGAGGGAAGAATAGGGAGGGAGGAATAAAGGAGGAGGAATAAAGAGGGAGGAATAAGGAGGGAGGAAGATTTGGAGGGAGAGATGTGAAAGAGTAAACGAAGTGTCAAGAGGAGCTTTTTCCTCTTAGCTTCGGCCTCTTAGCTTCGACCTCTTAGCTTCGACCTCTTAGCTTCGATCTCTTAGCTTCGGCCTCTTAGCTTCGACCTCTTAGCTTCGACCTCTTAGCTTCGACCTCTTAGCTTCGACCTCTTAGCTTCGACCTCTTAGCTTCGACCTCTTAGCTTCGGCCTCTTAGCTTCGGTCTCTTACCTTCGACCTCTTAGCTTCGGCCTCTTAGCTTCGGCCTCTTAGCTTCGGTCTCCTAGCTTCGGTCTCTTAGCTTCGACCTCTTAGCTTCGGCCTCTTAGCTTCGACCTCTTAGCTTCGGCCTCTTAGCTTCGACCTCTAAGCTTTGGCCTCTTAGCTTCGACCTCCTAGCTTCGGCCTCTTACCATCGGTTTCTTAGCTTCGACCTCCTAGCTTCGGCCTCTTAGCTTCGGCCTCTTAGCTACGGTCTCCTAGCTTCGACCTCTTAGCTTCAGCCTCTTAGCTTCGGCCTCTTAGCTTCAGCCTCTTAGCTTTGACCTCTTAGCTTCGGCCTCTTAGCTTCGACCTCTTAGCTTCGACCTCTTAGCTTCGACCTCTTAGCTTCTGCCTCTTAGCTTCGACCTCTTAGCTTCGACCTCTTAGCTTCGACCTCTTAGCTTCGACCTCTTAGCTTCTGCCTCTTAGCTTCGACCTCTTAGCTTCGACCTCTTAGCTTCTGCCTCTTAGCTACGACCTCTTAGCTTCGACCTCTTAGCTTCGGCCTCTTAGCTTCGACCTCTTTGCTTCGGCCTCTTAGCTTCGACCTCTTAGCTTCGACCTCTTAGCTTCGACCTCTTAGCTTCGGCCTCTTAGCTTCGACCTCTTAGCTTCGGCCTCTTAGCTTCGACCTCTTAGCTTCGACCTCTTAGCTTCGACCTCTTAGCTTCGACCTCTTAGCTTCGACCTCTTAGCTTCGACCTCTTAGCTTCGGCCTCTTAGCTTCGACCTCTTAGCTTCGACCTCTTAGCTCCGGCCTCTTAGCTTCGACCTCTTAGCTTCGACCTCTTAGCTTCGGCCTCTTAGCTTCGACCTCTTAGCTTCGACCTCTTAGCTTCGGCCTCTTAGCTTCAATCTCTTAGCTTCGGCCTCTTAGCTTCGACCTCTTAGCTTCGACCTCTAAGCTCCGGCCTCTTAGCTTCGACCTCTTAGCTTCGACCTCTTAGCTTCGGCCTCTTAGCTTCGACCTCTTAGCTTCGACCTCTTAGCTTCGGCCTCTTAGCTTCGACCTCTTAGCTTCGACCTCTTAGCTTCGACCTCTTAGCTTCGGCCTCTTAGCTTCGACCTCTTAGCTTCGACCTCTTAGCTTCGACCTCTTAGCTTCTGCCTCTTAGCTTCGGCCTCTTAGCTTCGACCTCTAAGCTTCGGCCTCTTAGCTTCGACCTCTTAGCTTCGACCTCTTAGCTTCGACCTCTTAGCTTCGACCTCTTAGCTTCGACCTCTTAGCTTCGGCCTCTTAGCTTCGGCCTCTTAGCTTCGACCTCTTAGCTTCGGCCTCTTAGCTTTGACCTCTTAGCTTCGCCTCTTAGCTTCGACCTCTTAGCTTCGACCTCTTAGCTTCGACCTCTTAGCTTCGGCCTCTTAGCTTCGACCTCTTAGCTTCGACCTCTTAGCTTCGACCTCTTAGCTTCGGCCTCTTAGTTTGACCTCTTAGCTTCGCCTCTTAGCTTCGACCTCTTAGCTTCGACCTCTTAGCTTCGACCTCTTAGCTTCGGCCTCTTAGCTTCGACCTCTTAGCTTCGACCTCTTAGCTTCGACCTCTTAGCTTCGGCCTCTTAGTTTGACCTCTTAGCTTCGCCTCTTAGCTTCGACCTCTTAGCTTCGACCTCTTAGCTTCGACCTCTTAGCTTCGGCCTCTTAGCTTCGACCTATTAGCTTCGACCTCTTAGCTTCGGCCTCTTAGCTTCGACCTCTTAGCTTCGACCTATTAGCTTCGACCTCTTAGCTTCGGCCTCTTAGCTTCGACCTCTTAGCTTCGACCTCTTAGCTTCGACCTCTTAGCTAGACAAGCAACTATTGTTTGTCAGAGTGAGTTATGTTTATTTCATAAGATCTGTGAAAATAAGTCTAATATATCACAAAATTAATATATTTTCCAGTGATATTAAATAAGAGGAAATATATTTAACTTACTGTGATGTTAACTTTGTTATGGACGAAAATAAAAGAGAATATGGTCATGTAACACACACACACACACACACACACACACACACACACACACACACACACACACACACACACACACACACACACACACACAAGAAATGATCAGGAGGTATGTGAGGAGCTGAACAGGAGATTTAAGGAAGTTTTTACAGTAGAGACAGGAAGGGCTGTGGGAAGACAGCACAGAAGGGAACATCAAGAGGGAATATACCAACAAGTGTTGGATGACATACGAACAACTGAGGAGGAGGTGAAGAAGCTCTTAAGTGACCTTGACACCTCAAAGGCGATGGGACCGGACAACATCTCCCCATGGGTCCTTAGAGAAGGAGCAGAGATGCTGTGCGTGCCTCTAACCACAATCTTCAACACATCCCTTGAAACTGGGCAACTACCTGAGAAATGGAAGACAGCTAATGTAGTCCCCATATTTAAGAAAGGAAACAGAAACGAGGCACTAAACTACAGACCTGTGTCTCTGACATGTATTGTATGCAAAGTCATGGAGAAGATTATCAGGAGGAGAGTGGTCGAACACCTGGAAAGGAACAAGATTATAAATGAAAACCAGCATGGGTTCATGGTAGGCAAATCCTGTATCACAAACCTCCTGGAGTTTTATGACAAGGTAACAGAAGTAAGACACGAGAGAGAGGGGTGGGTAGATTGCGTTTTCCTAGACTGCAGGAAGGCCTGTGACACAGTTCCCCACAAGAGATTAGTGCAGAAGCTGGAGGATCAGGCGCATGTAAAAGGGAGGGCACTGCAATGGATAAGGGAATACCTGACAGGGAGGCAGCAACGAGTCATGGTACGTGAAGAGGTATCACAGTGGGCGCCTGTTACGAGCGGGGTCCCACAGGGGTCAGATCTAGGACCAGTGCTATTTTTGATATGAGATTAAGACACAAGTGCAACATCTGGGTATCTTTATTGTAGACGTTTCCCCATCCAGTGGCTTTATCAATACAAATTCTAGGACATAACTTGAAGACAGTAGAACTATGTACAGAAGATGAGGTAATCAGTCCCTCAACCTCATCTTCTGTACATAGTTCTACTGTCTTCAAGTTATGTCCTAGAATTTGTATTGATAAAGCCACTGGATGGCGAAACGTCTATAATAACGATACCCAGATGTTGCACTTGTGTCTTAATCTCATCTTGTCGGTATTGTATATCATTCGTACACAACTATTTTTGATATATGTGAACGACATGATGGAAGGAACAGACTCTGAAGTGTCCCTGTTCGCAGATGATGTGAGGTTGATGAGAAGAATTAAATCGGACGAGGATGAGGCAGGACTGCAAAGAGACCTATACAGGCTGGACATGTGGTCCAGCAACTGGCTTCTCGAATTCAATCCAGCCAAATGCAAAGTCATGAAGATTGGGGAGGGGCAAAGAAGACCGCAGACAGAGTATAGGCTAGGTGGACAAAGACTACAGACCTCACTCAGGGAGAAAGACCTTGGGGTGACCATAACACCGAGCACATCACCGGAGGCACTCATCAACCAAATAACTGCTGCAGCATACGGGCGCCTGGCAAACCTGAGAATAGCGTTCCGATACCTTAATAAGGAATCGTTCAAGACACTGTACACTGTGTATGTTAGGCCCATACTGGAGTATGCAGCACCAGTCTGGAACCCACACCTGGTCAAGCACGTCAAGAAGTTAGAGAAAGTACAAAGGTTTGCAACAAGGCTAGTTCCAGAGCTCAGGGGAATGTCGTACGAGGAAAGGTTAAGGGAAATCGGACTGACGACACTGGAGGACAGAAGGGTGAGGGGAGACATGATAACGACTTACAAGATACTGCGGGGAATAGACAAGGTGGACAGAGATAGGATGTTCCAGAGAGGGGACACAGGGACAAGGGGTCACAACTGGAAGCTGAAGACTCAGACGAGTCACAGGGACGTTAGGAAGTATTTCTTCAGTCATAGAGTTGTCAGGAAGTGGAATAGCCTAGCAAGTGAAGTAGTGGAGGCAGGAACCATACATAGTTTTAAGAAGAGGTATGAC
The DNA here is from genome assembly GCF_038502225.1 of Cherax quadricarinatus. Classification (NCBI taxonomy): domain Eukaryota; kingdom Metazoa; phylum Arthropoda; class Malacostraca; order Decapoda; family Parastacidae; genus Cherax; species Cherax quadricarinatus. The sequence continues at coordinate 736,237 of NC_091350.1, forward strand.
AAAGCTCAGGAAGCAGAGAGAGAGAGGACCCAGTAGCGATCAGTGAAGAGGCGGGGCCAGGAGCTGAGTATCGACCCCTGCAACCACAATTAGGTGAGTACACACACACACACACACACACACACACACACACACACACACACACACACACACACACACACACACACACACACACACACACACAACACACACAAACTCACACACACACTCACACTCACACACACACACACACTCACACACACACACACACACACACACACACACACACACACACACACACACACACACACACACACACACACACACACACACACACACACACACACACACACACACACACACGTAGTAGCCCGTGCTAGCCTACCTAGATCATAAATACATTAAACTAAAGGCATTTTATTGTAACCTTGATGATCCAGTTTTAAGGATGCCATTCCACGGGTTCGAACCCAGCCCGATCCTGGAATTATTTCCAGTCCCTTAGTATAATTTTCTCTAATCACTGACGATAGGATTTGGCAATTCTCTCTGTCTCTGTACTCACCTAGTTGTACTCACCTAGTTGAGGCTGCAGGGGTCGAGTTCAAGCTCCTGGCCCCGCCTCTTCACTGGTCGTTACTAGGTCGCTCTCCCTGAACCGTGAGCTTTATCATACCTCTGCTTAAAGCTATGTTTGGATCCTGACTCCACTACATCGCTTCCCAAACTATTCCACTTACTGACTACTCTGTGGCTGAAGAAATACTTCCTAACATCCCTGTGATTCATCTGTGTCTTCAACTTCCAACTTTGTCCCCTTGTTACTGTGTCCAATCTCTGGAACATCCTGTCTTTGTCCACCTTGTCAATTCCTCTCAGTATTTTGTATGTTGTTGTCATGTCCCCCCTATCTCTCCTGTCCTCCAGTGTCGTCAGATTGATTTCCCTTAACCTCTCCTCGTAGGACATACCTCTTAGCTCTGGGACTAGTCTTGTTGCAAACCTTTGCACTTTCTCTAGTTTCATTACGTGCTTGGTTAGGTGTGGGTTCCAAACTGGTGCCGCATACTATAATATGGTCCCAACGTACACGGTGTACAGGGTCCTGAACGATTCCTTATTAAGGTGTCGGAATGCTGTTCTGAGGTTTGCCAGGCGCCCATATGCTGCAGCTGTTATTTGGTTGATGTGCGCTTCAGGATATGTGCCTGGTGTTATACTCACCCCAAGATCTTTTTCCTTGAGTGAGGTTTGTAGTCTCTGGCCCCCTAGACTGTACTCCGTCTGCGGTCTTCTTTGCCCTTCCCCAATCTTCATGACTTTGCACTTGGTGGGATTGAACTCCAGGAGCCATTTGCTGGACCAGGTCTGCAGCCTGTCCAGATCCCTTTGTAGTTCTGCCTGGTCTTCGATCGAGTGAATTCTTCTCATCAACTTCACGTCATCTGCAAACAGGGACACCTCAGAGTCTATTCCTTCCGTCATGTCGTTCACAACTACCAGAAACAGCACTGGTCCTAGGACTGACCGCTGTGTGACCCCGCTGGTCACAGGTGCCCACTCTGACACCTCGCCACGTACCATGACTCGCTGCTGTCTTCCTGACAAGTATTCCCTGATCCATTGTAGTGCCTTCCCTGTTATCGATGCTTGGTCCTCCAGTTTTTGCACTAATCTCTTTTGTGGAACTGTGTCAAACCCCTTCTTGCAATCCAAGAATATGCAATCCACCCACCCCTCTCTCTCTTGTCTTACTGCTGTCACCATGTCATAGAACTCCAGTAGGTTTGTGACACAGGATTTCCCGTCCGTGAATCCATGTTGGCTGCTGTTGATGAGATCATTCCTTTCTAGGTGTTCCACCACTCTTCTCCTGATAATCTTCTCCATGACTTTGCATACTATACATGTCAGTGACACTGGTCTGTAGTTTAGTGCTTCATGCCTGTCTCCTTTTTTAAAGCTTAGGACTACATTTGCTGTCTTCCATGCCTCAGGCAATATCCCTGTTTCGATAGATGTATTGAATATTGTTGTTAGGGGTACACATAGCGAATCTGCTCCCTCTCTCAGGACCCATGGGGGTCTATCTTTTTTTTTTTTTTTTTTTTTTTTTTTTTTTTACACATGGTTTGACAAGGTTAAGGATCCCTAGGTTTATTGACAAGCTATTTACAGGTTAAGGATTCCTAACTTTATTGACAAGCTAAGAGCTGTTACCTACATCAGCTCATTTGAAAGCATTTTTATTGTTATGAGACATACAAGTAGGGAACAGGATGAAGTTGGAGCCATCTGTGGGCCAGCATTTTCATTTGATCAACTGACGTTATCTCGTTGACATCATTATGCTGTACGAATGTGTTCCATACTCGAGTCATCCTGGGTATGTATGATCTCAGATGGAGTGATGTTCTGGAGAAGGGTACAGCCAGAGTGAAGTTGCTGCTTTCTGCCCGTCTTGTGGCATAAAAGCTTGTTTCGCGCTGTCCTCGAAGTGGATCCAAGTGTGGTATTTTGACAATATTGGCCTTGTACATAACAGTAAGGCCACCCACATCCCTCCTATGTTGAAGGCTCTGCTGAAATGACAGATCCATCCAGGATGGGTCCAGGCGAGAGATGAGACGTCTTGCTCTGTTCTCTACTCTGTCAAGCAGTCGCAGATGAGAGGGGGGACAGGCAAACCAAGAAAGTGGAGCATACTCAAGGTGTGAGCGTACTTGTGCTTCGTACAGGATCTTGCAACCCCTACTGTCAAGCAGATGTGAGATACGGCGAAGTGCTGTAAGCTTCCTGGCTGCCTTGTTTGCAAGATTTACAACATGGTTCTTCATGGTTAGTTTGGAGTCAAATTTCACCCCAAGGATATCAACTTCTTCTCCAGGTGCCAACATCGTCCCATTCATCCTTACTACTGCACCAGCATTACCATCATGGTGCCTAGAGACGATCATCATTTGCGTTTTCTCAGGTGCAAATGTTACTTGCCATCTATTTCCCCAAGCTGATATAGCTCTCAGCTGGTAATTAATGTAGCTTAGAGCAGCTGGCATTTCTTCTCTTGGATAAGTGAATGTCAGTGTACAGTCGTCTGCATATGCATGTGATTCTGGGATGAGATGAAGAAGGTCGTTGAAGTAGACATTCCATAACAGTGGACCCAGCACACTTCCTTGTGGAACGCTTGCCCCAATAGGATGTCTTGCTGATTCTGTTCCATTGAGGACTACACTTAGAGATCTACCATGAAGGTAATCACTGAGGAGACATAGCGTAGAGCCTGCAATTCCCAGTGCTTGAAGTTTTGCTAAGAGGCCCTGGTGCCACACCCGGTCGAAAGCGCCAGCAATGTCCAGTGCTACCACACAGCTGACTTTGGATTCATCCAGTGACTGGTGCCACTTAGTGGAGAGGTTTAACAACAGATCAGCAGCAGAGTAACCTTTCCTGAAGCCATATTGACGATCACAAAGTAGTGAGTGGTAGTCAAAGAAATCTGTCATTTGTCTTGAGATTATTGTCTCAAGGATCTTACCAGTGATTGACAGGAGTGACACTGGTCTGTAGTTGCTGATTTCTGCTCTGCTCTTCTTTTTGTGAACAGGGACTACATTTGCCTCTTTCCATGGAGAGGGCCATTTGCACTGTACTAGGCAGTGCTGAAAGATGCGAGTTAGAGGTGCTTCTAGCTGGTCTGCACATCTTCTCAACAATCTTGGGCTCAACTTGTCTGGGCCCACAGCCTTTTCTTGGTCAAGTGATTTAAGAAGGAAATGCACCTCCTCCTGCCTTATTGTCACCCCTGACAGTTTTGACACAGTTCTTGCAGCTAGCCAAGGAGGGTCCCTTGCTGGATCAGGAACTTGCATTTTGGTAGCAAAGTGTTCAGCAAAGAGGTCCGCTTTCTCTTGACTACTAGTAGAGGTGGTCCCATCCTGTCGATTTAGAGGTGGAATAAGTTCATCAGGCAGATAACCTTGTCTGTCCTTGACCAGGGACCACCAGGTTTTGGAGCCTACCCTACCTGATGCTAACTTTCTTTTAGTGTCCAACTCCCATTTAGCAATGGCCCACTTTTGAACATCACCCATATGCCTACAGGCTTGCATGTGCAAGTTCCTGTTATAGGTGGTAGGATGTCTCTTATACCTTCGCCATGCTTTGTACTTAGCAGTAACAGCCTCTCTACAACGAAAGCCAAACCAAGGCTGATCTGTAGGCTTTGTCACATATTGCCGGTGAGGAATGTGTTCTTGTTGCAGATTAAGGATGTGTCCAGTGAAGGCTTTCACTTGGTTGTCAACATCCCCCTGGAGAAGAGCATTCCAGTCGGTGGTGGCGAGCTCAGAGCAAAGGGCTGGCCAATTACCTCTTTCCCATAGCCAGGTTGTGCGTGTGGACTCCTCACCTCGTTCTGTTGGGATCTTAAGTGTGGTAAAAACAGCCTTGTGGTCAGACGATCCAACGTAGCCGAGGGGTTGACAAGTGACTATGCCTTCTGCCAGATCACTCACTACTGGGTCAAGGGAGGAGCCAGAGATATGAGTAGGGAAATCAACAAAGTTTCTCATGTCAAACACTGCAAGAAGGTCATCAAAGTCCCTCTGTATAAGGTGCTGGTTGAGGTCACCAACAATTATAATATGTTGACAGTTGTGTTGTAGCAGAAGGGAGTCAATATTTTCCATTAGGAAGTTGATAGGGTCTGCATGTTGCCACTGAGGTCTGTACATTGCACATGCTAGTACAGAGGTACTAGTGTTTATACAGAGCTTGAAGAACATCATTTCAAGATGTGTAGGGGTGGCAACATCTATGTGCTGGGCATGAACACTTTTAGAGAAGCACACAGCAACACCACCTCCTTGCCCTTGCCTGTCTCTTCTCATCCATGAGGTGTAGCCAGCAATTCTTGCAAAATTTTCTGGAGTCCTGTCATCCAAAAATGTTTCAACAACAGCTATCATGTCGGGACGTCGAGTGTTCACAAAGCTATGTGTGAGCTCTCCAACATTAGTAATGAAACCTCTAATGTTGGCCGACAGGATGCTGATAGACTGGCTCCTCATGATGAAGTGGTCAGCTTGAGGTGGTGGGTGTGTAGGGAATGTAAGGTGCCTGCCCTTGAGAGAGGTAGGGTACTGAGGCAGCTGCAGGGATGTAGGTCTGTGGTCTTGTATAAGGCCCAATCCCACCTGCTGGGCTGGGATAGGAGTAGCTAAGTGAGTGACGTGTGAGAGTGTTTACCAATTCAGAGATCCTGCTGGTTTGTTCTGAGAACAGGTCTCTAAACAGGTGGCCCTGTCTGTCAAGCTCCTTTTTCTTCCGACACTGGTCCTCCTTATGTCCTTTCTTGTAGCAGTAGTTACACCTGGTATCTCGCAGGCAGTTGTTGGCAGAGTGCCCCTTCCGGTGACAGCGAGAGCACAGCCTAGGTGCCTGGGAGTGTGGACTAGGATTTGTTGTACCTCCTGTGTTTCGCAGATTTGGCCTCGGATTCTGCCGCTGGAGCTGTGTTAGTGGAGGGTGAGACGGCTGTAGATGTCTTCCTCCACCACGTCCTCCTCCACGTCCTCTACCCCGCCCTCTACCAGTTCTGACAGATGTGTCCCTGCTGTTCGTACTTCGGCGCAGCAGGTGATCAGGTGCAGTGATAGTTCCCTGATCACTAACTGCACCGTTCTCTGGTGGAGAAACTCCTGGCTCAGAGCTTGCTGTCGAAGCACTACTACCAGATTCTAGAATAGTATCGGCAGGTGTGCTGACAGGTGTAGGATCAGAGATGGTATGTGCACTGTCAAGTAGACTGGCAGTGGCTGAAGCAGAGATGTCAGGTG
>NC_091350.1:742155-799655 GCF_038502225.1 Cherax quadricarinatus
TGACGTTGGCGGTGATTGGTATAGGTCCCGCTGCCATTAATATCCCCATGATAAAGAGTCCTCCCCCCTCTCCGTCTGCCTGTTAATACCTGCATTGATAATGTTTTTTTTTTGGGTGTGTTTTCGTGACTTTGTTTTACTTGTATCATTGATGGCTAGACTGGGAAGATATTTTTTTGCAACTGTAAACGAACTCTTAAACAGGATTTTTTAAAAAGGTAAATATTTAATATATATATATATATATATATATATATATATATATATATATATATATATATATATATATATATATATATATATATATTTTAATATATATATAATATATATATATATATATATATATATATATATATATATATATTATATATAGGGAATTTCCCATATATGTATATGTATGTAATATATATATATATATATATATATATATATATATATATATATATATATATATATATATATATATATATATAAAATATTGTATATTTTTTATTTATTATCACAGGCCATTCCCCAACAGGGGGAAAAAAAAAATTTTCACCATCATTCCCCATCACTGTTTTCAAAGGGTGTTTTACACTACATTTTTTAAACTCAACATTAACCCCCCCCTTCGAGGGGCACTGATTTCCCACCCTTAATTCAAGCCCGGCCTGCCTTTCCTGAATCCCCTTTATAAATGTTACTTTGCTCACACTCCCAAAAGCACGTCAAGTATTAAAACCCCTTTGTCTCCCCTTCACTCCTATCAAACATTTACCGGTGCCTGTTTTGGGAAATCCAAACCCTACACAAAAAACCTCCTTTACCCCCCCCCCTCCCCCCCCCCTGGGGCCCACCCCCACCCCCCCTTCCTTCCCTACAGACTGATCACTCTTTAAGGCCCTTCCCGTTTCGCCCCCATTCCCCCTCTACATGTGAACCACCTCAAAAACCCTTCCTCAGCCCTCTGGGCAACAAAATTTTTGGGAATCCCCCCTCCCAACTTTCCCAAAATACGAATTCTCTTGGGGGTTTTAAATTTACACCCACATTGCCCCCGGGGGTGAAATTCCCCTGCCTCCCGCCTTCTCCTCGCTGCAACATTATCACCCCCCTTCCCCCCATATAAAAGCGTTGGTAAAACTATCTTCCTTTTTCCCCCTTTTCCCCGGGGCAAAGCCTTTTTCTCCCAAACTCCTTTGGGGACCACCCCCCCTTTTTTTCCCCATCAAATTTTATTTTAATTTATCTCTTAGACCCATCCCCCGACCCTCCCCAAAAGGTGGCATCCCCCCAAATCTCTCCCCCCCAATCTGGGTATTCAATCTTTCATCACCTAATCTTTTTTTTATCCTCATAACCTTACCCTTTTTTGGTTTTACCTTTTAAATTTTTTTTTTTGCCCCCCTACCCAAAATTTATCCACCAATCTCTGCAACTTCTCTTCAGAATTTTCCCAAAAAAAGCACAGTGTCATCCCGCAAAGGAAACAGCTGTGACAACCCCCCTTGTGTGTGATTCTTTATCTTTTTAAACCCCCGCCCCTTTAAGGGCCCCCGCATTTTTTCTTTTAAACCCCATCTATAAATATATTAAACAACCACGGTGACATCACACATCCCCCCAAATTTCACTTTTACTAAAAAAAATTCCCCCTTTTCCTAAAATACCTAACTTGAGCCCCCCACTACCCCGAAAAAACTCTTCACTGCTTTCAGTAACCTACCCCCTACACCATACACTTGCAACATCTGCCACATTCCCCCCTATCCCCCCTGTCAACATTTTTCCCAAATCCAAAAAATAAAAGACCCCTTTGTTATCAAAAATACTGTTCACTTATATGTTTCATTAAAACACCTGGTCCACACCCCTCCCTTTTCCAAAAACCCCTCCTTGTTCATCTTATCCTATTCCCCGTCCTTCCTTAATTTTTCAATTATAACTCTACCATACACTTTCCCAGGTACCTCAACAAACACCCCCAAAATTTTTTCCCTCTCTTTTACCCCCTTTTGCCTTTATACAAAAAATTCATGCCTCTGCCAACCCCTTGGCCCTTACCCCTTTTCCCCATACATTTATTAAAAATTGCAAAAAACCACTCCAAAAATATCCCCACCTGTTTTTAAAAATTTCTATTTTTATCCCATCAACCCGGCTTTTTACCCCCTTTTTTTTTTACCTACGCCTCACGAATTCCCCCCAAAACCTGCTTTTCCTCACTCCTACAAGATGTTATTCCTCCTTCCCCAATACACAAATCACAGCCCCTATCTTCATCAACATTTAAAAATTTCCCTCAAAATATTCCTTCCATCTTCCCAATCCCTTAACTCTCCATTTAATAACTCTCCTCCCCTATTTTTAATGGAAAAAAATTTGTTTTCAGGGGGTTTTTTTAAAATTGTTTTTCCCCCCCAAAACTTTTTTTTATTTTCCTTTAAAAATTTTTTGATAACATCTCACCCCCCTCATTTTTTCTTTTTACATTGCTTCACCCCTCTTAACCTTTTCTTTTTTCTCCAAAACTCTTCCCCCCTTGCATCACTTCTCTTTGTAAAAAATTCTCATATGCTAACCCTTTTTTCCCTTACTCTCCCCTTTACATCATCATTCCCCCAATCCTCCCCCTTCCCCCCCCTACTTAATTTCCCGAACCACAAACTTCTGCTGAACACTCCCAACACTACATTTTTTAAAACCCACCCCCTTTCCTCTTCACCCCATTCCTATGCTCCATTTTTGCCCCTCTATCCTCCCCAAAACTGTTTAACCCTTTCCTAACTGCCTCCCTTTTGGGTTTTTAAACCTTTACCCTCTCTCTTCCCCGATGCCCCTTTTTTTTGTATATTTTTCTTTTTCCTTTTCCGTGTAAACACAACTAGAAAGGGTCTTTATATATCCGGGCCCCCCTTTTAAACATGTACATCCCAAAATCTACTCAACAGTCTTTTTTCTACCAATACATAATCCAACAAACTACTGTCATTTCGCCCCCCACATCATATCGTGTATACTTATTTATCCTCTTTTTTTTTAAAATATGTATTTCCTATAACTAAACCCCCTTTTTATACAAAGTTTTAATAAAAGGGGCCCCTTTTCATTTAACCCCGGGACCCCAAAATTTCCTACCACCCTCTTAAAAATTTCTCCCACTTTGCATTCAAGTCCCCCAACAATTTTCCCCTCACTTGGTTCAAAAAAGGGTCCTAAAACATTACTTAACATCTCCCAAAATTTTCTCTCTCCCCCGCTTCTCTCTTCTCCAGGTGCAACAAAACTTATTATATATATATATATATATATAAAATATATATATATATATATATATATATATATATATATATATATATATATATATTTATATTTAAAATAAAAATATAAATTTTATAAAAATATATATATATTTTTTTTTTTTTTTTTTTTTTTTTTACAATCAAAAAACAAGAAAGGGGGATTAAAAGATGCAAAACAAGTCACTGGGTGAGGGGAAAAATTAAATTTTCATTCTTTCCCCCATTTAGTGCTTCGTCAGGAGCTATGCAACGTTGTAGATAAAGGGGAAATTCTGAATTTAGGTAGGCGTTGTGGTCTCCCGCCATGTCTCCGGATGATTATTTTCGGTCAACTAGAGCCCCTTTCCCCAGGCACTGCTAAGCTAGCTGGGGTTAAACCTTTATATGCAAATATTCAGTTTAATGCCACACGCTAAACAGGCCCCCTCTCTAAGCCAACCCTTCCCCACCCCTTAACTAAAGTTCGGGGAAACTGGGGTAGATGGCCCCTGTACTAAAGGTATTTGGGGGAGTAAGCATCCCAGTTCTTCTCATTTTCCCTTTCTTGCTTCTAATTAAACCCTAATTTTCCTGGGGAGTTTACAGACCTTCCCCCCCTCACCTTCCACAGTATAAAAACCCTACATTCTCATGCTTCCCCACATTTTTCCCAGACAAGGGAGCGGACTTTTTAAAAAATCTAAGGGACTGACCCCCCAAAACCTTTCTCCAAGGTTGAAAGACTGATTACATTTTACGTCGCCCTCCCTCCCTGCCTCCGGTTTAGTCCCCTTTGTATTTAACTAAAAAAATCCTACCGAGTAGTAGGAACGTTTCATTCAACGAAAAAGTTTCCATCTGACGCACGTGTTTTCCTTACACATCATCCTAGATGTTGTTGTGCCCGACAGACTTTAAAGATACTCAAATATCGCCACGGGGAAAGGAACCACTTAGGGCAAAACCACTAGGGGCGAACCACTAGGGGAAAATAGGGGCAAACCCCGTTCCTTTAAAGGTAAACTGTACACGAAGCCCTTTTTCCACAAATGAAAGGGTATACAGTTTTGGAGGGGAAACATCTGGGAATTTTTATTGTGGGGCTTTTCGCCCTGGTGGCTTCACCGGAGTTCAAGAACCTAAAGACCCCGGGATGTAAAAACATTGCCCCAATTTTTATTTTATGGTTTTATCTAAAACAATACGAGATAATCGGGGAAGGTGATGATCACCATATCTTGAAGAATCAAGGGCACAGGTACGAAGGGAACGAACGAAATTTCCCAGGTAAGATCCCAAAGGGGGATGAGGGGAAGCGGGACAGACGAAGAATAGTGCGGGAGAGGGGTGTTTAGTCGTAGAAATAGAGCCGGGGTTTAAACCCCACAGCAAAGGCGATCGGGGACAGATATTGAGAAGAGAAATTCAGGCTCTTCTGTTGGGACCCGGTGGGGTGAGAGGGGGGGAAAGGGGACGGGCAAAGTTTGGCGCTAGAGGGGTTTAAACTGACCCAAAGGTCTTAACCCTAAGGCTATGGCAAAAGGGTCAGAGAATGGTACCTGTCATAGAAAAAATTTCCCGGAAAATCCAAGGTTTTTTGGTAAATAGGGTTGGAGCAGGATCATGCAAATAAAAAAAGGTTGTGTTGGTTTTGGGTCTGCGAAGTTTTCGTAAAGGAGGGGGGTCCGGAGTCAGGTCGTGCCCTCGGTTTGTCTATCTGTTGTCAGGGGACCCGTTTTCCAGACAGTTTCCCAGCGCGGGGATTTTTAATTGGGCAGGGAGAGTCCGTTTGGGCAGTCCCCCATCTGACATCAAGCACCCAGCGCAGGCCTTGTTCGGGACACGCTGCATTTTTAAGTAAGTTTTTTTTTGCTGAAAGAGAGGGGTGGGAGGAAATGGGATAAAAGAGGACGAATTAGGATTTGTAGAGGTTGGTTTGGTTGGAGGCTTTTCAGTTGAAAAGGGCCCGAAGGCCCACACTATTGCATCCCGAATTGAATGTGTCCGTGAAACGAAGAAGGTAGCCAAGATTAACGCTGGGGACAGTGACAGATTGGGGATGGGATGTAAGTGCGGGTGTCTGCGGGTTCTGATCTTGACGGGAAAGGAGGATCACGTTTCTGGTTAAAATCTTCCCTTGGATTTAGCTGCAAGCACGGGAGAAAAATTGGTTAAATATCCCGGAGTCAGATGGGTGCAGCAGACGAAGGCATTGTCGCGGGAAAAGGGGGGTTTCCCCCAAGGAAATAGGTCACCCCTTTGGGGTTTGGGACGGAAGTTGGAAAGTGGATGTGGAGATTCCACAGACTATGGTGTTTTTACCCGCCACTACGTTGAGGGAATGAAATCATCGTTTTCCCACTGTCATGTAAAAAGGAATTCGGGCAGTCTGCAGATAAAGTTCATGTATTGTATTGATAAAGCCCGGGTGAAAAAAACGTCTGCAAAATAAGTAGGTATCTTTTTTCCCAAAGGGTTTCGCCTATGCAGCAGGCTTTTCAGTCGAGTACAGAGGAGTGGGCAGAAGAGTAGAGATATAAAGAAAAGCAACCAGTACATAAAACCCTCAAAGACATATTTTTGAGGGGGTTCAGTCCTCAGCCTGGAAAAAAGATTTCCCTCATGGTCAGGAAGACATGGATACAAGGAGACGGGGATACAAGGACACATTATAAAGGAGACTTAAATACAGCCAAAGGTGAGGCTGAGAAAATCTTGAAGGCAACAGCAGAGGCGGGACCCACGCCTTACCTTCGGGAGAATATAAGTAAACTGTTGCTTCAGCTCCACATTGTTCCAGACTACGGAACAGAACTTTCTCCAGACTGAGGGACTGACTACCTCAAGACTAAGTCTTGAAGTTTTTGAAAGCAGTAAACGAGTTTATGCTATTTTAACAAGTTTTCTTGCTGAAGTATGTTGGGTACGTTATTTATCACGTCGCTGACTGGCAAAACATTTTGTGTATTAGTCTTGGTGAGGATGAATTTTGCACGTTTCCTGCAATCACGTGTGAAACGTAGGGAAAAGTGTAGTGAGTTGAATCAGTGAATGTGTAATGTACATACACTCTTCTTCGAGGAACGGTGGACTGGAAATTCTGTAAGCTCTATTATTGTGACAACGTTTTGCTCCTGGAGAGCGAAACGTTGCCACAGTAAAATGTCACATTAGTTGCACTTGTGTCCTTTTACCCAACATATTGTCGATAATTCTACCAACATTAATATAATCTAAGGAATAAGCCTCTGGTGACCCTTGTAGTCCTGGTGTCTTAGTGGGAGTAAAAATGCAGTTGTGAATCTTGATCATGAGTCTGTTTTTGCTTGTAAGCAGAAGTACGTCGAGACGAGACACTTGGTTGTCCTTCTCTTCCTCTAAAGTAAATTTAGCCATATGTTCCAGAGTGTTGAAGTGCTGAGAATGTCTTGGGCACTAAAGTTAGTCGTCCACCTATCACTTCCAAATAGCTGATCTAAGTAAGTTTATAGCAGCATAAGCGTAGAGAACCTTAGATAACCAAAAAAAAAAAAAATCACTTATTTCCATAGGGAGGTGTTTTATTTACGGTTTTATTCACGAGCCGGCACTTATACTCGGGTTCATGTCTTCTACAACTTCCTCCGTGGAAGTTATATAGGTAAGGTTAGGTATAAGCATTAATTAACCTATTTTTAAGTGTGCTAAAGAAAATCAGATTTCTTGAGTGGCCAGCACTTCACACTTCACACTTCACACCAAAACACAGTTTGGGGGGTGGATTTTGTTTAAATCCGACCATAAACGCAAATCATATGAAGAGTTGAAGTTGATAGGATAGGGTAAAACTGTATAGGGAACGGGAGGTAATCATTATTATTCCAATGACGGGAAGCTATTTCGATATTTTTTAGAACAGTTCCCTTTCGCCAGCATCAAGGACCCTCCTCTGAAAGGCTCGGTGGGAGTACTAATATATAAGTAACTATATTGAAAGAATACTCTCCGTAGCTGCTGCCTGAACGTTATTTATTTATAGTGATCTGTTAATCTGTTTTTAAACTGCTGTTGAGGTGAAGAATGAATCATGGTACCGTATCAGACATTAATGGTATATACGGATAGGGTGATGAATAAGACACACGTGCAACACGTGGGTGTCTTTATTGATGAATAAGACACATGTGCAACACCTTGGTGTCTTTATTAATAAATAAGACACATGTGCAACACCTGGGTGTCTTTATGAAGATACCCATGTATTGCACGTGTTTCTTATTACAACACCTGGCTGGATCAATTCGCAAATAAGCTACATTCAGGAGAGGAGAATAAGACAATGTTTCGGTCTGTCTTGGACTATTATAAAGTAAACGTGGCTTGAAAACGGTTCAGAAAGGGTTGAAACATAGTTTAGGTGTAGGTTATTTGCTTGCTACCAGGGTACCCCTCGTTAAACCGCCATTGCTGTCCTATAACTACTGTCAGCCCACCCCTTGCATAATTACTGCCATATATAAATATTTTCAGTGCACCTCTCACATAAGTAATGTCAGAACGTTCCTTCCATAAGTACTGTCATGGGCGCCTTCTATAACCCTCTCTCTCCCTCCTCCTCCCTCTGCCACCTCAGAACGTATTCTCAGCATTAGAATAAACGCATCGTGCAGTGAAACAGAAGCGGAGACAAGCACCTGACCAGCATGGAAAAGGTGTCCTTACCGTAATGACGGAGGAAGCAAAGCCAGCAATCCGCTTCACGGCCCGTATGAGACAAACCACTCTGTCGCAGCCAGGCGGAATACAGATGACTTGGCCCTGCGCTGAGGTGTTTAATAATCGTGCGGCAGTGAACGACAATTTTCAAGCAGACCGTTGCGAGGAGGGGCCGAGGAGGGTATGTAGGAGGGAAGAGATGGGATGGGGCTAGTAAGGATAGGGGAGAGGGAGTGAGAATAGGAGAGAGTGGCGTCGGTCGGGTCTGGGAGATCATCTGAATGGGGACGAGGAGACATGGATACAAGGATACGGGGGATACAAGGACATTTAGATACATTTTCTTATTAACAAAATTACATACAATCGCATTGTGCGGCTACATGGCCTTTGACAAGTTGAAACTAAGGAGTTACGTTGGTAGCGCCCTCATCTTACAATCTGAGGGTCACGGGTGAAATATCGGGCATGTTTCCTTACACTTCCTGTCCTTGCTCACCTAGCAATAAGTAGGTACCTGGGTGTTAGTCGACTGTTGTGGGTCGCATCCTGGGGACAAGATTAACCTAAGTTGCCAGAAATGTTTACATAACCAAAGACTTTCTGTATAGTATGTCACTGACGTCAGCTGAATATGTAATAGTTGTATCATGGACTTTTAAAAATAATAATAATAATAATAATAATAATAATAATAATAATAATAATATTATTATTATTATTATTATTATTATTATTATTATTATTATTATTATTATTATTATTATTATTTCCATGTACTACAACACATGGAATGATTTTTGGGGGCCATAATTCATCACACATGATTATTTTCAAATCAAACTATGTTTCCCCCCCCCCAAAAAAAAAAAATAAAATAAAAATGAGAATATTCTTGTCACACTATTATACAAGAGGATTTTCCTGACTTGCTTCATCACACAGGATGATTTTCCTATTATGTGTCATCACACAGGATGATTTTTACACATGAAGTTACATAAGAACATAAGAAAGGAAGAACACTGCAGCAGGCCTGTTGGCCCATACTAGGCAGGTCCTTCACAAATTCATCCCACTAACAGAATATTTGCCAACGCTCTTTTCAACGCTACTCAAGCCTAACCTAGGAGATTTAAGTAGGGAAATGAGGATATCGTCAGGTATAGCAGAGAGTAACGACCTCAGCTTGAAAGGCTTCTATCAGAGCTGAAGACTATTTCGTGGTTACACACACGGAACTAAGGATATCATTGTAAATACTGACACAGTAACACAGTGACACGCACACTCAAGGACAAGTGGACCCGCTGAAACACGAACGCACGTACACAATGTTAGATTCGCGCGTGAGAATGTGTTAGAGGAATATATATATATGGGGGTAGGAGAATTTCAGTGGGGGGAAATAAATGGGATTAAATCTGGAGTATCTGAGAGAGTTAGAGCAAAGGAAGGGGTAGCAGTAATGTTAAATGATCAGTTATGGAAGGAGAAAAGAGAATATGAATGTGTAAATTCAAGAATTATGTGGATTAAAGTAAAGGTTGGATGCGAGAAGTGGGTCATAATAAGCGTGTATGCACCTGGAGAAGAGAGGAATGCAGAGGAGAGAGAGAGATTTTGGGAGATGTTAAGTGAATGTATAGGAGCCTTTGAACCAAGTGAGAGAGTAATTGTGATAGGGGACCTGAATGCTAAAGTAGGAGAAACTTTTAGAGAGGGTGTGGTAGGTAAGTTTGGGGTGCCAGGTGTAAATGATAATGGAAGCCCTTTGATTGAACTTTGTATAGAAAGGGGTTTAGTTATAGGTAATACATATTTTAAGAAAAAGAGGATAAATAAGTATACACGATATGATGTAGGGCGAAATGACAGTAGTTTGTTGGATTATGTATTGGTAGATAAAAGACTGTTGAGTAGACTTCAGGATGTACATGTTTATAGAGGGGCCACAGATATATCAGATCACTTTCTAGTTGTAGCTACACTGAGAGTAAAAGGTAGATGGGATACAAGGAGAATAGAAGCATCAGGGAAGAGAGAGGTGAAGGTTTATAAACTAAAAGAGGAGGCAGTTAGGGTAAGATATAAACAGCTATTGGAGGATAGATGGGCTAATGAGAGCATAGGCAATGGGGTCGAAGAGGTATGGGGTAGGTTTAAAAATGTAGTGTTAGAGTGTTCAGCAGAAGTTTGTGGTTACAGGAAAGTGGGTGCAGGAGGGAAGAGGAGTGATTGGTGGAATGATGATGTAAAGAGAGTAGTAAGGGAGAAAAAGTTAGCATATGAGAAGTTTTTACAAAGTAGAAGTGATGCAAGGAGGGAAGAGTATATGGAGAAAAAGAGAGAGGTTAAGAGAGTGGTGAAGGAATGTAAAAAGAGAGCAAATGAGAGAGTGGGTGAGATGTTATCAACAAATTTTGTTGAAAATAAGAAAAAGTTTTGGAGTGAGATTAACAAGTTAAGAAAGCCTAGAGAACAAATGGATTTGTCAGTTAAAAATAGGAGAGGAGAGTTATTAAATGGAGAGTTAGAGGTATTGGGAAGATGGAGGGAATATTTTGAGGAATTGTTAAATGTTGATGAAGATAGGGAAGCTGTGATTTCGTGTATAGGGCAAGGAGGAATAACATCTTGTAGGAGTGAGGAAGAGCCAGTTGTGAGTGTGGGGGAAGTTCGTGAGGCAGTAGGTAAAATGAAAGGGGGTAAGGCAGCTGGGATTGATGGGATAAAGATAGAAATGTTAAAAGCAGGTGGGGATATAGTTTTGGAGTGGTTGGTGCAATTATTTAATAAATGTATGGAAGAGGGTAAGGTACCTAGGGATTGGCAGAGAGCATGCATAGTCCCTTTGTATAAAGGCAAAGGGGATAAAAGAGAGTGCAAAAATTATAGGGGGATAAGTCTGTTGAGTGTACCTGGTAAAGTGTATGGTAGAGTTATAATTGAAAGAATTAAGAGTAAGACGGAGAATACGATAGCAGATGAACAAGGAGGCTTCAGGAAAGGTAGGGGGTGTGTGGACCAGGTGTTTACAGTGAAACATATAAGTGAACAGTATTTAGATAAGGCTAAAGAGGTCTTTGTGGCATTTATGGATTTGGAAAAGGCGTATGACAGGGTGGATAGGGGGGCAATGTGGCAGATGTTGCAAGTGTATGGTGTAGGAGGTAGGTTACTGAAAGCAGTGAAGAGTTTTTACGAGGATAGTGAGGCTCAAGTTAGAGTATGTAGGAAAGAGGGAAATTATTTCCCAGTAAAAGTAGGCCTTAGACAAGGATGTGTGATGTCACCGTGGTTGTTTAATATATTTATAGATGGGGTTGTAAGAGAAGTAAATGTGAGGGTCTTGGCAAGAGGCGTGGAGTTAAAAGATAAAGAATCACACACAAAGTGGGAGTTGTCACAGCTGCTCTTTGCTGATGACACTGTGCTCTTGGGAGATTCTGAAGAGAAGCTGCAGAGATTGGTGGATGAATTTGGTAGGGTGTGCAAAAGAAGAAAATTAAAGGTGAATACAGGAAAGAGTAAGGTAATGAGGATAACAAAAAGATTAGGTGATGAAAGATTGAATATCAGATTGGAGGGAGAGAGTATGGAGGAGGTGAACGTATTCAGATATTTGGGAGTGGACGTGTCAGCGGATGGGTCTATGAAAGATGAGGTGAATCATAGAATTGATGAGGGAAAAAGAGTGAGTGGTGCACTTAGGAGTCTGTGGAGACAAAGAACTTTGTCCTTGGAGGCAAAGAGGGGAATGTATGAGAGTATAGTTTTACCAACGCTCTTATATGGGTGTGAAGCGTGGGTGATGAATGTTGCAGCGAGGAGAAGGCTGGAGGCAGTGGAGATGTCATGTCTGAGGGCAATGTGTGGTGTGAATATAATGCAGAGAATTCGTAGTTTGGAAGTTAGGAGGAGGTGCGGGATTACCAAAACTGTTGTCCAGAGGGCTGAGGAAGGGTTGTTGAGGTGGTTCGGACATGTAGAGAGAATGGAGCGAAACAGAATGACTTCAAGAGTGTATCAGTCTGTAGTGGAAGGAAGGCGGGGTAGGGGTCGGCCTAGGAAGGGTTGGAGGGAGGGGGTAAAGGAGGTTTTGTGTGCGAGGGGATTGGACTTCCAGCAGGCATGCGTGAGCGTGTTTGATAGGAGTGAATGGAGACAAATGGTTTTTAATACTTGACGTGCTGTTGGAGTGTGAGCAAAGTAACATTTATGAAGGGATTCAGGGAAACCGGCAGGCCGGACTTGAGTCCTGGAGATGGGAAGTACAGTGCCTGCACTCTGAAGGAGGGGTGTTAATGTTGCAGTTTAAAAACTGTAGTGTAAAGCATCCTTCTGGCAAGACAGTGATGGAGCGAATGATGGTGAAAGTTTTTCTTTTTCGGGCCACCCTGCCTTGGTGGGAATCGGCCAGTGTGATAATAAAAAAAAAAAATATATATATATATATATATATATATATATATATATATATATATATATATATATATATATATATATATATATATATATATATATATATATATATATATATATATATATATATATATATAATGTTTCAGAACGGTGGCTCAGGTGACATTCCGAAGGCATGTCCCGACTTTTGGAATTAAACCATGTCTCAGTGATTGCAAATACATCAATGTTACCTGCACTAGCAACTAATCTCAACTCGTCCATCTTATTCCTAGCACTACGGCAATTAGCATAATATAATTTTAAAGACCCTTCTTTCTCTTTACCCTTCCTGCTCATAACTGTTTTTTCACTAAACCTATTACTGTCCTTGTCGCCTAGTGCCATTGGCTTTCCAATATCCACCTCATTCTTCCTATTACTAGTTCCCCTAGAACTCATAGTTTTGCTATACTGGGACTTCACTGTATTTTCGTCAAAACCCATACCACTGTATATTCCTAGTTTAAAGCCCTAACAGCTCCCTCCACTGCGTTGGCCAGTGCTCCCACCCCAGACCTAGATAAGTGAACCCCATCCCTGGCATACATGTCATTTCTGCCATAGAAGAGGTCCCAGTTGTCAATGAATGTTACCGCATTCTCCTTACAGTATTTGTCCAGCCAGCAATTGACACCAATTGCCCTGGACAACCATTCGTTTCCAACTTCTCTCCTTCGCAAAATACCACATATGACAGGGTTCCCACCCTTCTTCCTAATTATCTCTATTGCTGACCTATACTTGCTAATCAGGTCCTCACTCCTACGTCTGCCAACATCGTTGCCTCACGCACTGAGGCAGATAATAGGATTGCTCCCATTACCTTTCATGATGTCGTCCAGACGGCTAACAATATCCCCCATCCCACCCCCAGGAAAACATACCCTGAGCCTCCTCTTCCTGTCCCTAAGACAAAAGGCCCTATCCATAAACTTAACCTGACTGTCTCCAACTAAAACAATGTTCTTACCTTCATTTGTGGAATTTGTCATGACGTTCTTGATGGTCTTCATTGGGGTATCAAGGGATGTCTCACTCACGTCTGCCAATGCTCCCTTGGTGCTCGTTGTGACGTTCCCAGTAGGCAACCAACATTCGTCTGGTAACACCGAAAATGGGTTGGAAGTCTCCACAGCAATCTTTTGGATCTTCGTTGTTTCCGCCACTCCAACAGACTTCTTGATTTTCAGCTTTGTTCCATGTTGGCCGGCCACTGACCAGGTTTCTCTCTTGACCTGAAGACTCACAACAGGAGGATTACTTTGAATCCTCTTGTTTTCCTCCGTCAGTCGCCGTATCTCAAGCTTAGCAACCCTAAGCTCCTCTTTCAGCTGCTGGTACAGTTGCTCAAGAGAGGACATCTTGTGCAGATTCGCGGAGATTCACTGGACAACTTCACAGAGCTAAGTACACGTCACCACTGAGAGCTAAGTACACGTCACCACCATCAATCTTGTAGAAAGTACAGCATTGCTGTTAGTGAAATTATTGCCCACTAGGAGGAGTACCTGTGATATACGCTTAATGACCCATACTTGTTTAGCGCTTAACATGAATTTATTTGTTAATTTAAGAACATACGAACATAAGAAAGGAGGATCACTGTAGCAGGCCCGTTGGCCCATACTAGGCAGGTCCTTTACAATCCATCCCACTAACAAAACATTTGCCCAACCTAATTTTCAATGCTACCCAAGAAATAAGCTCTGATAACTCCACCCACTCATTTGCAAGTCCCACTCAAATCCAACCCCTCTCACTCTTGCATTTATCCAACCTAAATTTGAAACTACCCAAAGTCTTAGCCTCAATAACCCAATTAATTTTTGATGAGATGATGGGTCCGTGCCGGCTCTGCCGCCTCCGGTAGTGGACGTTCACTGACGTGAGTCTGCGTGTACAGAGGTCTAAACGACTAACCAAACCATACCACGGGCGGGGTTTGAACCCGCGATCAGATAGTCACAAAACTCCAGACCGTCCTTGTTCAAATTATCGAAGACATTCATAGTTTATATACGCGGGTCATTAATAATATGGATTCAGTAAGTTAAGTCACAGAAAAGTCACAAAAAAAAGTCACAGAAAAAAAGTAATAATACAAACCTCCATGAGCTTTATCATACCTCTTCTTAAAGCTATGAATGGATCCTGCCTCCTCTACCTCACTTTCCAGACTGTTCCACTTCCTGACTACTCTGTGACTGAAGAAATACTTCCTAACATCCCTGTGACACATCTGAGCCTTCAACTTCCATATATGGTCCTTTGTTGCTGTGTCCCATCTCTGGGACATCTTGTCTCTGTCCACCTTGTCGATTCCTCTCAGTATTTTATATGTCGTTATCATGTCCCCCCTATCTCTCCTGTCCTCCAGTGTCGTCAGGTCGATTTCTCTTAACCTCTGGTCGTAGGACATTTCCCTTAGCTGCGGGACTAGTCTCGTTGCAAACCTCTGCACTTTCTCTAATTTCCTGACGTGCTTACGAAGTTGTGGGTTCCAAACTGGTGCTGTGTACTCCAGTATTTGCCTGACGTACACGATGTACAGAGTCCTGAACGATGCTTTCCTTAGGTTCGCTAGATGTCCATATGCTGCAGCAGTTATTTGGTTGTTGTGCGCCTCAGATGTGCTCGGTATTATATTCATCCCAGGATCCTTTACTTTGAATGAGGTTTATAGTCTTTGGCCCCCTAGACTGTGCTCCGTCTCCAGTCTTCTTTGCCCTTCCACAAACTTCATGACTGCACTTCGTGGGGTGTAATTCCAAGAGCCAGTCTCTGGACCAGGCTTGTAGACTGTCCAGATCCCTTTGTAGTCCTGCCTGGTCCTCCTTCGATTGAATTCTCATCAACTTCTGAATCTATTTCTTCCGTCATGTCATTCACACATACCAGACATAGCACCGGTCCTAGGACTCACCCCTGTGGAACCCCGCTCGTCACAGGCGTCCACTGACTCGCTGATCCCTTCCTGATCCATTGCACTGTCTTTCCTGTTATATCTGCTTAGTCCTCCAGCGTTTGCACTAATCTCTTCTGTGGAACTGTGTCGAAAGCCTTCTTACAGTCCAAGAAAACGCAGTCTACTCACCCTTCTCTCTCTCTTGTCTTACTGACGTTACCCTGTCATAGAGCTCTGGTAGGTTTGTGACACAAGATTTCCTGTCCCTGAATCCGTGCTGGTTGTCGTTGATAAGTTCATTCCTTACTAGGTGTTCCACCACTCTTCTCCTGATAGTCTCCTCCGTGATTTTTACATTTCAGTGACACTGGCCTGTAGTTTAACGCTTCATGTCTGTCTCCCTTTTTTAATAATTGGGACTACATTTGCTGTTTTCCATACCTCCGATAGTCGCCCTGTTTCGGAAGATGTGTTGAAGATTGTTTTTAGTGGTACACAAAGCGCCTCTGCTCCCTCTCTCAGGGGCCACCGTAAGATGTCGTCCGGCCCCATCGCCTTTGAGGTATCTGGTTCGCTCAGCAGCGTCTTCATCTCCTCCTCGGTTGTATGTATTGTAAAGTAAAAGGACACAAGTACAACTAACATATTGTCGGTAATTCTACCAACTTTATTACAATCTGTATGTATTGTGTCCAGCACTTGTTGGTGTATCCCACCTTTCCGTCTTTTTGGAATCCCTTCTGTCTCCTCTGTGAATACTTCTTTGAATCTCACGTTGAGCTCCTCACAAACTTCTCGGTAGTTTCTTGTATGTGTGTGTGTGTGTGTGTGTGTGTGTGTGTGTGTGTGTGTGTGTGTGTGTGTGTCTGCAAGCCTGTAGCACCTGCAACACTAACCATAAATTCCAAGCAAGGTGCCTCTTCAATGGCTCGTAAAAAGTGCTTCGTCAGACCTACAGAATATGTAAGTGTGTTGGGGCATGAATGACCCTTCCTTCGCACCATCAAATTCTTGAGTAGCTTTGGGAAAAGCTTGAACAAATACATGTGTGGCTTTGATAAGGACTTCCCTTGTATGGGCCAGTAGGGCTTCTGCAGTGCTCCTCCATTCTCATGTTCATTCACCTCGTAATCAAGCTGGGGCACAAAATTCCACAGATAACCTGAGGTACCTGTGATTAAGGTGACTCTTGCAAGAACAATTTCCTCTTTAGTGTTGCAAGCACTATGCACTTCAGTCTGTCTTGCATGCAACGAGCCGTCGGCTGTTTTATGCTATTTAATGGATCAAATATTGCATTATGTATTAATTAAAAGGAGGAATAAGTTGATACTGTAAGACACAGCAGTGGAAAATCTAAACACAGATGCAGTATAATGTGATCCTTTACTGACTACGTTTCGCCCGTATAGTGAACTTTATCTAAGATCCAGAGGAAAAGGTCACAGAAAACTTACATAAAATCACAGGAAAAAATGTCACAGAAAAAAAGTCACAGGAGAAAAAGTAACAATACAAACCTAACCTAACCTAACCTAACCTAACTTAACCTAACCTAACTTAACCTAACCTAACCTAACCTAACCTAGCTTAACCTGATCGTGAATAACTGTGTATTGCCAGGATATTATGTCAATTGTTCACAATCTCCACATGTCATGTATTGTCAATAAACAAATGAGAAGTATTTTTGTTTCATTGCTTTACTTTGCTTAAGAAATTGAATCATAGGTGATGTTTTTTACATATGTGTGATGCCATCACATAAATTGTGTTGCCAACGTGTACGAGTCATGTTAAAAGTTAAGTTAAAGTTAAATATTCGCCGGTATTCTCCCGGCCCGGGCCTTTTCCAAGTGGTGGCCCGGCCTTGGCTCCCTCTTTAGGGAGTGTCTGAGACCTAAGTCTCCCATGGGAGGAGGCACAAGTACCTCCTCATCTTTGGGACCAAGTGTCCCCAGGCCTAGCCACAAGCTAGGCCTCTCTGGTGTGCCATCCCCGCCCCAAGGGGGCTAATGGGAATGACAGTCTTATGAGCTAAAGGCTCGGACTCAGGCACCTACCCTACCCTAGAAGGGCTGGGCATGGTGTCGATCACGAGTCATGTACTGTAAGTTAATAATTGATTTAAAATGTTTTTTTTGTTTGTATTACTCTAATTGTTTATGGTATTTAAATAAAATTTATTTTTTTTCTTAGCCAAAATTTTGACTTGTTTTTTGTTAATTTTTCCGGCACTGATGGGCTGGGTTAGATTAAGACGTGAATATTTTTCGGAGTAACCCAGGAGGATTAAGAACCCAGGAAAACCCAACTGTTGTGGCTTATTTTTCTCTGAAGGCTTATCTAGTTTCCCAGAATGATACAACAGTGGACTAACGCCTGTTTATGACTGCTAAGACAGGCAGTAATTGTTAGAAAACTTGCCTATCCATTTCGTCTGGCCCGGGCATTGAATGTTTGCCCTCTCGGTTGTGAGCCGGGGCCATTATTACCGACCTATCCCTACTTTGGCAAATAGGGATAGGTCAGTGACATCTCCATTACACCGGCCTTGAAAACGTCACCATGGTCGGCCGGCGACATCTCTACCAAACCGTCCTTGAAGACGTCAGTAAGATCGGCGACAACTTCACCACTGAGGACACGGCTCACACAGGTAAGATAACTTGCTTGCTCGCTTGTGTAGCAACTTGCCGCAGCCACACCACTAGTTATTGTTACCTTGTTGTAATGACCTGTGTGTAATGACCAAAGGCAAAATTAGGCGATTCGGCATTATATATATATATATATATATATATATATATATATATATATATATATATATATATATATATATATATATATATATATATATATATATATATATATATATATATATATATATATATATATATATATATATATATATATATATATATATAAATATATATATATATATATATACATATATATATATATATATATATATATATATATATATATATATATATATATATATATATATATATATATATATATAGTAGGTTGGTAGACAGCAACCACCCAGGGAAGTACTACCGTCCTGCCAGATGACTGTGAAACAAAAACCTGTAACTGTTTTGCATGATGGTAGGATTGCTGGTTTCTTTTTCTGTCTCATAAACACGCTAGATAACAGGGATATCTTGCTACTCCTACTTACACTTTGGTCACACTTCACAGACACGCACATGCATATATATATATACATACATCTAGGTTTTTCTCCTTTTTCTAAATAGCTCTTGTTCTTTTTTATTTCTTCTATTGTCCATGGGGAAGTGGAAAAGAATCTTTCCTCCGTAAGCCATGCGTGTCGTATGAGGCGACTAAAATGCCGGGAGCAATGGGCTAGTAACCCCCTCTCCTGTATACATTTACTAAAAAAGAGAAGAAGAAAAACTTTATAAAACTGGGATGATTAAATGTGCGTGGATGTAGTGCGGATGACAAGAAACAGATGATTGCTGATGTTATGAATGAAAAGAAGTTGGATGTCCTGGCTCTAAGCGAAACAAAGCTGAAGGGGGTAGGAGAGTTTCAGTGGGGGGAAATAAATGGGATTAAATCTGGAGTATCTGAGAGAGTTAGAGCAAAGGAAGGGGTAGCAGTAATGTTAAATGATCAGTTATGGAAGGAGAAAAGAGAATATGAATGTGTAAATTCAAGAATTATGTGGATTAAAGTAAAGGTTGGATGCGAGAAGTGGGTCATAATAAGCGTGTATGCACCTGGAGAAGAGAGGAATGCAGAGGAGAGAGAGAGATTTTGGGAGATGTTAAGTGAATGTATAGGAGCCTTTGAACCAAGTGAGAGAGTAATTGTGGTAGGGGACCTGAATGCTAAAGTAGGAGAAACTTTTAGGGAGGGTGTGGTAGGTAAGTTTGGGGTGCCAGGTGTAAATGATAATGGGAACCCTTTGATTGAACTTTGTATAGAAAGGGGTTTAGTTATAGGTAATACATATTTTAAGAAAAAGAGGATAAATAAGTATACACGATATGATGTAGGGCGAAATGACAGTAGTTTGTTGGATTATGTATTGGTAGATAAAAGACTGTTGAGTAGACTTCAGGATGTACATGTTTATAGAGGGGCCACAGATATATCAAATCACTTTCTAGTTGTAGCTACACTGAGAGTAAAAGGTAGATGGGATACAAGGAGAATAGAAGCATCAGGGAAGAGAGAGGTGAAGGTTTATAAACTAAAAGAGGAGGCAGTTAGGGTAAGATATAAACAGCTATTGGAGGATAGATGGGCTAATGAGAGCATAGGCAATGGGGTCGAAGAGGTATGGGGTAGGTTTAAAAATGTAGTGTTAGAGTGTTCAGCAGAAGTTTGTGGTTACAGGAAAGTGGGTGCAGGAGGGAAGAGGAGTGATTGGTGGAATGATGATGTAAAGAGAGTAGTAAGGGAGAAAAAGTTAGCATATGAGAAGTTTTTACAAAGCAGAAGTGATGCAAGGAGGGAAGAGTATATGGAGAAAAAGAGAGAGGTTAAGAGAGTGGTGAAGCAATGTAAAAAGAGAGCAAATGAGAGAGTGGGTGAGATGTTATCAACAAATTTTGTTGAAAATAAGAAAAAGTTTTGGAGTGAGATTAACAAGTTAAGAAAGCCTAGAGAACAAATGGATTTGTCAGTTAAAAATAGGAGAGGAGAGTTATTAAATGGAGAGTTAGAGGTATTGGGAAGATGGAGGGAATATTTTGAGGAATTGTTAAATGTTGATGAAGATAGGGAAGCTGTGATTTCGTGTATAGGGCAAGGAGGAATAACATCTTGTAGGAGTGAGGAAGAGCCAGTTGTGAGTGTGGGGGAAGTTCGTGAGGCAGTAGGTAAAATGAAAGGGGGTAAGGCAGCCGGGATTGATGGGATAAAGATAGAAATGTTAAAAGCAGGTGGGGATATAGTTTTGGAGTGGTTGGTGCAATTATTTAATAAATGTATGGAAGAGGGTAAGGTACCTAGGGATTGGCAGAGAGCATGCATAGTTCCTTTGTATAAAGGCAAAGGGGATAAAAGAGAGTGCAAAAATTATAGGGGGATAAGTCTGTTGAGTGTACCTGGTAAAGTGTATGGTAGAGTTATAATTGAAAGAATTAAGAGTAAGACGGAGAATAGGATAGCAGATGAACAAGGAGGCTTTAGGAAAGGTAGGGGGTGTGTGGACCAGGTGTTTACAGTGAAACATATAAGTGAACAGTATTTAGATAAGGCTAAAGAGGTCTTTGTGGCATTTATGGATTTGGAAAAGGCGTATGACAGGGTGGATAGGGGGGCAATGTGGCAGATGTTGCAAGTGTATGGTGTAGGAAGTAGGTTACTGAAAGCAGTGAAGAGTTTTTACGAGGATAGTGAGGCTCAAGTTAGAGTATGTAGGAAAGAGGGAATTTTTTTCCCAGTAAAAGTAGGCCTTAGACAAGGATGTGTGATGTCACCGTGGTTGTTTAATATATTTATAGATGGGGTTGTAAGAGAAGTAAATGCGAGGGTCTTGGCAAGAGGCGTGGAGTTAAAAGATAAAGAATCACACACAAAGTGGGAGTTGTCACAGCTGCTCTTTGCTGATGACACTATGCTCTTGGGAGATTCTGAAGAGAAGCTGCAGAGATTGGTGGATGAATTTGGTAGGGTGTGCAAAAGAAGAAAATTAAAGGTGAATACAGGAAAGAGTAAGGTTATGAGGATAACAAAAAGATTAGGTGATGAAAGATTGAATATCAGATTGGAGGGAGTGAGTATGGAGGAGGTGAACGTATTCAGATATTTGGGAGTGGACGTGTCAGCGGATGGGTCTATGAAAGATGAGGTGAATCATAGAATTGATGAGGGAAAAAGAGTGAGTGGTGCACTTAGGAGTCTGTGGAGACAAAGAACTTTGTCCTTGGAGGCAAAGAGGGGAATGTATGAGAGTATAGTTTTACCAACGCTCTTATATGGGTGTGAAGCGTGGGTGATGAATGTTGCAGCGAGGAGAAGGCTGGAGGCAGTGGAGATGTCATGTCTGAGGGCAATGTGTGGTGTGAATATAATGCAGAGAATTCGTAGTTTGGAAGTTAGGAGGAGGTGCGGGATTACCAAAACTGTTGTCCAGAGGGCTGAGGAAGGGTTGTTGAGGTGGTTCGGACATGTAGAGAGAATGGAGCGAAACAGAATGACTTCAAGAGTGTATCAGTCTGTAGTGGAAGGAAGGCGGGGTAGGGGTCGGCCTAGGAAGGGTTGGAGGGAGGGGGTAAAGGAGGTTTTGTGTGCGAGGGGCTTGGACTGCCAGCAGGCATGCGTGAGCGTGTTTGATAGGAGTGAATGGAGACAAATAGTTTTTAATACTTGACGTGCTGTTGGAGTGTGAGCAAAGTAACATTTATGAAGGGGTTCAGGGAAACCGGCAGGCCGGACTTGAGTCCTGGAGATGGGAAGTACAGTGCCTGCACTCTGAAGGAGGGGTGTTAATGTTGCAGTTTAAAAACTGTAGTGTAAAGCACCCTTCTGGCAAGACAGTGATGGAGTGAATGATGGTGAAAGTTTTTCTTTTTCGGGCCACCCTGCCTTGGTGGGAATCGGCCAGTGTGATAATATATATATATATATATATATATATATATATATATATATATATATATATATATATATATATATATATATATATATATATATATATTTATATATATATATATATATATATATATATATATATATATATATATATATATATATATATATATATATATAATTATTTCAATATACAAAATGTTAGCATTTCGGAATAAGATCCTGTGACTTTTGCAACAAATTTATTCTGACGAACATTGCATTTACTTAATGCAATTAATTTTTCTAAGTACTGATTGTGTTCACAGTTGCATGATTTCTCTCCCATTTTTTTGCCAAATATTGTAATCTTGATTGACATATTTTGCTCGTGTGTCTCTCCCGTCGTAATGAATATTTGTTTCTCGTATTGTTTGGCCTTCCAGTGTGTTTGTCATTAACAAATGTTTTTGTTCATGGCAATTTAACAAATTATTTTTGGAAAGTGCAATTTTAACGATGTGTGAGTGATGGTTGTGATATAATTGTTATAGTGGTGATTATATAAGTTATATTGGTGACATATTATAGTGACCATATAATAATTATAGTAACGATATGATAGGGACAATGACGATATAACATAGTGCTGATGTGGAAGGTATAGTGATGATATAACAATTATAGTGACGATTGAGTATATAACATATATAGATGTTATATAATGGATAGTGGTGATATAACAATTATAGGAACGATAGTGACGATATGACAGTGATTCGTAATTGTTAATGACTATAATGTATTTACAGTGACTAGATAATAGCTCTTCCCCATTAATAAAATATTAATAATAATAATAATAATAATAATAATAATAATAATAAAATTACTATTATTGCAACTACTACTATTACTACTATTACTGCTACTACTACTACTACTACTACTACTACTACTACTACTACTATTAATAATAATAATAATAATAATAATAATAATAATAATAATAATAATAATAATAATAATAATAATAATAATAATAATAGGTTAATTTACAGTGTTATCTTAGGTTAAATTAGTGCCGTCTGAGGTTAGTTTGCAATACTGACTCGGATTAATCTACGGTATTTGTGAAAATAATAGGTATAAAATACCGACACAACGGAAAAATAAACACATAAGCAGAATAATGTGATGCTTTATTAACAACGTTTCGCCCACACAGTGGACTTTATCAGGTGACAAACAGCTGTTTGTCTCGGGTTAATCTATAACACTGCTGCTGTCACCTAGCTTACAATGTTGATTAAAGTTACACTATGATTTGGACTCATATCAATTGACAATGGTGACTCAGGGTTTGTTTACGATGCTAACTGCGATGACTCTCTCGGTGTGTGTGTGTGTGTGTGTGTGTGTGTGTGTGTGTGTGTGTGTGTGTGTGTACTCACCTAATTGTACTCACCTAATTGTGGTTGCAGGGGTCGAGACTCAGCTCCTGGCCCCGCCTCTTCACTGATCGCTACTAGGTCCTCTCTCTCTCTGCTTCCTGAGCTGTATCATACCTCTTCTTAAAACTATGTATGGTTCCTGCCTCCACTACTTCACTTGCTAGGCTATTCCACTTCCTGACAACTCTATGACTGAAGAAATACTTCCTAACGTCCCTGTGACTCGTCTGAGTCTTCAGCTTCCAGTTGTGACCCCTTGTCCCTGTGTCCCCTCTCTGGAACATCCTATCTCTGTCCACCTTGTCTATTCCCCGCAGTATCTTGTATGTCGTTATCATGTCTCCCCTCACCCTTCTGTCCTCCAGTGTCGTCAGTCCGATTTCCCTCACCCTTTCCTCGTACGACATTCCCCTGAGCTCTGGGACTAGCCTTGTTGCAAACCTTTGTACTTTCTCTAACTTCTTGAGGTGCTTGACCAGGTGTGGGTTCCAGACTGGTGCTGCATACTCCAGTATGGGCCTAACATACACAGTGTACAGTGTCTTGAGCGATTCCTTATTAAGGCATCGGAACGCTATTCTCAGGTTTGCCAGGCGCCCGTATGCTGCAGCAGTTATTTGGTTGATTGTAATAAAGTTGGTAGAATTACCGACAATATGTAAAGTAAAAGACACAAGTGCAACTAATGTGACATTTATTGTGGCAACGTTTCGCTCTCCAGGAGCTTTATCAAGCCATTACAAACAATACATGGACACAGAGGGTATATAAAGGCTCAGAGTGAGGTGCAATACTAGTGAGGTACCATTTCGATGTTCACTAGTGGTAGTAGTAGTGGTAGTAGTAGTAGTGACAGAAGTAATACAATATGGTAGAGCAATTAATTCTTACATAAGTAAAAGGATATAAAAGCTATTACTTGGGTAACATAAAAATAGGTTGGACAAATATAGACTGGAAAGAGGCAGCTTGTTTCAGTGTTCACTCTCTGTAATGTGCTTTGTGTAGTATAACAGGAGAGACTATGTGATGGCAGGGTTTACTGTTTTCAGGAGGATTCTTGCTAAGACTTCGGAGATTGTGAAACTGCCGTTGTTTTGTTTAATTGTATTCGAAACAGCGATCATTGCTGATTCGAGGCACTTGCGTCTGCAGAAATTCGTTTCTTTGATCACTGATTGGGCGTCTCTGAATTTCATGAGATGATTGGTGGAATTTCGGTGTTGTACGCAGGCGTTGTTCAAGTTATCGTTCCTACATGCGTAAATGTGTTCATTGAGGCGGGTGTCGAGGTTTCTTGCTGTTTCACCTACGTAAATCTTGTCACAGCCTCCACAGGGTATAGTGTAAACTCCTGCATTGACTGGTTCGTGGTGCTTGGATTTTGTCCTGGTTATATCCTTTATTGAAGTGCTAGAAGCGATGGCGACTCTGGTGTTAGCTTGTGAAAGTACTTTTGAGACGTTCAGTGCAACCTGGCTGTTGGGAAGAATTATAACTTTGTTGGGAGTGGTGTTGATACGTGGAGAATTAATGATCTGAAGAGCTCTTTTCTTGCAGTCTTTGATGAAAAAAGAAGGAAAATGTAACTCAGTGAATGTTTGATGAATGTATGTACATTCCTCGTCAAGAAACTCAGGACTACAAATTCGGTATGCTCTTAGGAAAAACCCGATGATGATGCCTCTTTTGGTCTTGGTATCTTGACTGGAATAGAAGTGTGTGAGATCATTTTTATTGGTGGGTTTCCGATAAACTTGAAATCTTAGGTTGTTGTCTACTTTGTGAATGAGGACGTCGAGGAAAGGTAGCTTGTCATTGGACTCTTCTTCTAGTGTAAACTGGATCGCTGGTTCAACTGCGTTGAGCCTTGCCTGAAGATCCCGTACATCGAAACGTTTTGGAGTTATTACGAGGACATCGTCCACGTAACGTAACCAAGTGACGCTTGAAGGGATGATGTTGGCGAAGTGTTCGGACTCTAGGTGTTCCATGTATAAGTTGGCTAGGACGGCACTTATTGGGGACCCCATTCCCATGCCGTAGGTTTGTTTGTAGAGCTTGTTATTGAAAGAAAAACAGTTGAAATTAACACAGAGTTCAATCAAGTCAACAAAATCTCCGGGAGGTAGAGGAAGATTAAGGTCCAGATTGACTTTACGTCGTAGAACCTCGATGGCTTTTTTGGTAGGTACTTTTGTGAAGAGGGAAGTCACATCCGAACTACCAAAATAGCCATCGAGGTTCTACGATGTAAAGTCAATCAGGACCTTAATCTTCCTCTACCTCCCGGAGATTTTGTTGACTTGATTGAACTCTGTGTTAATTTCAACTGTTTTTCTTTCAATAACAAGCTCTACAAACAAACCTACGGCATGGGAATGGGGTCCCCCATAAGTGCCGTCCTAGCCAACTTATACATGGAACACCTAGAGTCCGACCACTTCGCCAACATCATCCCTTCAAGCGTCACTTGGTTCGTACACTTCGTACACTTACTAAACGACAAGCAGCGCGTGTGTGCATGAAATTAGGAATTCCTGAAGGCACTTGCTACAAGGGGTGAGAGAGAGAGAAAGAGAGAGAGAGAGAGAGAGAGAGAGAGAGAGAGGGGGGGGGAGAGCAGTGATCCATTACACATGAGAAAGAGGAACATGCAGGAATTACAGATCAGTAAATACAAGAGAGTAATAAAGATCCAGCATTTTTCCGTCTGGGGATAAGGCGAATATACAGAGAGCAAAAATACAAGACTGGAGGAGCACTGCAGGAGGCCTACCGGCCCATGTCAAGTAGGCCCTTCTCAAAATCAAAATCTAAAAGATATCTTTGCCCAGCACATGATCAAAGCTAGCCCAGGGTTTAACCTACTAACACATGCTACGCAAGTCCCACTCAAATTCAACAATTTTCGCTTGTGTATTTGTTTAACCTATTTTTTTAAGTTGCTTAAAGTTTTAGCTTCAATGGCCGTGCTTGGCAGATTGTTTCGCCCATCGAAACACTCCATTGTCAGATAGCAGTTTCGTGGGGGAGGAGATGGAAACGTTTCGCTCATGTTGAAGAGCAGATGTTACAGTAGATGACTGATGTTTAAATCTTTTCCTGCCTCGTGATTAAGTGTAACAGTACCACGCAGTCTTAGTACCCAGTATAACAATACCACAGTCTTAGTACCCAGTGTAACAATACCACTGACTTGCTACCCAGTGTAACAATACCACAGTCTTAGTACCGAGTGTAACAATACCACAGTCTTAGTGCCCAGTGTAACAATACCACTGACTTGCTACCCAGTGTAACAATACCACAGTCTTAGTACCCAGTGTAACAATACCACTGACTTGCTACCCAGTGTAACAATACCACAGTCTTAGTGCCCAGTGTAACAATACCACTGACTTGCTACCCAGTGTAACAATACCACAGTCTTAGTACCCAGTGTAACAATACCACAGTCTTAGTACCCAGTGTAACAATACCACAGTCTTAGTACCCAGTGTAACAATACCACAGTCTTACTACCCAGTGTAACAATACCACAGTCTTACTACCCAGTGTAACAATACCACAGTCTTACTACCCAGTGTAACAATACCACAGTCGTGCTACCCAGTGTAACAATACCACAGTCTTGCTACCCAGTGCAGCAAAACCACAGCCTTGCTACCCAGTGTAACAATACCACAGTCTTACTACCCAGTGTAACAATACCACAGTCTTACTACCCAGTGTAACAATACCACAGTCTTGCTACCCGGTGTAACAATACCACAGCCTTGCTACCCAGTGTAACAATACCACAGTCTTGCTACCCAGTGTAACAATACCACAGTCTTGCTACCCAGTGCAGCAAAACCACAGTCTTGCTACCCAGTGTACCAATACCACAGTCTTGCTACCCAGTGTAACAATACCACAGTCTTGCTACCCAGTGCAGCAAAACCACAGCCTTGCTACCCAGTGTAACAATACCACAGTCTTCCTACCCAGTGTAACAATACCACAGTCTTACTACCCGGTGTAACAATACCACAGTCTTGCTACCCAGTGTAACAATACCACAGTCTTGCTACCAAGTGTAACAATACCACAGTCTTAGTACCCAGTGTAACAATACCACAGTCTTGCTACCCAGTGTAACAATACCACAGTCTTGCTACCCAGTGTAACAATACCATAGTCTTGCTACCCAGTGTAACAATACCACAGTCTTAGTACCCAGTGTAACAATGCCACAGTCTTGCTACCCAGTGTAAAAATACCACAGTCTTGCTACCCAGTGTAACAATACCACAGTCTTGCTACCCAGTGCAACAATACCACAGTCTTGCTACCCAGTGTAAAAATACCACAGTCTTGCTACCCAGTGTAACAATACCACAGTCTTGCTACCCAGTGTAACAATACCACAGTCTTACTACCCAGTGTAACAATACCACAGTCTTACTACCCAGTGTAACAATACCACAGTCTTGCTACCCAGTGCAGCAAAACCACAGCCTTGCTACCCAGTGTAACAATACCACAGTCTTGCTACCCAGTGTAACAATACCACAGTCTTACTACCCAGTGTAACAATACCACAGTCTTGCTACCAAGTGTAACAATACCACAGTCTTAGTACCCAGTGTAACAATACCACAGTCTTGTTACCCAGTGTAACAATACCACAGTCTTGCTACCCAGTGTAACAATACCATAGTCTTGCTACCCAGTGTAACAATACCACAGTCTTAGTACCCAGTGTAACAATACCACAGTCTAGCTACCAAGTGAAACAATACCACAGTCTTGCTACCCAGTGTAACAATACCACAGTCTTGCTACCCAGTGTAACAATACCACAGTCTTAGTACCCAGTGTAACAATACCACAGTCTTGCTACCCAGTGTAACAATACCACAGTCTTGCTACCCAGTGTAACAATACCACAGTCTTGCTACCCAGTGTAACAATACCACAGTCTTGCTACCCAGTGTAACAATACAACAGTCTTGCTACCCAGTGTAACAATACCACAGTCTTGCTACCCAGTGTAACAATACCACAGTCTTGCTACCCAGTGTAACAATACCACAGTCTTGCTACCCAGTGTAACAATACCACAGTCTTGCTACCCAGTGTAACAATACCACAGTCTTGCTACCCAGTGTAACAATACCACAGTCTTTCTACCCAGTGTAACAATACCACAGTCTTGCTACACAGTGTAACAATACCACAGTCTTGCTACCCAGTGTAACAATACCACAGTCTTTCTACCCAGTGTAACAATACCACAGTCTTGCTACCCAGTGTAGCAATACCAGTCTTGCTACCCAGTGTAACAATACCACAGTCTTAGTACCCAGTGTAACAATACCACAGTCTTGCTACCCAGTGAAACAATACCACAGTCTTGCTACCCAGTGTAACAATACCACAGTCTTAGTACCCAGTGTAACAATACCACAGTCTTAGTACCCAGTGTAACAATACCACAGTCTTAGTACCCAGTGTAACAATACCACAGTCTTAGTACCCAGTGTAACAATACAACAGTCTTGCTACCCAGGGTAACAATACCAAAGTCTCACTACCCGGTGTAAGAATACCACAGTCTTGCTACCCAGTGCAGCAATACCAGTCTTGCTACCCAGTGTAACAATACCACAGTCTTAGTACCCAGTGTAACAATACCACAGTCTTGCTACCCAGTGTAACAATACCACAGTCTTAGTACACAGTGTAACAATACCACAGTCTTGCTACCCAGTGTAACAATACCACAGTCTTGCTACCCAGTGTAACAATACCACAGTCTTAGTACCCAGTGTAACAATACCACAGTCTTAGTAACAAGTGTAACAATGCCACAGTCTTGCTACCCAGTGTAACAATACCACAGTCTTACTACACAGTGTGGCAATACCACAGTCTTAGTAACCAGTGTAACAATACCACAGTCTTGCTACCCAGGGTAACAATACCACAGTCTTTCTACCCAGTGTAACAATACCACACTCTTGCTACCCAGTGTAGCAATACCACAGTCTTGCTACCAAGTGTAACAATACCACAGTCTTGCTACCCAGTGTAACAATACCACAGTCTTACTACCCGGTGTAACAATACCACAGTCTTGCTACCCAGTGTAGCAGTACCAGTCTTGCTACCCAGTGTAACAATACCACAGTCTTAGTACCCAGTGTAACAATACCACAGTCTTGCTACCCAGTGTAACAATACCACAGTCTTGCTACCCAGTGTAACAATACCACAGTCTTAGAACCCAGTGTAACAATACCACAGTCTTAGTACCCAGTGTAACAATACCACAGTCTTAGTACCCAGTGTAACAATACCACAGTCTTGCTACCCAGTGTAACAATACCAAAGTCTTACTACCCGGTGTAAGAATACCACAGTCTTGCTACCCAGTGCAGCAATACCACAGTCTTGCTACCCAGTGTAACAATACCACAGTCTTAGTACCCAGTGTAACAATACCACAGTCTTGCTACCCAGTGTAACAATACCACAGTCTTAGTACCCAGTGTAACAATACCACAGTCTTGCTACCCAGTGTAACAATACAACAGTCTTACTACCCAGTGTAACAATACCACAGTCTTAGTACCCAGTGTAACAATACCACAGTCTTAGTAACCAGTGTAACAATGCCACAGTCTTGCTACCCAGTGTAACAATACCACAGTCTTACTACCCAGTGTGGCAATACCACAGTCTTAGTACCCAGTGAAACAATACCACAGTCTTGCTACCCAGTGTGGCAATACCACAGTCTTAGTACCCAGTGTAACAATACCACAGTCTTAGTAACCAGTGTAACAATACCACAGTCTTGCTACCCAGTGTAACAATACCACAGTCTTGCTACCCAGTGTAACAATACCACAGTCTTGCTACCCAGTGTAACAACACCACAGTCTTGCTACCCAGTGTAACAATACACAGTCTTCCTACCCAGTGTAACAATACCACAGTCTTGCTACCCAGTGTAACAATACCACAGTCTTGCTAACCAGTGTAACAATACCACAGTCTTGCTACCCAGTGTAACAATACAACAGTCTTGCTACCCAGGGTAACAATACCACAGTCTCAGTACCCAGTGTAACAATACCACAGTCTTGCTACCCAGTGTAACAATACCACAGTCTTGCTACCCTGTGTAACAATACCACAGTCTTGTTACCCAGTGTAACAATACCACAGTCTTGCTACCCAGTGTAACAATACCACAGTCTTGCTACCCAGTGTAACAATACCACAGTCTTTCTACATAGTGTAACAATACCACAGTCTTAGTACCCAGTGTAACAATACCACAGTCTTGCTACCCATTGCAACAATACCACAGTCTTACTACCCAGTGTAACAACACCACAGTCTTAGTACCCAGCGTAACAATACCACAGTCTTAGTACCCAGTGTAACAATACCTCAGTCTTGCTACCCAGTGCAACAATACCACAGTCGTACTACCAAGCGTAACAACACCACAGTCTTAGTACCCAGCGTAACAATACCACAGTCTTAGTACCCAGTGTAACAATACCACAGTCTTAGTACCCAGTGTAACAATACCACAATCTTGCTACCCAGTGTAATAATACCACAGTCTTAGTATCCAGTGTAACAATACCACAGTCTTAGTACCCAGTGCAACAATACCACAGTCTTACTACCCAGTGTAACAATACCACAGTCTTGCTACCCAGTGTAACAATACCACAGTCTTAGTAAACAGTATAACAATACCAAAATCTTAGTACCCAGTGTAACTATACCACAATCTTAGTACCCAGTGTAACAATACCACAATCTTAGTACCCAGCATAACAATACCACAATCCTAGTACCCAGTGTAACAATACCACAGTCTTAGTACCCAGTGTAACAATACCACAGTCTTAGTTCCCGGTATAACAATACCACAGTCTTACTACCCAGTGTAACAAAACCAGTCTTACTCCCCAGTGTAACAATACCACAGTCTTACTACCCAGTGTAACAATACCACAGTCTTACTACCCAGTTTAACAATACCACAGTCTTGCTACCCAGTGTAACAATACCACAGTCTTACTACCCAGTGTAACAATACCACAGTCTTACTCCCCAGTGTAACAATACCACAGTCTTTCTACCCAGGTTAACAATACCACAGTCTTGCTACCCAGTGTAACAATACCACAGTCTTACTACCCAGGTTAACAATACCACAGTGTTGCTACCCAGTGTAACAATACCACAGTCTTGCTACCCAGTGTAACAATACCACAGTCTTAGTACCCAGTGTAACAATACCACAGTCTTGCTACCCAGTGTAACAATACCACAGTCTTAGTACCCAGTGTAACAATACCACAGTCTTACTACCCAGGTTAACAATACCACAGTCTTGCTACCCAGTGTAACAATACCACAGTCTTGCTACCCAGTGTAACAATACCACAGTCTTACTCCCCAGTGTAACAATACCACAGTCTTACTACCCAGGTTAACAATACCACAGTCTTACTACCCAGGTTAACAATACCACAGTCTTGCTACCCAGTGTAACAATACCACAGTCTTGCTACCCAGTGTAACAATACCACAGTCTTGCTACCCAGTGTAACAATACCACAGTCTTACTACCCAGTGTAACAATACCACAGTCTTGCTACCCAGTATAACAATACCACAGTCTTACTACCCAGTGTAACAATACCACAGTCTTGCTACCCAGTGTAACAATACCACAGTCTTACTACCCAGTGTAACAACACCACAGTCTTACTACCCAGTGTAACAATACCACAGTCTTACTACCCAGTGTAACAATACCACAGTCTTACTACCCAGTGTAAGAATACCACAGTCTTGCTACCCAGTGTAACAATACCACATGCTTTCATTACCCAATGAAATAGTATCCCACACCCTCACCACACAGTGTAACAATAACAGTGCAACAATAACACTCAGTGTAACAATAGCACACAGTGTAACAAAACACACAGTGCAACAATAACACACAGTGTAACAATAACACACAGTGTAACAATAACACACAGTGCAACAATAACACACAGTGTAACAATAACACACAGTGTAACATTAACACACAGTGTATCAATAACAAACAGTGTAACAATAACACACAATGTAACAATAACACACAGTATAACAATAACACATAGTGTAACAATAACACACAGTGCAACAATAACACACAGTGTAACAATAACACACAGTGTAACATTAACACACAGTGTAACAATAACAAACAGTGTAACAATAA
The DNA here is from genome assembly GCF_038502225.1 of Cherax quadricarinatus. Classification (NCBI taxonomy): domain Eukaryota; kingdom Metazoa; phylum Arthropoda; class Malacostraca; order Decapoda; family Parastacidae; genus Cherax; species Cherax quadricarinatus. Next base: position 774,790 of record NC_091350.1, read on the forward strand.
CACACAATGTAACAATAACACACAGTGTAACAATAACACATAGTGTAACAATAACACACAGTGTAACAGTAACACACAATGTAACAAAAACACACAGTGTAACAATAACACACAGTGTAACAATAACACACAGAGTAACAATAACACACAGAGTAACAATTACACACAGAGTAACAAAAACACTCAATGTAACAATAACACACAGTGTAACAATAACACACAGTGTAACAATAACACACAGAGCAACTATAACACACAGAGTAACAATAACACACAGAGTAACAATAACACACAGTGTAACAATAACACAGAGTGTAACAATAACACACAGAGCAACTATAACACACAGTGTAACAATAACACACAGAGCAACTATAACACACAGTGTAACAATAACACACAGTATAACAATAACACACAGTGTAACTATACCACTGTAACAATAACACACAATGTAACAATAACACACAGTGTAACAATAACACAGTGTAACGATAACAGATTGTAACAATAACGCAGAGTGTAACAATAACACACAGTGTAACAATAACACACAGAGTAACAAAAACACTCAATGTAACAATAACACACAGTGTAACAATAACACACAGTGTAACAATAACACACAGAGCAACTATAACACACAGAGTAACAATAACACACAGAGTAACAATAACACACAGTGTAACAATAACACACAGTGTAACAATAACACACAGAGCAACTATAACACACAGTGTAACAATAACACACAGTATAACAATAACACACAGTGTAACTATACCACTGTAACAATAACACACAGTGTAACAATAACACACAGTGTAACAATAACACACAGTGTAACGATAACAGAGTGTAACAATAACGCAGAGTGTAACAATAACACACAGTGTAACAATAACACACAGTGTAACAATAACACACAGTGTAACAAAAACACACAGTGTAACGATAACAGAGTGTAACAATAACGCAGAGTGTAACAATAACACACAGAGTAACAATAACACACAGTGTAACAATAACACACAGTGTAACAATAACACACAGTGTAACAATAACACACAGCGTAACAATAACACACAGTGTAACAATAACACACAGTGTAACAATAACACACAGTGTAACAATAACACACAGTGTAACAATAACACACAGAGTAACAATAACACACAGAGCAACTATAACACACAGAGTAACAATAACACACAGTATAACAATAACACACAGTGTAACAATAACAGTGTAACAATAACACACAGTGTAACAATAACACACAATGTAACAATAACTCACAGTGTAACAATAACAGACAGTGTAACAATAACACACAGTGTAACAATAACACACAGTGTAACAATAACACACAGTGTAAATATAACACACAGCGTAACAATAACACACAGTGTAACAATAACACATAGTGTAACAATAACACACAGTGTAACAATAACACACAGTGTAACAATAACACACAGAGTAACAATAACAAACAGAGTAACAATAACACACAGAGTAACAATAACACACAGTATAACAATAACACACAGTGTAACAATAACAGTGTAACAATAACACACAGTGTAACAATAACACACAATGTAACAGTAACTCACAGTGTAACAATAACAGACAGTGTAACAATAACACACAGTGTAACAATAACACACAGTGTAACAATAACACACAGTGTAACAATAACACATAGTATAACAATAACACACAGTGTAACAATAACACACAGTGTAACAATAACACACAGTGTAACAATAACACAGAGTGTAACAATAACACACAGTGTAACAATAACACACAGTATACAATAACGCTCAGTGTAACAATAACACACAGTGTAACAATAACACACAGTGTAACAATAACACGCAATGTAACAATAACACACAGTGTAACAATAACACACAATGTAACAATAACACACAGTGTAACAATAACACACAGAGTAACAATAACACACAGTGTAACAATAACACGCAGTGTAACAATAAAACACAGTGTAACAATAACACACAGTGTAACAATAACACACAGTGCAACAATAAAACACAGTGTAACAATAACACACTGTGTAACAATAACACTCAGTGTAACAATAACACACAGCGTAACAATAACACACAGTGTAACAATAACACACAGTGTAACAATAACACACAGTGTAACAATAACACACAGTATAACAATAACACACAGTATAACAATAACGCTCAGTGTAACAATAACACACAGTGTAACAATAACACACAGTGTAACAATAACACACAGTGTAACAATAACACACAGTGTAACAATAACACACAGTGTAACAATAACACACAGTGTAACAATAACACACAGTGTAACAATAACACGCAATGTAACAATAACACACAGTGTAACAATAACACACAATGTAACAATAACACACAGTGTAACAATAACACACAGAGTAACAATAACACACAGTGTAACAATAACACGCAGTGTAACAATAAAACACAGTGTAACAATAACACACAGTGTAACAATAACACACAGTGCAACAATAAAACACAGTGTAACAATAACACACTGTGTAACAATAACACTCAGTGTAACAATAACACACAGCGTAACAATAACACACAGTGTAACAATAACACACAGTGTAACAATAACACACAGTGTAACGATAACACACAGTATAACAATAACACACAGTATAACAATAACGCTCAGTGTAACAATAACTCACAGTGTAACAATAACACACAGTGTAACAATAACACTCAGTGTAACAATAACACACAGTGTAACAATAACACACAGTGTAACAATAACACACAGTGTAACAATAACACACAGTATAACAATAACGCTCAGTGTAACAATAACACACAGTGTAACAATAACACACAGTGTAACAATAACACACAGTGTAACAATAACACACAATGTAACAATAACACACAGTGTAACAATAACACACAGTGTAATAATAACACACAGTGTAACAATAAAACACAGTGTAAGAATAAAACACAGTGTAACAATAACACACATTGTAACAATAACACACAGTGTAACAGTAGCACTCAGTGTAACAATAAAACACAGTGTAACAATAACACACAGTGTAACAATAACACACAGAGTAACAATAACACACAGTGTAACAATCACACGCAGTGTAACAATAAAACACAGTGTAACAATAACACACAGTGTAATAGTAAAACACAGTGTAACAATAACATACATGTAACAATAACACACAGTGCAACAATAAAACACAGTGTAACAATAACACACAGTGTAACAATAACACACAGTGTAACAATAAGACACAATGTAAAAATAACACACAGTGTAACAATAAAGCACAGTGTAACAATGACACTCAGTGTAACAATAACACACTGTGTAACAATAACACACAGTGTAACAATAACACACAATGTAACAATAACACACAGTGTAACAATAACACACAGTGTAACAATAACACACAGAGTAACAATAACACACAGTGTAACAATAACACACAGTGTAACAATAATACACAGTGTAACAATAACACTCAGTGTAACAATAACACACAGTGTAACAATAACACACAATGTAACAATAACACACAGTGTAACAATAACACACAGTGTAACAATAACACATAGTATAACAATAACACACAGTGTAACAATAACACACAGTGTAACAATAACACAGAGTGTAACAATAACACAGAGTGTAACAATAACACACAGTGTAACAATAAAACACAGTGTAACAATAACACACAGTGTAACAATCACACACAGTGTAACAATAACACACAGTGTAACAATAACACACAGTGTAACAATAACACACAATTTAACAATAACACACAGTGTAACAATAACACACAGTGTAACAATAGCACACAGTGTAACAATAACACACAGTGTAACAATAACACACAGTGTAACAATAACACACAGTGTAACAATAACACACAGTGTAACAATAACACACAGTGTAACAATAACACACAGTGTAACAATAACACATAGTATAACAATAACACACAGTGTAACAATAACACACAGTGTAACAATAACACAGAGTGTAACAATAACACAGTGTATCAATAACACACAGTGTAACAATAACACAGAGTGTAACAATAACACTCAGTGTAACAATAAAACACAGTGTAACAATAACACACAGTGTAACAATAACACACAGTGTAACAATAACACACAATGTAACAATAACACACAGTGTAACAATAACACACAGTGTAACAATAACACACAATGTAACAATAACACACAGTGTAACAATAACACACAGTGTAATAATAACACACAGTGTAACAATAAAACACAGTGTAAGAATAAAACACAGTGTAACAATAACACACATTGTAACAATAACACACAGTGTAACAGTAGCACTCAGTGTAACAATAAAACACAGTGTAACAATAACACACAGTGTAACAATAACACACGGAGTAACAATAATACACAGTGTAACAATAACACGCAGTGTAACAATAAAACACAGTGTAACAATAACACACAGTGTAATAATAAAACACAGTGTAACAATAACACACATGTAACAATAACACACAGTGCAACAATAAAACGCAGTGTAACAATAACACACAGTGTAACAATAACACACAGTGTAACAATAAGACACAATGTAAAAATAACACAGTGTAATATTAAAGCACAGTGTAACAATGACACTCAGTGTAACAATAACACACTGTGTAACAATAACACACAGTGTAACAATAACACACAGTGTAACAATAACACACAATGTAACAATAACACACAGTGTAACAATAACACACAGTGTAACAATAACACACAGAGTAACAATAACACACAGTGTAACAATAACACACAGTGTAACAATAATACACAGTGTAACAATAACACTCAGTGTAACAATAACACACAGTGTAACAATAACACACAGTGTAACAATAACACACAGTGTAACAATAACACACAGTGTAACAATAACACACAGTGTAACAATAACACATAGTATAACAATAACACACAGTGTAACAATAACACACAGTGTAACAATAACACAGAGTGTAACAATAACACAGAGTGTAACAATAACACACAGTGTAACAATAAAACACAGTGTAACAATAACACACAGTGTAACAATAACACACAGTGTAACAATCACACACAGTGTAACAATAACACACAGTGTAACAATAACACACAGTGTAACAATAACACACAATGTAACAATAACACACAGTGTAACAATAACACACAGTGTAACAATAACACACAGTGTAACAATAACACTCAGTGTAACAACACACAGTGTAACAATAACTCACAGTGTAACAATAACACACAGTGTAACAATAACACACAGTGTAACAATAACACACAGTGTAACAATAACACATAGTATAACAATAACACACAGTGTAACAATAACACACAGTGTAACAATAACACAGAGTGTAACAATAACACAGAGTGTAACAATAACACAGAGTGTAACAATAACACAGAGTGTAACAATAACACTCAGTGTAACAATAAAACACAGTGTAACAATAACACACAGTGTAACAATAACACACAGTGTAACAATAACACACAGTGTAATAATAACACACAGTGTAACAATAACACACAGTGTAACAATAACACAGAGTGTAACAATAACACACAGTGTAACAATAACACACAATGTAACAATAACACACAGTGTAACAATAACACACAGTGTAACAATAACACACAGTGTAACAATAACACACAGTGTAACAATAACACACAGTGTAACAATAACACTCAGTGTAACAGTAACACACAGTGTAACAATAACACACAGTGTAACAATAACACACAGTGTAACAATAACACACAGTGTAACAATAACACAGTGTAACAATAACACACAGTGCAACAATAACACACAGTGTAACAATAACACAGAGTGTAACAATAACACAGAGTGTAACAATAACACACAGTGTAACAATAACACACAATGTAACAATAACACACAATGTAACAATAACACACAGTGTAACAATAACACTCAGTGTAACAATAACACACAGTGTAACAATAACACTCAGTGTAACAGTAACACACAGTGTAACAATAACACACAGTGTAACAATAACACACATTGTAACAATAACACACAGTGTAACAATAACACACATTGTAACAATAACACACAGTGTAACAATAACACACAGTGTAACAATAACACACAGTGTGACAATAACACAGTGTGACAATAACACACAGTGTAACAATAACAGACAGTGTAACAATAACACACAGTGTAACCATAACACACAGAGTAACAATAACACACAGTGTAACAATAACACACAGTGTAACAATAACACACAGTGTAACAATAACACACAGTGTAACAATAACACACAGTGTAACAATAACACACAGTGTAACAATAACTCACAGTGTAACAATAACACACAGTGTAACAATAACACTCAGTGTAACAGTAACACACAGTGTAACAATAACACACAGTGTAACAATAACACACATTGTAACAATAACACACAGTGTAACAATAACACACAGTGTAACAATAACACACAGTGTGACAATAACACACAGTGTAACAATAACACACAGTGTAACAATAACACACAGTGTAACAATAACACACAGTGTGACAATAACACACAGTGTAACAATAACACACAGTGTAACAAAAACACACAATGTAACACACACAGTGTAACAATAACACAGTGTAACAATAACACACAGTGTAACAATAGCACACAGTGTAACAGTGTAACAATAGCAGACAGTGTAACAATAACACACAGTGTAACAATAACACACAGTGTAACAATAACACACAGTAACAATAACACACAGTGTAACAATAACACACAGTGTAACAATAACACACAGTGTAACAATAGACAATGTAACAATAACACACAGTGTAACAATAACACACAGTGTAACAATAACACACAGTGTAACAATAACACACAGTGTAACAATAACACACAGTGTAACAATAACACACAGTGTGACAATAACACACAGTGTAACAATAACACACAGTGTGACAATAACACACAGTGTAACAATAACACACAGTGTAACAATAACACACAGTGTAACAATAACACACAGTGTAACAATAACACACAGTGTAACAATAACACACAGTGTGACAATAACACACAGTGTAACAATAACACACACCTTACAGCAATAATTAGTTTAACCAAATGTTAGGCTTCTCATTTTAATCAAAATAACAGATAACTAAAAAGATTTTGTAACTCTCTGTATGTTACTCTTATTAATTAAGAATGAAATAAAAGGGAAACAGGACCAGTCAAGTTGATAAATCAAACACATGTACAATACTTGGCTGTCTTCATTGTGGAAACGTTTCGCCACACAGTAGCTTTTGTACTGTGGCGAATCGTTTTTATAATGAAGATAGCCAAGTGTTACACATATGGCTAATTTATTACTCTTTAAGTAAAAAAAAAATATTCTTTTTATAAAATTGAAACGATGTATTTTTAGTGTGAAGTATAAAAGGGGGCAAATCTCCCCTGTCTCCCATTTTTGAGCCTTATTGTAGGGGTCCAGGGAGAAAAATCACTTAAATGTACATCGTAGAAATGTAAATCTTGTTAATATAAGCATAGTTAATGCCGGCGATATCTGGAAGCCTCGCTATGATACTCAACCTGGCAAAGCAACACCTAGCTAACAACACAGGAGTCACATGATCCCATACAGCATTCTTCAGGTCACCAAGTGTTACTCACACCTCAGTCTCCTATATACACTGTCTTTTTAACTGATGTGTGCCTCCATACGCCGATTCGATAAAAACATGATGATACTTCCCCTGTGGGAAGCCACGACCGGGACACCAGATTGAGAAAACCCGGACCAGGATGCTCTAGCGAACCTACCTGTACTCTGTACCTCTGTAAGAAGTGATCAAGGTCCTAAAACCGAAACGTTTTCTAAAAAATATGTCCTAGTGTTTGCCTCATGTGTCTTTTGAAACATCGTAATGTATATGAGAGAGTCCATACATATTCATATATATATATATATATATATATATATATATATATATATATATATATATATATATATATATATATATATATATATATAATATTAATAAAATAAATTTTTATTCATTTGTGTGCCTCTTCATATGATGTTTTTATAAATATACTACGGGTGTTCACATTTCTCTGTCTTGGGAATTTATATTACATTAAACTGCGGTTGTAGAGTGCTCGGTTCACAACCAAAGGGACCTGGGTTCGATACACAGGCACGCCGGCCGTCTCCCACCAAGGGAGGGTGACCCAAAAAGACAGAAAAAGCTTTCATCATCATTCAGCACTATCACCAACACTCATACATAATCACACTGCCTTTGCAGTGGCGCCCAGACACTACAGTTCAGATGTCCCTCCAAACTGCCAATGTTCCAAACCCCTCGAGCATCCATCTACCTAAACATTTGACAAACTGTTGTTATATAATATACACATACACAGAACATTTTATTAGACAACGTTTCGCCTACTGTGGCGAAAGTCCAATGTAAGAAAGGTCTCCCAGTAAGTATCTTAAGCATTGCGTCCCGTGATTTTTTTTTCACATTTTATGGACATTGATTTACTCAGTATATGAACCAAATGGCTGTGTTAAATGTCTGTATTAAACACGTTCTTGTCGTAGACACACGATGGTAAATATACTAAGACTTATTCCATGATATTCCTTAAATATAGACTGAGAATGTGTTCCAGTGTCTCAAAGAAAACAGGGAAGTACTAGCTGTCATTGGAACAGCATTTCTCTCTGTGTAAGTATTTTTCAAGTCACTGAGGTGATAAAACTCTGCAGAGAGATGAACGTGTAGTCTTCTATATTTTAAGCAATACTCTCCCTAGTCATTCAGGGGACACCCTGTTGATTCAGGGGTCACCCTGTTGATTCAGGGGTCACCCTGTTGATTCAGGGGTCACCCTGTTGATTCAGGGGTCACCCTGTTGATTCAGGGGTCACCCTGTTGATTCAGTGGTCACCCTGTTGATTCAGGGGATCCCATGCTGTATTGAGAGATCACTCTCGGTATTGTGTACCATTTATATACAACTTGTCAGACAAATCAACACTGAATCTTAGTACTAAGCACATCTCCACGCCCTTAGAAAATTAATTGCAAATTAAAGATACACATATGTTACATATGTGTCCACTTCTTCATCTCTTCGCTATTATATACCATTTATATACAGCCCTACACCTCCTACTCTGCTTTAAAAATCCCCATTAGTGTGTAGGTAAACACAGTATCCAGCAGCTGCCATTTGGATCTGGTCTGGAAGGAGCAGAAGCGACTCTTTTAGCGTTGGGTCCTGTAGGTAAAAATAAATGGAATGGAAATACTGACAAGATAAGCAAAAACAAAATCTTTTATACTTGGTTTAGGATATTTATTAAAGGGTATGTCTCGTCACGACTGGCCGTCTTCAGTCCTAGGAAGAAGCCGCTCCTAGCGAAGCGTTACTTCTAATAACTGAAGTGTACGAAAGCGTCTTTTTTCTTATCTTGAAGATGTTTGGGGAAGTAGAAGGCATCTCAGTTACTGTGGTCGAGGGGCAGTGTGTGTGTGTGTGTGTGTGTGTGTGGGAAGGAGGCAGTCAGCACCGGCAGTAACTGGCTCTCTGGCATGTCATATTCTGTACCGGCTCTGCCAAGTACCCGGCATTACAGTATTGTCATGCGCCTACGGTGACCAGCAAATATATCATCCAGAGCGTGTGTTTCTACGCTAACTCAACCTCCTCGCTCGATTCTGGCCAAAGTGTTCATCCTGGCTCTCTTCTCTCAGTCTCCCTTCCTTGATCCTGTCACTGGCTTCTCTTTCAATTGGTTAAAAATTGGTATAAATCATTTGCAATCGTGTCATTACGATTTCTTAAGTCATTGCTGGTAAAATATTATGATTTGTCTCAATTTTCTCCTTAAAATGCATTTTAGAGAAGTTTGATTTACAATTATGAAGATTTACGTGTTTCTACACAATTTATGTATAACATCAATTCTCTTGTTTGTATTTTATCGAGGAAACGTTTCGCCACGATTGAAAAAAAAAGAAAAGAACATTGAAGAACATTCGTGGCATAACTTGCACACTCTTCTTCCAGGATGTCTTTTCTGGGATATTTCTTTCAGTCGTTTATCGCTTGAATCTGTCCAAATTCCCTTCGGATTTTTCTCCCAGAATCTCTGTGTCGTTGCTAACCTCAGACTTAGGCATCTTAGAAGCTTTCTTCCTGTCTTATCGCTTGTTTCTGACTAAAATATTTTCGAGTACTTTTCTTTAGTTCTTTTTGCTTAAATTTGTCCAAACTTTTATTTAATATTTCCTCCTGTCTCCCTATCGCTTGACTCAGTGCAAATTATTTTCAAGAAAACTTTTTGATTCTTGCCTCCTGCAGACCACAATGTTGACATTTAGACCCCTCTTTCCTGTCTTCCTTCTCTGTTGTCTGCCTTACTGTCTGCTTCATCGGTTCTTTACAAATTGTCATCTTGGAACCCTTGCCGTCTTTCTTCCTTTGCCCTGCCACTTCCTTGTCTTCAGATTGTCTTCTTGGAATTCTCCCTGCCTTCCTGTCTTGCTCTTTCGTTTGCATCAAGCCAATGAATCATTGTGTTGGTGCTTTCTATCCGGCCTCCCTCCCTGCCCTGTCTCTTGTTGGTGGCCTATAAATTAAAAAAATGAAGTCCTTGAAAATCTGAGAACAAATCTGGGCACAAAATTGAAACACATGTAAAAGATACCTGTGAACATTAAAATGGTATAAAATACCGACAGGTTGTTAGGTAAGACACATTGTGTCTTACCTAACAACAGACTATGGAACAATGCTCTTCTCCAGACTGAGGGACTGACCACCTCAAAACTTCAAGGGTGATGGACTGATTACATCGTCTTCAAGTATCTTCTGCTTCTATCAACTTTTCTGTACTCGACTGAAGAAGCCTACTGTGTAGGCGAAACGTTTCGAAATAAAGATACCTAACTGTTGCATATGTGTCTTACCTAACAAAAGATACCTGTATATTCCACGTCAGTCACAGATCCTCTCCTTCATAGCATCCCTGAACGAGGCAGAAAGATGCAGATCACTCTTTATCTGTTTCGGTTTTTCCGTCCAGGAGGTTTAAACCTTTACAGTGATCAGTGTTTATGAGACTTGAAGCAAAGCAATATTGACTTGGGTCACACCAGATCCTAATATGACCTGGGTACTCCTGGATACCACGAAAGTACCAACAACAACAACTGAGTAACATAAGCGCTGACAACAAGGATAAACAACTGATTGTAATACAAAGTACAGATATTATATAAATACTTATAAAAACCAAGCTTTAATTTAGAGAATTTCGCTCAAAGCTAAACGTTTTCCTCGGCTAAAAATATCTTTCCATTACGCCAACAGACTACTTGACTCTACATCAAGAAGTATAAATAACAGAAGACCAGAGGTTATTATACAACTCTCTATCCCTGTTAAGACTTGATTTATACGACCCAGTATGGACATAATTGCATTGGAAAACATAAAGAAAGAGATGAGAGATTTATTCCCTGTATGAGAACACTTTTTTTCTCTACGAAGACAGGTTATTAACAATGAATTTACTCTCTCTGGAGAAGCTTAGATTTAGATAAAATATGATTTAACTCTCTAAATGGAAATTTGAAATAAAAGGGATGTAAATAAGTGTAAGGAATAGCCAAGAGAGAACTCGTAAGAAACTCGCACTTCTGGGAGAAACTTAGGACGGCGTTTCGACCCGTGCTAAACCATCGTCCAATCAAGATGGACAAATTTGTATGTAGCGAGAATGTAACAAAGCACTGGAGCTACTATGCAACTGTAAATGGCTATAACAAACTTAATAAATAGGGCCATTAATGGGAATACTTACAGAAAACTTAATTATTTGTCTAACTTATTTTTAAAAGTGGGAAAGGGTGGGTATGAGCAGAACCTACCTTGCATAGGCCTACTATAATGTTTTAGTTTTTTACTCAAAAGCAGAATCTGGTATACGTTCTTGCTTACTGATTGCTTGTTTCCATGTCTGTCTTCTTGCATGTGTGCCTTTCCCTCAGTTTGCCAGCTTGTCTGTCTGTTGTATACCTTTCTGTTTGCTTACCTGGCAACCACTTGCCTGCCTACTGCTTGTCTGCCAACCTCTTTCCTTCTTACCACTTGCCTGCTACTTGCCTGTCTACCACTTGCCTGACTGCCATTTCCCTGACTGCCACTTCCCTGACTGCCACTTGCCTGACTGCCACTTGCCTGACTGCCACTTGCCTGACTGCCACTTGCCTGACTGCCACTTGCCTGACTGCCACTTGCCTGACTGCCACTTGCCTGACTGCCACTTGCCTGTCTACCACTTGCCTGACTGTCTGTCGCGGTGTACGTGAGCTGCTAGACTGATATTCTCTTATCTTACTGATGAAGCTCAAGGAATATGCTTGAACCTCTCCATTATAACCTCTTCATATTACCGACCACCGCTTTCTAACGCACGTAACCTTACACTCTCCCGCTCTGGCGAATTTAATCGTCAGTAAATTCCTGAGACACACCATATCCAGCCAAGACAGGACTCGCAGCAATGGCTTCAAGGTGGAAAAATTCAGATTTATTAAGGATATAAAGAAACACTGGTTTGGTAATAGAGTTGTGGATGAGTGGGACAAACTCCCCGGTACAGTTATAGAAGCTAAAACGTTGTGTAGTTTTAAAAATAGGTTAGATAAATGCGTGAGTGGGTGTGGGTGGGTGTGAGTTGGAACTGACTAGCTTGTGCTACTAGGTCAGATGCCGTGCTCCTTCCTTAAGTGAATGTGACCTGACCAAACTAGGTTAGGGCATTGGCTGAAGCCGGTAGGAGACTTGGACCTGCCTCGCATGGGCCAGTAGGCCTGCTGCAGTGTTCCTTCTTTCTTATGTTCTTATGTCCAGCAAGAGATGAGAGGTTGAACTCTAACAGTCAGGTCTAGTAGTGCTGACTTTGGCGGTTGGTCATTCATGGCAGGGGAAGGATGGAAGAGAAGAATTAATTGATGACTTTGAACGGGGGTCTTGATTCAAGGCACTGAAGCTGCCCTCCAATATCCTCGAATCAGATCTGATCACCTCCCATCTTCTAGGCGTTGTACGACCCTTTCGGGATTAGAGCCTCCAATTATTATTATTATTATTATTATTATTATTATTATTATTATTATTATTATTATTATTATTATTATTATTATTAACAGTGGTATGTTGAAACTCACTGATTAGGCCAAACGTCAGTAAAAGCTCTGTAAAACCATACACTTTTTTTTTATTAATATTTAGATCTACTGAATAATTTGAGGACAGGAATATACACACTTGTTCTTATCCTTGTGAAGTGAAAACTTAGATACATATACAACATTTGAGTATTTTTATTTGTAGGCGTTTCGCCATCCTTGTATTGCATTAATAAAGCCAATGGATGGCGAAACGTCTACAAATAAAAATACAGCATTGTACTTTGCCATTCATGTTAGATTTTGAGAAGTGCTTATTAAACTTTGATATCCCAACTTTGAGATTGATTTGTGTGTCTCTGTGATTCACTGCTTGTGTCAGAGTCCGGAAATGCTATTCAGGAAGGCTGGTGTGAACTGGCTTCACCTAGTCATGGTGCAGCTTAATATGTACCGAGGAAGCAGCTCAGGTTAGTCAGCCCAGACTAGATGGAAATAAATGGTATAAAATACCGACACAATGGAAATATAAACACATATGCAGTATAATGTGATCCTTTATTGACAACGTTTCGCCCACACAGTGGGTTTTTTCACAAACAGATCTACCTGGGGTGGAAGGTACGCGAGTATTTATAGATCTACCAGATCTACCCCAGGTAGATCTGTTTGTGACTTGAAAAAGCCCACTGTGTGGGCGAAACGTTGTCAATAAAGGATCACATTATACTGCATGTGTTTATATTTCCAGCCCAGACTAACTTCTTCTGTTGGACGATACTATGATCGGTTGATTTATGATTAAGACAAGTGTATCCAGCACTTGGGTATCTTTATTGCTGAAACGTTTCGCCCATACGGTAGGCTTCTTCAGTCACATACAGAGGCAGGAGGTGTAGTAGTAGTGAAATGAAGATGTAATCAGTCTCTCAGCCTTGGAGAATTAGTGTTTGAGGAGGTCAGTCCTGTGTCATTGTGTATGTGTGTGTGTGTGTGTGTTTGTGTGTGTGTGTTTGTGTGTGTGTGTTTGTGTGTGTGTGTGTTTGTGTGTGTGTGTGTGTGTGTGTGTGTGTGTGTGTGTGTGTGTGTGTGTGTGTGTGTGTGTGTGTGTACATCTATGAATCTCTTTAGGCTGGTGTGAGTCGGCTTAATCAGTAATAACTTAACCCGGTGAGTGTCAAGCCGAGGATCACCTTCGTCAAGTAGAGAAGGCTCTGAACTGGCTTTTGAGACAACGTTTCGCACTGTGTAGAGCTTCATGTACACACAACAAAACGTTCTCTAAATTCAGTCATACCCCACTTTCGGCCTACGTCAAACTTACCTTTACGTCACTTTTCTAGACTAAATTTAAGTTCAGTGAACGTCATTACGTCCGACTTTACGTCTTTCAGCAACGTCACCTACGTCATACTTTTTAAATTGTGTTCATTATTCTTTTAAAAAAATATAACTAAAAATTATTTTAAGTCTTATTTAAGGTTTATCAATAGTTATATTTCTTCAAACCATACCACGGGCGGGAAGAACCCGCGGTCAGAGAGTCTCAAAACTCCAGACCGTCGCGTTAGCTCAGCTAGCGTGGCCGTGACGAACTCTAGCTCAAGTCCCCTCTTTGAGGGGACTTGAGCTGGAGATTCGTCTGTAAAAACTTGCATTTGTGGTCACAGAGGTGCCTGTGCTAACTTTCCTATGGTGTAGAAATATACCTAGTTGGATGAATCTTATTGTGGCTAGCTGGTCTAGTGGCTAACGCGACGGTCTGGAGTTTTGAGACTCTATGACCGCGGGTTTTATTCCCGCCCGTGGCATGGTTTATTTGCAATCGTGTCATTACGATTTCGTGAGTCAGTTATATTCTTTCGTGAGTTATTTACTCGAATTTTACGATGTTTAACATCATTTTAAGGCATTGTTGAGGCATTATGACCAGTTTACGTCAAAAACCGCATTACGTCACGGCTCTCGGAACCAATTAATGACGCAGGGCGGGGTATAACTGTACACGTTTGTTCCTCAGTATGGAAGAAGACAGGAGGAGTGAATATTGGTCTGTAAAAAAGGTATTTAAACTGAGGATGGAGAAAGAAGAAATTGCTATCAAATCTACGAATTCATTCACTGTGAAAAAAAAAAAAAAACATACCATGAGTGGGGTTTGTTTGCAATCGTGTCATTACGATTTCGTGAGTCATTCACTGTATTTCAGGAGAAATGGGATTTCTTTTTGATTACAGAGTAAACTTCATCAGTTGAATACATAGGTGGCGTATGTGAAGACTACAGGAAGAGTGGAGAGTAATAGATAATGCCATCAATCCATCAATCTTGTAGAAATAGTTACAGATCTACTCAGGTTTCTATCTGCATTTCTGTAGCATTCCGTTGCATTTTTTGGAATAAATTTCCATGGAGGGTACACACAAGTGTCCACCACCGAGTGCAGATCATTCATATTTATATCTGAAGTGTGACAAATGCTGGTGTCCAATTCACATTCCTTCCCACGATGTCTCTGATCATTGCGCTCTCCATCTGGTCATCAAATGGATTGAAGACAGCGTTGTTACTCGGTATTCTGCCTATCCCCGGCCGTGCAGGGCCTGGGGATGACTTCTCCAAGGATTGAGATGGTAAGCAAGACACATGTCCAACATATACTGTTGACTTATCTACTCTACTATTCCCACTGCTAACATTGTATCTATCACTACTTTTCCTCTTCCCTTGTCCTGCCTCTCTTTGTCCCGTTCCTGTCCTCCTCTCGTATAGATACTGCCTCCATTAACTTCTTGTGTTGGTGTGACTAGTTAATGGTACAAGTCGGGTCGAAATGTCGTCATAATTTCCTTTCTCCCATCTGCTGGTTATTTGTGAATTGTTCCAGTCACAGTATTGTGCCTTTTTTTTTCCTTCGTGTACAACAGTATCTTTATTCCGAAACGTTTCGCCCACACAGCAGGCTTCTTCAGTCGAATACAGAGAAGGCAGCATAAGCAGTAGATACGTATAGATGATATAGTCACTTCCTCAAAATCATCATATTCACAAGGATTTTTTTTGCAAGGATATGTATTCAAGGATACAGGGAGTTTGCTTGAAGGATGGCGTTCTAAGGATAGCTATCAGAAGGATGCAGATCCTTCAAAGATAGCTTTAACAAAGACAAGCATCCCTCGCTCTAAGCTTAGCCTTGAGGGTAGGAATCCTTCAAAGGATGACTGCTACATAGACAGGACTACTTCGTCCCTAGTATACCTTCCACAAGGATAGCAGCATTCAGAACTCATCTAATCATCCCGTATCCTTCATCTCAAACATGACATAACTCGCAATGTGTTACATTTTCACCAAAACTAACCTATCAACTGACTAATAACCCAATCTAACCCAATCCCAATCCCAATCCAACCTAACCTAACCTAACCTAACCTAACCTAACCTAACCCAATCCCACCTAACTCTAACCTAACCTAACTAACCCAACCCAACCCAATCCAACTCCAACTCTAACTCCAACCCAACCCACCTAACCAATCCCAACTTAACTCAACTCTAACTCAACCCAACCTAACCCAACCTAACCTAACCTAATCCCAATCCCAACTCAACCCAACCTAACTAACCCAACTCCAACCTAACCTAACCTAACTCAACCCAATCCCAACCCAACCCAACCAACCCAACCTAAATCCCAACCTAACCTAACTCCAACCTAACCCAACCCAACCTAACCAAATCCCAACTTCCAACCTAACCCAACCCAACCTAACCTAACCTAACTTAACTCTAACCTAATCCTAAATCCCAATCCCAACTAACCTAACTTAATCCCAATCAACCTAACTCAACTTAACTTAACCTAACCTAATCCCAACCTACTAACTTAACTCCAATCCCAATCCAACTCAACCTAACCCCAACTCCAACTCCAACCCAACTAACCTAATCCCAATCCCATCTACAAACATGCACTTCCTCACCCCATCCTAACCTAATCCAAATCCCAACCTAACTCCAATCCCAACTCTAACCTAACCAACTCCAATCTCCAATCCCAACCAACCCAACCTAACCTAACCTAACCTAACCTAACCTAACTCAACCCAACCAACTCAACCTAACCTAACCTAACCTAACCTAACCTAACCTAACCTAACCTAACCTAACCTAACCTAACCCAGCCTAACCTAACCTAACCTAACCTAACCCAGCCTAACCTAACCTAATCTAACCTAACCTAATATACCCTAACCAAATTTAACCTTATCCAACCTAACCTTACCTAACCTAACCTAACCTAACCTAACCTAACCTAACCTAACCTAACTCCAATCCCACTCCAACTCTAACCTAATATAAATTCTAACCAAATTAACTCATCCAAACCCACCTACCTAATCCCATCCCAACTCTAACCTCCAACCTAACCTAACCTAACCTAACTCTTAACCTAACTCAACCTAACCTAACCCAACCTAGCCTATCCCAGCCCAACCTAACCTAACCTAACCTAACCTAACCCAGCCTCCAATCCCAACCTAATCTAACCCAACCCACGTACTCCTAACCAAATTTAACCTTATCCAACCTAACCTTACCTAACCTAACCTAACCTAACCTAACCTAACCTAACCTAACCTAACCTTACCTAACCTTATCTTACCTAACCTTATCTTACCTAACCTAACCTAACCTTACCTAACCTAACCTCGCCTAATCAAACCTAACCTAATTTAACCTTACTCAATATAAAGTAGCCTAGCATAAGCAGTATTAGATTTCACAGAGGCTAACATAGTACAGAAATCAATAAATTGAAATGTGAGCGAGAACGCACGTTATAATTGGAAGTCACACTGTGTTTTAATTATTAACAGTATCACTAAAACCCAAGTGGGTTTTTTTTTAGATGTATCTAATTTATTCATGTTTAAAAGCCCATTTCTAAAACCGAATACGTGTCCTCATTGGTATAACTCATTTCAAAAGCCATTTCTCAACCCGTTTCAAAGCCCATTTCAAAACCCATTTTTTAACTCATTCCAAAACCCATTTCAAAACCTAATTCAAAACCCACTGCAAATCCCATTTCAAAACCCATTTCCCAATATCTTCTTTTCTAGACAATCGCCACCTATTTCATGCACTTCTAGTTACTCCTATTTCCTAATCCCAATGCATGTCTTGTCCCCTGTTTTCGGATCCATGAATGTCTTCTCGCCCGTTTCCTAATCCACGGCAGTGTCACCCATTTCTCATGCATTTCCCAAAGCCTTTTTTATTAAATTCCCTAATTCCTTCTCTCTTATTTCCCCATTTCCCGTGTTAAAATCACCCCCTTTTCCTAATTCATTCGGCATTTCCTTTTAATCTCCAATAACTGCGTTTCCCAATCCACCTGTGTCTAATAACCTTTATCAGAGTTGACACTTGTCCAGTAACCTGTATTTCAGTCCACACGTGTCCCATAACCTATATCACAATTCACACGTGTCTAATAATTATTTTCTCGTAGCCATGTCCAGTTTGTAGGCAGCGTGTCAAATTGCCTATTACCCAATTCAGGCGAGTCCTGTCATCCATTTTCTAATCCATACGAGTCCTGTCACCCATTTCTCATTCCCCGCGTGTCCTGTCACCCATTTCCCAATCTTACGTGTCTGGTGGTGATTCCTCAGGCAGTCTTCTCTTGCCTAAACTGCTCAGCCATTCTTCTCAACCACTGACTAACAAGGTTCTACCTCGTCGCCTCTGTATCAATTATCCTCTATAAGTTCTCTCTCTCTCTCTCTCTCTCTCTCTCTCTCTCTCTCTCTCTCTCTCTCTCTCTCTCTCTCTCTCTCTCTCTCTCTCTCTCTCTCTCTCTCTCTCTCTCTCTCTCTTCTTTACACAGGGTTTTACAAGGTTATGTTAAGGTTCTTAACTTTACAAGCTAAGAGCTGTTACCTACATCAGCTCATTTAAAAGTCTCTATCTCTCTCTCTCTCTCTCTGTCTCTCTCTGTCTCTGTCTCTCTCTGTCTCTGTCTGTCTCTCTCTGTCTCTGTCTGTCTCTCTGTCTGTCTGTCTGTCTGTTTCTCTCTGTCTCTGTCTCTGTCTGTCTCTGTCTGTCTGTCTGTCTGTCTGCCTGTCTGTCTGTCTCTCTCTCTCTCTCTCTCTCTCTCTCTCTCTCTCTCTCTCTCTCTCTCTCTCTCAATGTCACACAAAAAATTGTACGAGAAGGCCAAATGTTATCTAAGTTTAAAGTTAAAATAGCAACACTTAAAGTTATCGCGATAACTGCGACCAACTCAGACAGTGTGTTTCTAACTTTCTCTCTTGTTATGACGGGTCAAGATATACACTCGGATTCGAACCCTGGAGCTGAACTCTTCTCCAGGTTGAGGGACTGACCACCTCAAACACTTTTCTCCAAGGGTGATAGACTGATTACATCATCTTTATTTCATGACTGAAGAAGCCTGCTGTGTAGGCGAAACGTTTCGTCAATAAACATACCCAGCTGTTGCACATGTGTCTTAATCTTCAAGTACTGAGCGTGTTTCCTGACACCTGTAATCCCTGTTCACCTAGCAGTAAGTAGGTACCTGGGTGCTAGGTGACTGTTGTGAGTCGCATCCTGGGGAAGTGTGGTAGAATTAGCTGATGGTAAGGGTATGTAGGTGTTTTAAGGTTCTTGCAGGTGCTGTGGTGGTTAGGGTAGGTGCCTCAAGGTTATTGCAGGTGTTGTGGTGGCCAGGGTAGGTGTTTTAAGACTCTTGCAGGTGTTGTGGTGGCCAGAGTGGGTGCTTCAACGTTCTTGCAGGTACTGTGGCAGCCAGGGTAGGTGTTTCAAGGTTGTTGCAGGTGTTGTGATGGTTTGCACAAACACTACAGATGGCAAGACAGTCCTCACGTCGAGCTAAGTCACGAAATAATTACCTTCCTAAGGGTTTCCGGGTTTCTAACCCTCCTGGCCAATAATCCAAAAAATGAATATGGCTAGAAAGTGATTGAATGAGTAACGGTGAAAGTGTTTCCTCTCTTTCCCCTCACCCAACCTCAGTGAGAGGTAAAGTGAGGGAAAAGAAAAGGAGAATTGTGATCTGTTAACTCAGCAAGCGAATTTTACTGCGAGAAAAGAAAACAAAAAAGACACAATACTTTGGCTGGAACAATACACGTATAACCATGTGCTTACCATAATCCCCAAATCCTTGTCGCAATCTGTATGGCTAAGTTCTACGTTATTTAACTTATAAGTACTAGGGTTATAGACACTCCCAAGCTTCAGAACCTTGCATTTATCTACATTGAACAGCATCTGCCACTATTCTGACCAGGAATTGAGTTTATCTAAATCCTCCTGAAGTTCCGTGACATCTAAGTTTGAATCAATTATCCTACCTATCTTTGTGTCATCGGCGAATTTGCTCATATCACTAGTAATTCCCTCATCAAGGTCATTGATATATATTATGAACAACAACGGACCTAAGACTGATCCCTGTGGAACGCCACTTGTTACAGATCCCCACTCGGATTTAACCCCATTTAAGCATACTCTCTGCTTCCTATTGGTGACCCATGACTCGATCCATGACAGCACTTTTCTCCCAATGCCATGAGCTGCCACTTTCTTTAACAGTCTCTGGTGCGGAACTCTATCAAAAGCCTTACTAAAATCTAAATAAACAATATCGAATTCTTTATCATGATCAACAGCCTCAAAAGCTTTACTGAAGAAGGTTAATAAATTAGTTAGGCAGGAACGGCCCCTCGTGAATCCATGCTGAGTATCATTAATCAAGCTGTGCTTATCCAGATGGCTTCTTATATTATCAGCTATAATTGACTCTAGTAATTTGCCTACAATTGTGGTCAGGCTTATTGGGCGGTAATTTGACGGTAACGACTTGCCCCCTGTTTTAAAAATAGGAATAACATTAGCCATCTTCCACATATCAGGCACTACACATGTTTGAAGAGAAATATTATAAATATTAGTCAATGGTTCACAAAATTCTATTTTACACTCTTTAAGAACCCTTGAAAAAAGTTCATCAGGGCCCGGGGATTTATTTTGCTTTAACCAGTCTGTCTGTTTGATAACCATTTCGCTAGTGACTGATATTGCATAATTTATCATCATCAGGCCCACTATAAAAATCAATTACTAGGATATTGTTAGTGTTTTCCTGAGCGAGAGAAAATAATTATTAAGAATCGAGCACATTTCATTTTCCTTGTCAGTAAGGTGCCGAGTTATTTTTAAGGGGACCTATCTTATCTCTAACTTTTGTTCTATAAACCTGGAAAAAACTTTTTGGGTTAGTTTTAGAATCCCTAGCAACTTTAATTTCATAGTCCCTTTTAGCTTTTCTTATCCCCTGTTTAATGTCCCTCTTAATGTCAATATACTGATTCATAAGATGATCCTCCCCTCTTTTGATACGCCTATAAATTCCTTTTTTCTGTCCTAAAAGATATTTGAGCCTATTATTCATCCATTTGGGGTCATTTCTATTCGATCTAATTTCTTTATATGGGATAAATGTTCTTTGGGCAGCATGTATTGTGTTAAGAAAGCTGTCCTACTGATAGCTCTCTTCGTTACTCCAGTCCATAGATGCACTTGTGTCCTTTTACTTTACATATTGTCGGTAATTCTACCAACATTATTACAGTTGGGTATCTTTACTGATGAAACGTTTCGCCCACACGGCTTTGAGGGGACTTGAGCTAGAGTTCGTCACGGCCATGCTAGCGGGAGATTCATCTGTAAAAACTTGCATTTGTGGACACAGTGGTGCCTATGGTAACCTCCTATGGTGTAGAAATATACCTAGTTGGATGAATCTTATTGTAGCTAGCTGGCCCAGTGGCTAACACGTGGGTCTGGAGTTTTGTAACTCTCTGATCGAGAGTTCTAACCCTTCCCGTGGTATGGTTTCTTCAGTCACATGAAGAGGCAGTAGGTGTAGAAGTGAAATGAAGATAATGTAATCAGTCTATCACCTCAAATACTCTTTCTCCAATGCTAATGGACTGATTACATTTTAACAATACACATACCCAACAGATGTACAAGTTTCTTGATCATCTGCGCTCTTGTGTAGACTCTAACTCCTTTTCTTGTCAAGGTAAATTTATAATCTTTTCCGGAATTTATTTTTTAGGTATACTAAACGTAATTTTTATGCTAATAGTTTTACGTAAATCTGAGAATTTCTCCTCTCTGTTCCCTTGGGCCTTATTTCTGACATTCCTATTTTTACTGTAACACTTTTCAGTGATAACTAAGTCACATTTTGTTATTCTGTTAACTCAGACTTATTATTGCAATTTTAACTTTATTACTGCATCTACATATCAGTAATTAATTTCAATTTCAGTTTTACATTTTATTTTTTCGTATTCGTTTAATTTCGACAGATTCTCATGATGCAATGTGAATATTAATTAATTACTCTGCTGTACGAATACTTGCATATATACATGCATATATACATGCATGTATACGTCAGCCATGATCACACATTAATTACATGCTTCTAAGCCTTGACCCAGGTCATTGTAAGCCTGATCTGTAAGACTGGATTTTAAGGTTCCTGTATACATAAAAGGAGTTGTTCCGTGGCGAGCCTCCAGTAACACAGGAACAACGTTACTGAGATCTTTGCTATGGAATTATCCAAGCTTCTTCCTTCTCTTCGCTGTTCTCGTGAACCTGAAGCAGCGTACCACGTAAACAAACACGAATTGGAACAATTTGTATATATATATATATATATATATATATATATATATATATATATATATATATATATATATATATATATATATATATATATATATATATATATATATATATATATATATATATTTGCCTAGTATGGGTCAACAGGCCTACTGCAGTGTTCCTCCTTTCTTATGTTCTTAAGAGTACCTAGACCGTATATATATATATATATATATATATATATATATATATATATATATATATATATATATATATATATATATATATATATATATATATATATATATATATATACATATATATATATATATATATATATATATATATATATATATATATATATATATATATATATATATATATATATATACACTGAGAGAGAGAGAGAGAGAGAGAGAGAGACTGACATTCCTCATCATCATCTGTTGGAGATAAGCAAGATGATATGGCAGTATTATGACAGCATCCCACATAGTACCTGCACACACATATACGACGGTGCTAAGAACATCTCGCTGAATCCAGTGACAATTCCTGGAACACAGAGTCACAGAGATGTGTAATAAAGAGAGGAACCAGAGGGCGTTAAAATGTGTGAAGAGAGAGACTTGTAAGGAAGAGAGGTGTGAAGAAAGATATGGATAAGAAAGTGAGAAACCAAAGTAGGAACTAAATTACCAGAAACACGAAAAGAAATTAAGAAAGGAAATATAAAATTATTTAAATGAAGAATAATGGCTTCACACTAACGAGGGGCCCTCGGGAACCCCATACTGGGGGGCACACTAATTGGGGACCCTCGTGAACCTCACTCTGAGTGCCCACACTAACTCCTTACCCTCATGCACCCCACCCTGGGAGCCACACTATCTTGGGACCTTCGTGGACCCCACACTGGGGGCCACACTCACCGGGAACCCTCGTGGAACCCACACTGGTGGCCACACTAACCGGGAACCCTCGTGGACCTCATACTGACTGCTGGGCCTCACCAGCCATGCAGCAAGACACGTGATTTACCACCTTGCAGACGTCCCAACACTGCCAGTAACCTCGCGCCTCGCACACGCCACCATTGTTTCTTTCCCAAGATTATAGAAAAAATGTAGCAACCGTGGATAAGAGCGAGGGAAAAAACAATCAGAATCTTTCTGAAAGGCGTCAGAGGTGGTCATGTGGATGACCTCTGGCAGTGAGAGGTCAGGAGTCGTCTATTGGGTCAGCTTATCTACCTCAATGTCTATTCTCTACCTCAGAAGCGTCTTGGGGTCGTCTCATAAGTTCATAAAGCACCACTTTTCTCCTCAGTCAGACATCATGAGTCGTCTTATTAACAAATATAGCTCTTCTGTGCTTCTCTTCGTCCACTCACACATCAGGAGTCATCTTATAAATAAACCATAAAGCAGACGCTCTACGGCTCTTCCCATCTTCTTGGAGGTCAAGAGTTCGCCTTTGAATTAACCCGGGAAGTCTTACTGCTCTTCCTGTTCTCTGAGATGTCAGGGTAGTGCTGTAGAAGACTTAAACCTTAGTAACAGATACAGACAGACTGGTTTATTAGAAAATGTTTCAGTCCCCGGAAAGTCATCAAGGTCGCTGAACTGACACGTTTGCTCACGTGTTTTTCTAAACCACAGCTCTCCACGTCTACTGAAGCTTCGGAGGTCATCTTATTGATGGCCCAAACCAGCTCCACAGCTCTCCACGTCTACTGAAGCTTCAGAGGTCATCTTATTGATGA
Organism: Cherax quadricarinatus; assembly: GCF_038502225.1. NCBI lineage: Eukaryota > Metazoa > Arthropoda > Malacostraca > Decapoda > Parastacidae > Cherax > Cherax quadricarinatus. Next base: position 799,640 of record NC_091350.1, read on the forward strand.
CCCCAACTAGCTCCAC
>NC_091350.1:804655-829655 GCF_038502225.1 Cherax quadricarinatus
GTCATAGAACTCCAGTAGGTTTGTGACACAGGATTTCCCGTCCCTGAAACCATGTTGGCTGCTGTTGATGAGATCGTTCCTTTCTAGGTGTGTGTGTGTGTGTGTGTGTGTGTGTGTGTGTGTGTGTGTGTGTGTTAGTTATGTGTGTGTGTATGTGTGTGTGTACCTGTGCGTGTGTATGTGCGTCGAGGTTAAAAGGTAAACAAACTCTGGCACAGCACGTGCTGGCGGACCAGATAAGAGAGGGAGCAGGAGGAGGAAGAGGAGAAAGAATGGAGGGAGGGAGGGGGTAGTGGTGTGGAAGGAGGGAGGAGGGGGTCAGCAAGGAGGGGGTCAGCTATGACAGGTGACCCTTAGAATGGGTCACTCAGGGTACAAGGAACTACACACACAATGATCTTATTTCCCCCTTTACTCCCCTCCCCCTTTAAACCTTTTTTTCCCCTCTTATTCCTTCATTGTTTCATTCTTCCCTCGTCTGCGGTGTTACCAACACCCAACGCTGCCCAGATCTCCCTGGATTCCGTCCTCAAATCTGGCACAACTGACCATCTAGCCAGGCAGTATTGCCACCACCAGCGCGTGGCTAGCCTCATGACACACCTATACTTTACATTAAAGGTCACAGAGGTCATTTTTAGAAGCCCAGGAATGACTTCTGTGATCTCCCGAGACCCGGGATACCTTCTGGGACCCCTCGTGACCCGGAATGACCTCATGGGGCCCTTTGCGACCTGGAATAACCTACTGGGACCACCCAGTCCTTGTCATTCAGGGTCACGAGAACTCGATCATCATCTTCCAAAAAGCTTAGTATCGTTAAAATGAATCTTTTTAATGTTAAATTGAGAACACAAATATTAATACTTTCCTTTTTTCATGCCATATAAGAACAAAAGAACATAAGAAAGAAGGAACACTGCAGCAGGCCTACTGGCCTATGCGAGGCAGGTCCAATTCTCCCACCGGCTTAAGGGAGGAGCACGGCATTCGACCTAGCAGCACAAGCTAGTCAGGTCCAACTCACACCCACCCACACCCACTATTTCTAAAACTACAGAAGGTCTTAGCTTCTATGACGGTACTTGGGAGTTTGTTCCACTCATCCACAACTCTATTAACAAACCAGTGCTTTCCTATATCCTTCCTGAATCGGAATTTTTCCAGCTTAAAACCATTGCTGCGAGTCCTGTCTGTGTTAGATATTTTTAGCACGCCATTTACATCCCCTTTATTTATTCCTGTTTTCCGTTTATACATCTCAATCATATCCCCCCTAATTCTACGCCTTTCTAGAGAGTGCAGCTCCAGGGCCCTCAGTCTATCCTCACAGGGAAGATTTCTGATACATGGGATCAACTTTGTCATATATCATTTAATTTTTTCTCTGATATTTATTCTCCCAAAAGAGAAAGGTAGAATGGAATTTTCTTGGAGAGTGGGCGTGTGTGGGTGGGGGTGAGTGGGTGGGTGGGCTTTGGGTTTGGTGGGTGGGTGTGGGTGGGTGAATGTGTGCAAGCTTATTGATAGCTCACACGAGATAAAGGAGAAAAAGAGCGAGAGAGAGAGAGAGAGAGAGACGAAGTCTTCTTGCTCTCTTCGTGAGCACAGAATAGACACCTGCTAAACGTTTTGCACTCTGGCAGGAATGCTGTCATCCATATATATTGGCTCCGGCGGCCCGATCCCAGACCAGGCTTCCTAAACTGGAAAGAAAATATTACAGTTATAAATCTGATTGAAAAACACAGACTCCGGTTTATTCGAGGTCTCATGCGTTCGAACACCGACGTTCCCCTGTATTCTGTTTCCAAATTTGGGAGGCGTGGTCTGGGGCCGGGCCGCCGGGGCGATTCTTCCCGGAACCACTAACTGATAACTCTAATAAAATATTAACAAATTATACTGTAGGCCTTTAGGTGCACACACACACACGCACACACATACACACACACATACACACACACACACACACACACACATACACACACACACACATACACGCGCCTGGGCAGCAGGCCAGCTCTGCAAAATATTGGCAGAGTGCCTGGGACCTTGGCACTGACGCTTGGCACCTTCCTCTGACTGACACGTGTACTGAGGGAAGATGAAGAGAGAGAGAGAGAGAGAGAGAGAGAGAGAGAGAGAGAGAGAGAGAGAGAGAGAGAGAGAGAGAGAGAGACTGTGTAGAAAAGAGGAAGAAAATGAGAAAAGAGGAATGGGACGTAGGGAGGAGAGAAAAAGGATTAGAAAAGGCGGGAGGAGCAGAGAGAAAAAAATAGAAGATTGAATAAAGGAATGTGAGAAATTTTATTATGTTACAGAATTTCCTGGTATGAGATTGATGTGGTAGAGTACCTCTGTACCTGTGTACTTGTGTGCCTGTGTACTTGTGTACCTGTGTACTTGTGTACCTGTGTACTTGTGTACCTGTGTACTTGTGTACCTGTGTACTTGTGTACCTGTGTACTTGTGTACCTGTGTACTTGTGTACCTGTGTACTTGTGTACCTGTGTACTTGTGTACCTGTGTACTTGTGTACCTGTGTACTTGTGTACCTGTGTACTTGTGTACCTGTGTACTTGTGTACCTGTGTACTTGTGTGCCTGTGTACTTGTGTACCTGTGTACTTGTGTACCTGTGTACTTGTGTACCTGTGTACTTGTGTACCTGTGTACTTGTGTACCTGTGTACTTGTGTACCTGTGTACTTGTGTACCTGTGTACTTGCGTACCTGTGTACTTGTGTACCTGTGTACTTGCGTACCTGTGTACTTGTGTACCTGTGTACTTGCGTACCTGTGTACTTGTGTACCTGTGTACTTGCGTACCTGTGTACTTGTGTACCTGTGTACTTGCGTACCTGTGTACTTGTGTACCTGTGTACTTGTGTACCTGTGTACTTGTGTACCTGTGTACTTGCGTACCTGTGTACTTGTGTACCTGTGTACTTGCGTACCTGTGTACTTGTGTACCTGTGTACTTGTGTACCTGTGTACTTGTGTACCTGTGTACTTGTGTACCTGTGTACTTGTGTGCCTGTGTACTTGTGTACCTGTGTACTTGTGTGCCTGTGCCTGTGTACTTGTGTACCTGTGTACTTGCGTACCTGTGTACTTGTGTTCCTGTGTACTTGTGTACCTGTGTACTTGCGTACCTGTGTACTTGTGTACCTGTGTACTTGTGTACCTGTGTACTTGTGTACCTGTGTACTTGTGTGCCTGTGTACTTGTGTACCTGTGTACTTGTGTGCCTGTGTACTTGTGTACCTGTGTACTTGCGTACCTGTGTACTTGTGTACCTGTGTACTTGTGTACCTGTGTACTTGTGTACCTGTGTACTTGCGTACCTGTGTACTTGTGTACCTGTGTACTTGTGTACCTGTGTACTTGTGTACCTGTGTACTTGTGTACCTGTGTACTTGTGTACCTGTGTACTTGTGTACCTGTGTACTTGTGTACCTGTGTACTTGTGTACCTGTGTACTTGTGTACCTGTGTACTTGTGTACCTGTGTACTTGTGTACCTGTGTACTTGTGTACCTGTGTACTTGTGTACCTGTGTACTTGTGTACCTGTGTACTTGTGTACCTGTGTACTTGTGTACCTGTGCCTGTGTACTTGTGTGCCTGTGTACTTGTGTACCTGTGTACTTGCGTACCTGTGTACTTGTGTACCTGTGTACTTGTGTACCTGTGTACTTGTGTACCTGTGTACTTGTGTACCTGTGTACTTGTGTACCTGTGTACTTGTGTACCTGTGTACTTGTGTACCTGTGTACTTGTGTACCTGTGTACTTGTGTACCTGTGTACTTGTGTACCTGTGTACTTGTGTACCTGTGTACTTGTGTACCTGTGTACTTGTGTACCTGTGTACTTGTGTACCTGTGTACTTGTGTACCTGTGTACTTGTGTGCCTGTGTACTTGTGTACCTGTGTACTTGTGTACCTGTGTACTTGTGTGCCTGTGTACTTGTGTACCTGTGTACTTGCGTACCTGTGTACTTGTGTACCTGTGTACTTGTGTACCTGTGTACTTGTGTACCTGTGTACTTGCGTACCTGTGTACTTGTGTACCTGTGTACTTGTGTACCTGTGTACTTGTGTGCCTGTGTACTTGTGTGCCTGTGTACTTGTGTGCCTGTGTACTTGTGTGCCTGTGTACTTGTGTACCTGTGTACTTGTGTACCTGTGTACTTGTGTACCTGTGTACTTGCGTACCTGTGTACTTGTGTACCTGTGTACTTGCGTACCTGTGTACTTGTGTACCTGTGTACTTGTGTACCTGTGTACTTGTGTACCTGTGTACTTGTGTACCTGTGTACTTGTGTACCTGTGTACTTGTGTACCTGTGTACTTGTGTACCTGTGTACTTGTGTGCCTGTGTACTTGTGTACCTGTGTACTTGTGTACCTGTGTACTTGTGTACCTGTGTACTTGCGTACCTGTGTACTTGTGTACCTGTGTACTTGCGTACCTGTGTACTTGTGTACCTGTGTACTTGTGTACCTGTGTACTTGTGTGCCTGTGTACTTGTGTGCCTGTGTACTTGTGTACCTGTGTACTTGTGTGCCTGTGTACTTGTGTACCTGTGTACTTGTGTACCTGTGTACTTGTGTGCCTGTGTACTTGTGTGCCTGTGTACTTGCGTACCTGTGTACTTGTGTGCCTGTGTACTTGCGTACCTGTGTACTTGTGTGCCTGTGTACTTGTGTGCCTGTGTACTTGCGTACCTGTGTACTTGTGTGCCTGTGTACTTGTGTACCTGTGTACTTGTGTGCCTGTGTACTTGTGTGCCTGTGTACTTGTGTACCTGTGTACTTGCGTACCTGTGTACTTGTGTACCTGTGTACTTGTGTACCTGTGTACTTGTGTACCTGTGTACTTGTGTACCTGTGTACTTGTGTGCCTGTGTACTTGTGTACCTGTGTACTTGTGTGCCTGTGTACTTGTGTACCTGTGTACTTGTGTACCTGTGTACTTGTGTACCTGTGTACTTGTGTGCCTGTGTACTTGTGTACCTGTGTACTTGCGTACCTGTGTACTTGTGTACCTGTGTACTTGTGTACCTGTGTACTTGTGTACCTGTGTACTTGTGTGTATGTGTACTTGTGTACCTGTGTGTTTGAGTGTCTGGCTCTGTGTACCCGGGAACAACGTAATTACCTGGCTGTGTGTACCTGAGAACTAAGCAGTTACCTGGCTATGTGTTCCTGGGAACCAGGCAGTTATCTTGGCTTTGTGAACCTGGGAGCCAGGCTGTTACCTGGGAAATAGGCTGTTACCTGGCTCCTTGTACCATGTAAGCAGGTAGCTACCTGGCTGTGTGTACCTGGGAACAAGGGGATTAACTCTACTCACCTTTGAACAATTCCCTGCATCAGGATCCCAACATGTTGCTGTACCGACAGACACTGCAACATCTTGGGATTTTTATGCAGGGTATTCCTCAAATTTGCCTAACCTATAGACATGACTTACTTCCAATAGCGGATTTTTCCCACTGGTGACGCCGCCTACCACCTCTTCATCTCACTTGTTTGCAGTATATAAGCCCATTCTCTACGCATATGCTGTACTTTCATCAAGACTGATGGACTGAACACATCGACTCCAGATTGAGGGACTGATTACCTCAAACTTCTCATTTTCCACCGTTCTGGCGTAGCTTTTCCAGAAGAAAGATACCTAAATATTTCACAGGTGTCTCATTTATCCAGGCAACGGTGTTGATCTCCTCCTTCTTCTGTACTATCTTGAAATACGTGGAATAAGGGAAGATATGACTGAGATATTGCCGTGGATGGCAAGAATAGACAGAAATTGGATTCGAATTGGACAAATTCAGAATTTAAAATTATATAGAATATTATTTCTTCAGCAGTAAAGTCTTGGATGAGTGAAATAATCTGATTAGTGAAACATTTAAGCTAATTCTTTGGGTGGCTTTAATAATAGACTGAGAATCATTCGAGTGACAGTGGCTGGGGTACTAGAAGAAACCTGCCTAGAATGGGTAAGTGTATCTATCATAGGTCAAAATACTATCGGTATTCTGACCCATGATCGTCTGGCTAGACAAATACATAAGCGAGAAGGGATGGGCTCGAGAAGACCCTACCTATCATGGGTCAACAATACTTGTTCTAACAGTCTCCTGTTCTTATTCACCTACAGAGGAGAGCTATGACAACGTTTCGGTCCATCCAGGACCATTATTAAGTCACATTGGTCGAGAACCGAGACGTCGCCACAGGCTTCCTCTTCGAAGTGCGCATTTTGGGGTGAATTTCTCCAGCTACGATACTATGACCTTTTTATACCGTATGTTCGTATAATATAACAATAACAACAAACTGCCAATCGGCTCAGCCTTGGTTGTCCTAGTATCTACGACGAACAAATCAGTGACAACAACAGTTTTATCTCTCAAGACCTTGCTATAACGAGGCTAACACGCAGTATGAGTCCATTCCTGTCTGTATCATCTTAACCTCACTATCTTAACATAATACGCGGCTTATGGAACTTAACTGAAACGACGTTTCACCCAAAAAAGGGTAAAACGTGACAAAGTCCCTAGGGTTAGGGGGTGCGAAACGTTTCAATAAAATACCATAAGCAGCACTGTGAGTCTTATTAATGTAGTTACAAGGATTTACAGAGACTGTTATACATAGCTGTTTCCATAGGATTTATAGGAGGATTAGGGAGGAAGGAATAGAGAGGGAGGAATAACGGGAGAGGAATAACGAGGGAGGAATAACGAGGGAGGAATAAGGTGGAGGAATAAGGTGGAGGAAAGAGGAGGAAGGAATAAGATGAAGGAATAAAGAGGGAGGAATTGGGAGGGAGGAATAAGAAGGGAGGAATAAGGAGGGAGGAATAGGGAAGGAGGAATAACGAGGGAGGAATAAGGAGGGAGGAATAGGGAGGGAGGAATAAGGAGTGAGGAATAGGGAAGGAGGAATAAAGAGGGAGGAATAAGAAAGGATAAATAAGGAGGGAAGAATAGGGAGGGAGGAATAAAGGAGGAGGAATAAAGAGGGAGGAATAAGGAGGGAGGAAGATTTGGAGGGAGAGATGTGAAAGAGTAAACGAAGTGTCAAGAGGAGCTTTTTCCTCTTAGCTTCGGCCTCTTAGCTTCGACCTCTTAGCTTCGACCTCTTAGCTTCGATCTCTTAGCTTCGGCCTCTTAGCTTCGACCTCTTAGCTTCGACCTCTTAGCTTCGACCTCTTAGCTTCGACCTCTTAGCTTCGACCTCTTAGCTTCGACCTCTTAGCTTCGGCCTCTTAGCTTCGGTCTCTTACCTTCGACCTCTTAGCTCCGGCCTCTTAGCTTCGGCCTCTTAGCTTCGGTCTCCTAGCTTCGGTCTCTTAGCTTCGACCTCTTAGCTTCGGCCTCTTAGCTTCGACCTCTTAGCTTCGGCCTCTTAGCTTCGACCTCTAAGCTTTGGCCTCTTAGCTTCGACCTCCTAGCTTCGGCCTCTTACCATCGGTTTCTTAGCTTCGACCTCCTAGCTTCGGCCTCTTAGCTTCGGCCTCTTAGCTACGGTCTCCTAGCTTCGACCTCTTAGCTTCAGCCTCTTAGCTTTGACCTCTTAGCATCGACCTCTTAGTTTCGACCTCTTAGCTTTGACCTCTTAGCTTCGACCTCTTAGCTTCGACCTCTTAGCTTCGACCTCTTAGCTTCGATCTCTTAGCATCGACCTCTTAGCTTCGGCCTCATAGCTTCGGCCTCTTAGCTTCGACCTCTTAGCTTCGGCCTCTTAGCTTCGACCTCTAAGCTTCGGCCTCTTAGCTTCGACCTCCTAGCTTCGGCCTCTTAGCTTCGGTCTCTTAGTTTCGACCTCTTAGCTTCGGCCTCTTAGCTTCGGCCTCTTAGCTTCGGTCTCCTAGCTTCGGCCTCTTAGCTTCAGCCTCCTAGCTTTGACCTCTTAGCTTCGGCCTCTTAGCTTCGACCTCTTAGCTTCGACCTCTTAGCTTCGACCTCTTAGCTTCTGCCTCTTAGCTTCGACCTCTTAGCTTCGACCTCTTAGCTTCGACCTCTTAGCTTCGACCTCTTAGCTTCTGCCTCTTAGCTACGACCTCTTAGCTTCGACCTCTTAGCTTCGGCCTCTTAGCTTCGACCTCTTTGCTTCGGCCTCTTAGCTTCGACCTCTTAGCTTCGACCTCTTAGCTTCGACCTCTTAGCTTCGGCCTCTTAGCTTCGACCTCTTAGCTTCGGCCTCTTAGCTTCGACCTCTTAGCTTCGACCTCTTAGGTTTGACCTCTTAGCTTCGACCTCTTAGCTTCGACCTCGTAGCTTCGACCTCTTAGCTTCGACCTCCTAGCTTCGGCCTCTTAGCTTCAATCTCTTAGCTTCGACCTCTTAGCTTCGGCCTCTTAGCTTCGACCTCTTAGCTTCGACCTCTTAGCTCCGGCCTCTTAGCTTCGACCTCTTAGCTTCGACCTCTTAGCTTCGGCCTCTTAGCTTCGACCTCTTAGCTTCGACCTCTTAGCTTCGGCCTCTTAGCTTCGACCTCTTAGCTTCGACCTCTTAGCTTCGGCCTCTTAGCTTCGACCTCTTAGCTTCGACCTCTTAGCTTCGACCTCTTAGCTTCTGCCTCTTAGCTTCGGCCTCTTAGCTTCGACCTCTAAGCTTCGGCCTCTTAGCTTCGACCTCTTAGCTTCGACCTCTTAGCTTCGACCTCTTAGCTTCGACCTCTTAGCTTCGACCTCTTAACTTCGGCCTCTTAGCTTCGGCCTCTTAGCTTCGACCTCTTAGCTTCTACCTCTTAGCTTCGACCTCTTAGCTTCGACCTCTTAGCTTCGACCTCTTAGCTTCGGCCTCTTAGTTTGACCTCTTAGCTTCGCCTCTTAGCTTCGACCTCTTAGCTTCGACCTCTTAGCTTCGACCTCTTAGCTTCGGCCTCTTAGCTTCGACCTCTTAGCTTCGACCTCTTAGCTTCGGCCTCTTAGCTTCGACATCTTAGCTTCGACCTCTTAGCTTCGGCCTCTTAGCTTCGACCTCTTAGCTTCGGCCTCTTAGCTTCGACCTCTTAGCTTCGGCCTCTTAGCTTCGACCTCTTAGCTTCGGCCTCTTAGCTTCGACATCTTAGCTTCGACCTCTTAGCTTCGGCCTCTTAGCTTCGACCTCTTAGCTTCGGCCTCTTAGCTTCGGCCTCTTAGCTTCGGCCTCTTAGCTTCGACCTCTTAGCTTCGGCCTCATAGCTTCGACCTCTTAGCGTCGACCTCTTAGCTTCGGCCTCTTAGCTTCGGCCTCTTAGCTTCGACCTATTAGCTTCGACCTCTTAGCTTCGGCCTCTTAGCTTCGACCTCTTAGCTTCGACCTCTTAGCTTCGACCTCTTAGCTAGACAAGCAACTATTGTTTGTCAGAGTGAGTTATGTTTATTTCATAAGATCTGTGAAAATAAGTCTAATATATCACAAAATTAATATATTTTCCAGTGATATTAAATAAGAGGAAATATATTTAACTTACTGTGATGTTAACTTTGTTATGGACGAAAATAAAAGAGAATATCTTCATGTAACACACACACACACACACACACACACACACACACACACACACGCACACACACACACACACACACACACACACACACACACACACAAGAAATGATCAGGAGGTATGTGAGGAGCTGAACAGGAGATTTAAGGAAGTTTTTACAGTAGAGACAGGAAGGGCTGTGGGAAGATAGCACAGAAGGGAACATCAAGAGGGAATATACCAACAAGTGTTGGATGACATACGAACAACTGAGGAGGAGGTGAAGAAGCTCTTAAGTGACCTTGAAACCTCAAAGGCGATGGGACCGGACAACATCTCCCTATGGGTCCTTAGAGAAGGAGCAGAGATGTTGTGCGTGCCTCTAACCACAATCTTCAACACATCCCTTGAAACTGGGCAACTACCTGAGAAATGGAAGACAGCTAATGTAGTCCCCATATTTAAGAAAGGAAACAGAAACGAGGCACTAAACTACAGGCCTGTCTCTCTGACATGTATTGTGTGCAAAGTCATGGAGAAGATTATCAGGAGGAGAGTGGTCGAACACCTGGAAAGGAACAAGATTATAAATGAAAACCAGCATGGGTTCATGGTAGGCAAATCCTATATCACAAACCTCCTGGAGTTTTATGACAAGGTAACAGAAGTAAGACACGAGAGAGAGGGGTGGGTAGATTGCGTTTTCCTAGACTGCAGGAAGGCCTGTGACACAGTTCCCCACAAGAGATTAGTGCAGAAGCTGGAGGATCAGGCGCATGTAAAAGGGAGGGCACTGCAATGGATAAGGGAATACCTAACAGGGAGGCAGCAACGAGTCATGGTACGTGAAGAGGTATCACAGTGGGCGCCTGTTACGAGCGGGGTCCCACAGGGGTCAGATCTATGACCAGTGCTATTTTTGATATATGTGAACGACATGATGGAAGGAACAGACTCTGAAGTGTCCCTGTTCGCAGATGATGTGAGGTTGATGAGAAGAATTAAATCGGACGAGGATGAGGCAGGACTGCAAAGAGACCTGGACAGGCTGGACATGTGGTCCAGTAACTGGCTTCTCGAATTCAATCCAGCCAAATGCAAAGTCATGAAGATTGGGGAAGGGCAAAGAAGACCGCAGACAGAGTATAGGCTAGGTGGACAAAGACTACAGACCTCACTCAGGGAGAAAGACCTTGGGGTGACCATAACACCGAGCACATCACCGGAGGCACTCATCAACCAAATAACTGCTGCAGCATACGGGCGCCTGGCAAACCTGAGAATAGCGTTCCGATACCTTAATAAGGAATCGTTCAAGACACTGTACACTGTGTATGTTAGGCCCATACTGGAGTATGCAGCACCAGTCTGGAACCCACACCTGGTCAAGCACGTCAAGAAGTTAGAGAAAGTACAAAGGTTTGCAACAAGGCTAGTTCCAGAGCTCAGGGGAATGTCGTACGAGGAAATCGGACTGACGGCACTGGAGGACAGAAGGGTCAGGGGAGACATGATAACGACATACAAGATACTGCGGGGAATAGACAAGGTGGACAGAGATAGGATGTTCCAGAGAGGGGACACAGGGACAAGGGGTCACAACTGGAAGCTGAAGACTCAGACGAGTCACAGGGACGTTAGGAAGTATTTCTTCAGTCATAGAGTTGTCAGGAAGTGGAATAGCCTAGCAAGTGAAGTAGTGGAGGCAGGAACCATACATAGTTTTAAGAAGAGGTATGACAAAGCTCAGGAAGCAGAGAGAGAGAGGACCCAGTAGCGATCAGTGAAGAGGCGGGGCCAGGAGCTGAGTATCGACCCCTGCAACCACAATTAGGTGAGTACACACACACACACACACACACACACACACACACACACACACACACACACACACACACACACACACACACACACACACACACTCACACACACACACACACACACACTCACACACACGCACACACTCACACACACACACACACACACACACACACACACACACTCACACACACACTCACACACACACACACACACACACACACACAGACACACACACACACACTCACACACACACACACACACACACACACACACACACACACACACACACACACACACACACACACACACACACACAAACTCACACACACACTCACACTCACACACACACACACACTCACACACACACACACACACACACACACACACACACACACACACACACACACACACACACACACACACACACAAACACACACACACACACTCACACACACACACACAAACACACACACACACACACACACACACACACACACACACACACACACACACACACACACACACACACACACACACACACACACACACACACACACACACACACACACACACGTAGTAGCCCGTGCTAGCCTCCCTAGATCATAAATACATTAAACTAAAGGCATTTTATTGTAACCTTGATGATCCAGTTTTAAGGATGCCATTCCACGGGTTCGAACCCAGCCCGATCCTGGAATTATTTCCAGTCCCTTAGTATTATTTTCTCTAATCACTGACGATAGGATTTGGCAATTCTCTCTGTCTCTGTACTCACCTAGTTGTACTCACCTAGCTGAGGCTGCAGGGGTCGAGTCCAAGCTCCTGGCCCCGCCTCTTCACTGGTCGTTACTAGGTCGCTCTCCCTGAACCGTGAGCTTTATCATACCTCTGCTTAAAGCTATGTTTGGATCCTGACTCCACTACATCGCTTCCCAAACTATTCCACTTACTGACTACTCTGTGGCTGAAGAAATACTTCCTAACATCCCTGTGATTCATCTGTGTCTTCAACTTCCAACTGTGTCCCCTTGTTACTGTGTCCAATCTCTGGAACATCCTGTCTTTGTCCACCTTGTCAATTCCTCTCAGTATTTTGTATGTTGTTGTCATGTCCCCCCTATCTCTCCTGTCCTCCAGTGTCGTCAGATTGATTTCCCTTAACCTCTCCTCGTAGGACTTACCTCTTAGCTCTGGGACTAGTCTTGTTGCAAACCTTTGCACTTTCTCTAGTTTCTTTACGTGCTTGGCTAGGTGTGGGTTCCAAACTGGTGCCGCATACTATAATATGGTCCCAACGTACACGGTGTACAGGGTCCTGAACGATTCCTTATTAAGGTGTCGGAATGTTGTTCTGAGGTTTGCCAGGCGCCCATATGCTGCAGCTGTTATTTGGTTGATGTGCGCTTCAGGAGATGTGCCTGGTGTTATACTCACCCCAAGATCTTTTTCCTTGAGTGAGGTTTGTAGTCTCTGGCCCCCTAGACTGTACTCCGTCTGCGGTCTTCTTTGCCCTTCCCCAATCTTCATGACTTTGCACTTGGTGGGATTGAACTCCAGGAGCCATTTGCTGGACCAGGTCTGCAGCCTGTCCAGATCCCTTTGTAGTTCTGCCTGGTCTTCGATCGAGTGAATTCTTCTCATCTACTTCACGTCATCTGCAAACAGGGACACCTCAGAGTCTATTCCTTCCGTCATGTCGTTCACAACTACCAGAAACAGCACTGGTCCTAGGACTGACCGCTGTGTGACCCCGCTGGTCACAGGTGCCCACTCTGACACCTCGCCACGTACCATGACTCGCTGCTGTCTTCCTGACAAGTATTCCCTGATCCATTGTAGTGCCTTCCCTGTTATCGATGCTTGGTCCTCCAGTTTTTGCACTAATCTCTTTTGTGGAACTGTGTCAAACGCCTTCTAGCAATCCAAGAATATGCAAGCCACCCACCCCTCTCTCTCTTGTCTTACTGCTGTCACCATGTCATAGAACTCCAGTTGGTTTGTGACACAGGATTTCCCGTCCCTGAATCCATGTTGGCTGCTGTTGATGAGATCATTCCTTTCTAGGTGTTCCACCACTCTTCTCCTGATAATCTTCTCCATGACTTTGCATACTATACATGTCAGTGACACTGGTCTGTAGTTTAGTGCTTCATGTCTGTCTCCTTTTTTAAAGATTGGGACTACATTTGCTGTCTTCCATGCCTCAGGCAATATCCCTGTTTCGATAGATGTATTGAATATTGTTGTTAGGGGTACACATAGCGCCTCTGCTCCCTCTCTCAGGACCCATGGGGGTCTATCTGTCTGTCTGTCTGTCTGTCTGTCTGTCTCTCTCTCTGTCTCTCTCTGTCTCTCTCTCTCTCTCTCTCTCTCTCTCTCTCTCTCTCTCTCTCTCTCTCTCTCTCTCTCTCTCTCTCTCTCTCTCTCTCATCCTTTCAAGGGAGATCTTGATGCCAGCGATAGGCTCTTGATCCAAGGAAGTGTACTTATGCTCTGTTTCCTTGGATGCTTTTCATAGGCCCAGGCGTTGCAGGACTCAGACGGATTTAGTGCTCCCTGAGGAATTTAGTAATTATAATAATAAATATAATTCTGTCTGTCTGTCTGTCTGTCTGTCTGTCTGTCTGTCTGTCTGTCTGTCTGTCTGATTGTCTGTCTGTCTCTCTGTCTCTCTCTGTCTGTCTGTCTGTCTGCCTCTCTCTCTCTCTCTCTCTCTCTCTCTCTCTCTCTCTCTCTCTCTCTCTCTCTCTCTCTCTCTCTCTCTCTCTCTCTCTCTCTCTCTCACTTTCTGTGTCTGTCTCTGTCTCTGTCTCTGTCTGTCTGTCTGTCTGTCTGTCTGTCTGACTGTCTCTCTCTCTCTCTCTCTCTGTCTCTCTCTGTCTCTCTCTCTCTCTCTCTCTCTCTCTCTTTCTCTCTCTCTCACACACACACGCTTTCTATGTCTCTGTCTGTCTGTCTGTCTCTCTCACTTATCTCCCCTTGTTATCGTTCTCTCATATATCGTTATCTTCTCCCTCAGACACCTAAACAAAAAAAATCCCCTCTCCCTCAGACCTTCCTGTCTCGCTGTTGCTAGTGTACCCTTCCCTTCTCTCCCTTCTCTCCCTTCTCTCCTTTCTCTCCCTTCCTTCCCTTCTCTCCCTTCCTTTTTCCCTTCCATCCTCTCCTCCCCCTTCCCATCTCTCTCACAGCATTAATTCAAGCCATCATTTAGGAGATAAGAATGAAACCATCTGTCAACTCAAAATGTTGAACTGAAGCCATCTGTCAGTCAAATCACTGAGTTGATTGCCATCTGTCAGTCAAAAGCTGAAGTGATATTCAACTGTAAGTATTAATTTGCTCCTCTGTCTTTCTCTGTTTATCTATATCTATGTATCTATGTATCTATGGCTAACAATTTTCTCTTGACATAGTTATTCACTTGTGTTTATTATTATTATTATTATTATTATTATTATTATTATTATTATTATTATTATTAGTATTATTATTATTATTATTATTATTATTATTATTATTATTATTATTATTATTATTATTATTATTATTATTATTATTAGTATTATTATTATTATTTATTAGTACGTACGTATTATAATAATATTCTTGCTTACCCATTCGAATTTTATTCACACAAAAAATAGAAGATTTACTGTATTAAGTATTACGTATTTCAAATAAGATATTAAAATAAGGTTTTAAAAGGCCCCCAATGGAAATAAGTCACTGACTTTTCTGGGTTATCCCAGGTTCTCTACACATATGCTGCTATGTATCATAATCTATGTAACTTATTTGTGTATGCCGGAATAAACTTACTTGCTTAAAATCCAGTGTGGGAAATCGACAGTCGCCTTAGCACGAAGCGTCGAAAATACTCAACGAGAGCTATAACACGGCTGGACACCTTACCCTTCATTAATATTCCCCGCCGACAAGTTCTTGCTGGTATATATAACCTAAAAGACTAGCAGAGTGGCTGATGTGAATATCCCTCGCCCACGGTCTTGATACAGCACTCGGCTGGATTCATATTCCAGCCGTTAGTGTTGCTGCTTGCACTGCTCTACCCTGCCATGAGCATTGCAATTCTCGTAAGGGCGTTGTGGAATATGTTATGCTGCGTGCTTGTCTGGGCCGGGAACCTGTGCGTCGTACGAGCGATGAATACTGACTCTGGAGTCCCTCTGATAAGCATCGCCGAAGATCAATCTTGAAGGAGATTTATTTTTTTTAAGAGGATAATGGTGGACGGATGCTGGAAGCATCTCTGGAGATTTCTCGTTCGTGCTGATCAACTTCCGAGTTGATCATAGACTGTGATTGAGCTACTGGGGTAACATTTCACGGAGAAAGAGTAGCATTTCAATGCAATTTTTATTAGTTTATGCTGTACAGATATTGTAATTTACACGTAATAAAAGATTGATAGGCCCAAAATAAAGCCGCTAATTCCGCATTATATTTCTGGCAAACTAATTCTAATGCTTTAATGTTACTTAAGGTCTCGACTTAGATTATCAAGTAGGACTTCTTATGCAGTTAAGTACTATCATAAGTACAATAATATAAGTAGCTAATACATAAATAACCCGCACATAGAAGAGAGGAGCTTACGATAGCATTTCTGTCCAGGACCGAAACGTCGTGGTAAGCTCCTCACTCCTATGTGCGGGTTGTTTATGTGTTGTTCCAGTCACGGTATTGTGCCTTTTGGTTTCTTTAAAGGTAGCTAATGAATAAATAGTACAATTACATAATTCTTACGTATTTCAAACTAACTTATCGATCTTCACTTTTGCGAGACTGAATCGAGACGTTGAAGATACAGCAAGTTACTTAGTTACAATAACAGTACAATTAGACAAGATGTCTTATCAATTACGTACGGAAGTTGAAGGGTTGAAAGAAAAACAGGAACAGAAATGGATGAAAGCTAAAGTTGTCTGGCACAGAGTATTGCTGTCTCA
This sequence comes from Cherax quadricarinatus, assembly GCF_038502225.1. Classification (NCBI taxonomy): domain Eukaryota; kingdom Metazoa; phylum Arthropoda; class Malacostraca; order Decapoda; family Parastacidae; genus Cherax; species Cherax quadricarinatus. Next base: position 820,944 of record NC_091350.1, read on the forward strand.
ATTACGTTAGGGAGATGAGATGCTCTCCAGCGATATCTCTGAATCTATGCTTCAGCCAATGACTTCCAGATCTTAGGGGATTTTACGCGCATTGAGTTTTTACACAGTCGGACACGAGGGATGTCAAAAAGGTTTTTAGTGTCTTCTTTAATGTCTGTGCTTTCTGTTACAGCTATCAAGGAAAACTTTCAAGAAAGGGTATTTATAATAGATTTTAGTGATATATATATATATATATATATATATATATATATATATATATATATATATATATATATATATATATATATATATATATATATATATATATATATATATGCAAAACAACCACTCTGAAAGAATAGAGAAATTCCATGCGCTTTCGTGACTACTCACATTGTCAAGGAACTATGAAAGTAAAGCATCCAAGCAAGGTATATAAGGGGTCTGGAAAGCACCTCACTATCAGATCCCACAATGGTTAAACACCTGACGCGCGCCGACCCAACTAGACAGGTCTCTTGCACAACCCACCAACAAACTATTCTTCCCAAGAAATTTTTTAAAATTATTATTTGTCCAGTGTATTATTAAATTCTTCCCAAATTCTATTAATTATAAATGGATCTAATTTATATAAACCAAAGGAAATATTCATATTATTGTCAAAACTGCTTTTTATGAAACAAGATTCAATTATATTCCTGTCGACCATGGACTTGCTTGATACTACTTTCTCAACTTTTTGAAAATCAACTGGATGGTTAAAATCTCTTACATGAATAAATAGAGCATTGGAATCTTGTCCAGTTCTAATGCTATATTTATGTTGTTTTAATCTTAGGTTACTAAGAACAGGTGAAAGAGGATTTCCCATTGCCATACCAAACTTCTGAGTGTAAAACTTATCATTAAATACAAATTTTGCATCAACAATGCAAAGTTTAATAAGTTTAATGATAGTAGGAACTGGCAATGGTAAATCATAGTTAACGAGTTCTTCAGATAAGAAACTTAATAAATCATCAACAGGAACTTTCGTAAACAAGGAAGTAACATCAAAACTAACCATGTTAAAATCATTTAAGTCAGTCAAGGAGCTTAATTTATCAACTAAGTCTATGTTGTTTTTAACATTAAAGTTAGAAATTTTGCCAACAATAGGGCTCAAAATATCAACAAGCCATTTGGATAATTTATATGAAACTGACCCTGTTGATGATTTATTAAGTTTCTTATCTGAAGAGCTCGTTAACTATGATTTACCATTGCCAGTTCCTACTATCATTAAACTTATTAAACTTTGCATTGTTGATGCAAAATTTGTATTTAATGATAAGTTTTACTCTCAGAAGTTTGGTATGGCAATGGGAAATCCTCTTTCACCTGTTCTTAGTAACCTATACATGGAATTTTTTGAAACAAGGTTGCTTTACACAATCCTCCCTAATAGAGCTAAATGGTTCAGATATGTTGATAATATTTTGTGTCTTATGCCCAAAAATGCAGATATACACCATTTCTTTGTAAAATTGAATAGCTTAGCCCATTCTATAAACTTTACTGTTGAGTTTGAAGAAAATAACTCATTGACTTTTCTAGATGTTTTAATTATTAAGGGTAATAATGAATTCAAATTTAAAATTTACAGAAAACCTACAAATAACTGTTCCTATGTCCACTGTTATTCTTCGCATCAAGATAGAGTCAAACTGTCTGTTTTCTCATCAATGTTTTTGAGGGCTTTACGAATTTGTAGTCCTGAGTTCATAGATGAGGAAATATCCAAAATTTATGAAATAGGTAATGATTTAAAATACCCAAAAAATGTAATTGATAAAACTTTTAAAGTTGCTAGAAATACTTTTTACAATCCAAAAAGGAGCAACCTGACTTATTTAACTAAAAATATGTGGGTTCTCCCTTACCATGAAAACTTGGTTGATATGCCTTCTCTTCTTAAGACTTTTAATATTAAAGTTGTATTCAAAAATCTTGAAACAGTAAAAAAACTTTTGATAAAGAATTCCCCCCAAAATGCTGATGGATGTGTCTATAAGATTCCTTGTAAAATTTGCGATAAAGTTTATTACCGTGAAACTGGTAAATATCTCGAGCTAAGATTAAAACAACATAAATATAGCATTAGAACTGGACAAGATTCCAATGCTCTATTTATTCATGTAAGAGATTTTAACCATCCAGTTGATTTTCAAAAAGTTGAGAAAGTAGTATCAAGCAAGTCCATGGTCGACAGGAATATAATTGAATTTTGTTTCATAAAAAGCAGTTTTGACAATAATATGAATATTTCCTTTGGTTTATATAAATTAGATCCATTTATAATTAATAGAATTTGGGAAGAATTTAATAATACAATGGACAAATAATAATTTAAAAAATTTTCTTGGGTAGAATAGTTCGTTGGTGGGTTGTGCAAAGGACCTGTCCAGCTGGACCGGCGCGCGTCAGGTGTTTAACCGTTGTGGGAGCTGATAGTGAGGTGTTGGCCACACTCCTTATATACCTTCCTTGGATGCTTTACTTTCATAGTTCCTTGACAATGTGAGTAGTCACGAAAGCGCTTGGAATTTCTTTATTCTTTCAGAGTGGTTGTTTTGCATATTCTGAAATCACCTGTTTACTGTGATCTTATTGCATATATATATATATATATATATATATATATATATATATATATATATATATATATATATATATATATATATATATATATATATATATATATATATATGTCACTAAAATCTATTATAAAGAGAGAGAGAGTGGGCACATGAGGAACATTTCATGAGTAAATAACATTTTCATAGGGAAAATATTAACATTTCATGAGGAAACAGCAACACTTCATGGAGAAACAGCAACATTTCATGAGGAAACAGCAACACTTCATGGAGAAACAGCAACATTTCATGGAGAAACAGCAACATTTCATGAGGAAACAGCAACATTTCATGGAGAAACGTCAACATTTCATGAGGAAACAGCAACATTTCATGGAGAAACAGCAACATTTCATGAGGAAACAGCAACATTTCATGGAGAAACAGCAACATTTCATGAGGAAACAGCAACACTTCATGGAGAAACAGCAACATTTCATGGAGAAACAGCAACATTTCATAAGGAAACAGCAACATTTCATGGAGAAACGGCAACATTTCATGAGGAAACAGCAACATTTCATGGAGAAACAGCAACATTTCATGAGGAAACAGCAACATTTCATGAGGAAACAGCAAAATTTCATGGATGAACAGCAACATTTCATGAGGAAACAGCAACATTTCATGGAGAAACTGCAACATTTCATGAGGAAACAGCAACATTTCATGGAGAAACGGCAACATTTCATGAGGAAACAGCAACATTTCATGGAGAAACGGCAACATTTCATGAGGAAACAGCAACATTTCATGGATAAACAGCAACATTTCATGAGGAAACAGCAACATTTCATGAGGAAACAGCAACATTTCATGGAGAAATAGCAATATTTCATGAGGAAACAGCAACATTTCATGGAGAAACGGCAACATTTCATGAGGAAACAGCAACATTTCATGACGAAACAGCAAAATTTCATGAGGAAACAGCAACATTTCATGGGGAAACAGCAACATTTCGTGAGGAAACAGCAACATTTCATGAGGAAACAGCAACATTTCATGGATAAACAGCAACATTTCATGAGGAAACAGCAACATTTCATGAGGAAACAGCAACATTTCATTAGGAAACAGCAACATTTCATGGGGAAACAGCAACTTTTCATGGAGAAACAGCAACATTTCGTGAGGAAACAGCAACATTTCATGAGGAAACAGCAACATTTCATGGAGAAACAGCAACATTTCATGGGGAAACAGCAACATTTCATGGGGAAACAGCAACATTTCATGGAGAAACAGCAACATTTCATGGGGAAACAGCAACATTTCATGGAGAAACAGCAACATTTCATGGAGAAACAGTAACATTTCATGGAGAAACAGCAACATTTCATGAGGAAACAGCAACATTTCATGGAGAAACGGCAACATTTCATGAGGAAACAGCAACATTTCATGACGAAACAGCAAAATTTCATGAGGAAACAGCAACATTTCATGGGGAAACAGCAACATTTCGTGAGGAAACAGCAACATTTCATGAGGAAACAGCAACATTTCATGGATAAACAGCAACATTTCATGAGGAAACAGCAACATTTCATGAGGAAACAGCAACATTTCATTAGGAAACAGCAACATTTCATGGGGAAACAGCAACTTTTCATGGAGAAACAGCAACATTTCGTGAGGAAACAGCAACATTTCATGAGGAAACAGCAACATTTCATGGAGAAACAGCAACATTTCATGGGGAAACAGCAACATTTCATGGGGAAACAGCAACATTTCATGGAGAAACAGCAACATTTCATGGGGAAACAGCAACATTTCATGGAGAAACAGCAACATTTCATGGAGAAACAGCAACATTTCATGGAGAAACAGCAACATTTCATGAGGAAACAGCAACATTTCATGGAGAAACAGCAACATTTCATGAGAAAACAGCAACATTTCATGAGGAAACAGCAACATTTCATGGATAAACAGCAACTTTTAATGGAGAAACAGCAACATTTCATGGAGAAACAGCAACATTTCATGGAGAAACAGCAACATTTCGTGGGGAAACAGCAATATTTCATGAGGAATCAGCAACATTTCATGGAGAAACAGCAACATTTCATGGAGGAACAGCAACATTTCATAGAGAAACAGCAACATTTCATGGGGAAACAGCAATATCTCATGAGGAATCAGCAACATTTCATGGAGAAACAGCAACATTTCATGGAGGAACAGCAACATTTCATGGAGAAACAGCAACATTTCATGGGGAAACAGTAACATTTCATGGGGAAACAGTAACATTTCATGGGGAAACAGCAATATTTCATGGAGAAACAGCAACATTTCATGAGAAAATAGCAACATTTCATCAGGAAACAGCAACACTTCATGGAGAAACAGCAACATTTCATGGAGAAACAGCAACATTTCATGGAGAAACGGCAACATTTCATGAGGGAACAGGAACATTTCATGGAGAAACAGCAACATTTCATGAGAAAACAGCAACATTTCATGAGGAAACAGCAACACTTCATGGATAAACAGCAACATTTCATGAGGAAACAGCAACACTTCATGGATAAACAGCAACATTTCATGAGGAAACAGCAACATTTCATGGAGAAACAGAAACATTTCATGGAGAAACGGCAACATTTCATGAGGGAACAGCAACATTTCATGGAAAAACAGCAACATTTCATGAGAAAACAGCAACATTTCATGAGGAAACAGCAACATTTCATGAGGAAACAGCAACATTTCATGAGGAAACAGCAACATTTCATGAGGAAACAGCAACATTTCATGAGGAAACAGCAACATTTCATGAGGAAACAGCAACATTTCATGAGGAAACAGCAACATTTCATGAGAAAACAGCAACATTTCATGAGGAAACAGCAACATTTCAAGAGGAAACAGCAACATTTCATGAGGAAACAGCAACATTTCATGAGGAAACAGCAACATTTCAAGAGGAAACAGCAACATTTCATGAGGAAACAGCAACATTTCATGAGGAAACAGCAACATTTCATGAGGAAACAGCAACATTTCATGAGGAAACAGCAACATTTCATGAGAAAACAGCAACATTTCATGAGGAAACAGCAACATTTCATGAGGAAACAGCAACATTTCATGGAGAAACAGCAACATTTCATGAGAAAACAGCAACATTTCATGAGGAAACAGCAAAATTTCATGAGGAAACAGCAACATTTCATGGGGAAACAGCAACATTTCGTGAGGAAACAGCAACATTTCATGAGGAAACAGCAACATTTCATGGATAAATAGCAACATTTCATGAGGAAACAGCAACATTTCATGAGGAAACAGCAACATTTCATTAGGAAACAGCAACATTTCATGGGGAAACAGCAACATTTCATGGAGAAACAGCAACATTTCGTGAGGAAACAGCAACATTTCATGAGGAAACAGCAACATTTCATGGAGAAACAGCAACATTTCATGGGGAAACAGCAACATTTCATGGGGAAACAGCAACATTTCATGGAGAAACAGCAACATTTCATGGGGAAACAGCAACATTTCATGGAGACACAGCAACATTTCATGGAGAAACAGTAACATTTCATGGAGAAACAGCAACATTTCATGAGGAAACAGCAACTTTTAATGGAGAAACAGCAACATTTCATGGAGAAACAGCAACATTTCATGGATAAAGAGCAACATTTCATGGAGAAACAGCAACATTTCGTGGGGAAACAGCAATATTTCATGAGGAATCAGCAACATTTCATGGAGAAACAGCAACATTTCATGGAGGAACAGCAACATTTCATAGAGAAACAGCAACATTTCATGGGGAAACAGCAATATCTCATGAGGAATCAGCAACATTTCATGGAGAAACAGCAACATTTCATGAAGGAACAGCAACATTTCATGGAGAAACAGCAACATTTCATGGGGAAACAGTAACATTTCATGGGGAAACAGTAACATTTCATGGGGAAACAGCAATATTTCATGGAGAAACAGCAACATTTCATGAGAAAACAGCAACATTTCATCAGGAAACAGCAACACTTCATGGAGAAACAGCAACATTTCATGGAGAAACAGCAACATTTCATGGAGAAACGGCAACATTTCATGAGGGAACAGGAACATTTCATGGAGAAACAGCAACATTTCATGAGAAAACAGCAATATTTCATGAGGAAACAGCAACACTTCATGGATAAACAGCAACATTTCATGAGGAAACAGCAACACTTCATGGATAAACAGCAACATTTCATGAGGAAACAGCAACATTTCATGGAGAAACAGCAACATTTCATGGGGAAACGGCAACATTTCATGAGGGAACAGCAACATTTCATGGAGAAACAGCAACATTTCATGAGAAAACAGCAACATTTCATGAGGAAACAGCAACATTTCATGAGGAAACAGCAACATTTCATGAGGAAACAGCAACATTTCATGAGGAAACAGCAACATTTCATGAGGAAACAGCAACATTTCATGAGGAAACAGCAACATTTCATGAGGAAACAGCAACATTTCATGAGAAAACAGCAACATTTCATGAGGAAACAGCAACATTTCAAGAGGAAACAGCAACATTTCATGAGGAAACAGCAACATTTCATGAGGAAACAGCAACATTTCAAGAGGAAACAGCAACATTTCATGAGGAAACAGCAACATTTCATGAGGAAACAGCAACATTTCATGAGGAAACAGCAACATTTCATGAGGAAACAGCAACATTTCATGAGGAAACAGCAACATTTCATGAGGAAACAGCAACATTTCATGGAGAAACAGCAACATTTCATGAGGAAACAGCAACATTTCATGAGGAAACAGCAACATTTCATGGATAAACAGCAACATTTCAAACAGCAACATTTCATGAGGAAACAGCAACATTTCATGAGGAAACAGCAACATTTCATGGATAAACAGCAACATTTCATGAGGAAACAGCAACATTTCATGAGGAAACAGCAACATTTCATGGAGAAACGGCAACATTTCATGAGGAAACAGCAACATTTCATGACGAAACAGCAAAATTTCATGAGGAAACAGCAACATTTCATGAGGGAAACAGCAACATTTCGTGAGGAAACAGCAACATTTCATGAGGAAACAGCAACATTTCATGAGAAACAGCAACATAAACAGCAACATTTCATGAGGAAACAGCAACATTTCATGAGGAAACAGCAACATTTCATGAGGAAACAGCAACATTTCATTAGGAAACAGCAACATTTCATGGGGAAACAGCAACATTTCATGGAGAAACAGCAACATTTCGTGAGGAAACAGCAACATTTCATGAGGAAACAGCAACATTTCATGGAGAAACAGCAACATTTCATGGGGAAACAGCAACATTTCATGGGGAAACAGCAACATTTCATGGAGAAACAGCAACATTTCATGGGGAAACAGCAACATTTCATGGAGACACAGCAACATTTCATGGAGAAACAGTAACATTTCATGGAGAAACAGCAACATTTCATGAGGAAACAGCAACATTTCATGGAGAAACAGCAACATTTCATGAGAAAACAGCAACATTTCATGAGGAAACAGCAACATTTCATGGATAAAAAGCAACTTTTAATGGAGAAACAGCAACATTTCATGGAGAAACAGCAACATTTCATGGATAAAGAGCAACATTTCATGGAGAAACAGCAACATTTCGTGGGGAAACAGCAATATTTCATGAGGAATCAGCAACATTTCATGGAGAAACAGCAACATTTCATGGAGGAACAGCAACATTTCATAGAGAAACAGCAACATTTCATGGGGAAACAGCAATATCTCATGAGGAATCAGCAACATTTCATGGAGAAACAGCAACATTTCATGAAGGAACAGCAACATTTCATGGAGAAACAGCAACATTTCATGGGGAAACAGTAACATTTCATGGGGAAACAGTAACATTTCATGGGGAAACAGCAATATTTCATGGAGAAACAGCAACATTTCATGAGAAAACAGCAACATTTCATCAGGAAACAGCAACACTTCATGGAGAAACAGCAACATTTCATGGAGAAACAGCAACATT
>NC_091350.1:834655-887155 GCF_038502225.1 Cherax quadricarinatus
TTTAGAATATTATTCAGTGTTAACGGCTCTATTCAAGGCAGGAAAAATATCACTGCTAGACAAAGCCAATATAGAACTTAAACTACCGTGGAGCGAAAAGAGAGATATATCTGATAATATATGCAAGATACTTGAGGGTTTTGTTCCAGATCTACCTCACTACCATAACAACGCACTGGAGTGAAAGACATGAAATGAAATGTAGAGTAAATCAAGTGAAAGGCAAAGGTGCCGTGGACACAATAGGAGACACACTGTGGCAACACCCGTGATCCATTCAACCTGCTACCAGGAAATACACTGTATATGAAAAGAAGAAACTGGACCACTACGTCTGTGGAGTGCCAGACCAACCACCCAGTGAGTGGTAAAAGTATATACGCAAACAACCAGCACATAAGAGAGAGAAGCTTATCACGAAGCGTCGTGGTGAGCTCCTCTCTCCTAGGGGCGGGTTATTTGTGTATTGTTCCAGTCACGGTATTGTGCCCCTCTGTTTATTTTTGTTAAAGGAATGCTTGAAAAACGAACCTGGAATTTTCTTAGAAAGTTGGCCAATCAAGAAACTTAAAATAATTATAAATTAAAAAAATATATATGTACGTATATTTTTTTCAACACACTGGCCGTATCCCACTGGGTCTGAGTGACCCAAAAAATTAGTAATTTATACCTTTATGTGATGAATAAATTATTGCAGAAAGTGCACCAGGGTCATAGCTGTGCCTCTCTGCATCTATGAACTGGAAGTTACAATTAGATTATAACTTAAAGGTTACTTCAGTCCCACTGTAGGTGCACAGTTGATTTGCTGTCCTAATGACCCGTGTGGAGACGATAAACAGTAAACCTGATAAGCCACGCAAACTATATACTTGCCTAGGGTCGATGTCACTGTGCCACGAGTATTTTAGGGCTATAGACGACAGCTTCACAAATTTGGTGAGTTTCTACAGAAGTCAACAGTCAGGGACTGTTGACTTATTAGATTGCTTTCTACTTTCAGCCAGTCAGTTTAAGAATCATGTAGACACAGTCATTATCTTTTTTCAATATCTGCCATTATTTATGTCTGGGATTTAAATCATTATATTCTTCAAGTGTACAGAGGGAAAGTGACTGTCAGTGATGGAAGATGTTCCCATATCACAATCATTACTAAGATGCTCTGACTTCAACGTGAAGTCACCAGTAGTTACTCCCCTTAATCGTAATTCTACAAACACGCAAGAAACACTTAGAACTGGTCTTTCGCAAATTCTTAAAAGATAGAACTAAAAGACCATTATATATTCGCAGACATAGGAGATGTAAATAAAGTCTATAGGAGCTATGTTCTTAATAAGATTCAGCACTTAGAAGAGCATGAATCGTTAGATATTTAATAAGTTTATTTAGGCACAGATACACGTAAGTACAATCATACATAGTGTAAATTGATAAATTAGACACATGTGCAACTCTTGGGAATCTTTATTGAGGAAACGTTTCGCCACACAGTGGCTTCATCAGTCCATACGTAGGAGAAACTTGAAGAACAGGAGGAGAATGAGGTAATCAGTCCCTCAACCTTGAGTCGATGTGTTCAATCCATCAATCTTGAATAGAATACGGCATATCAGCGGAGAAGCAGCTTATAAACCGTATGGCAGGAGAGGTGCAGCAGTCATAGGTGGTGTCACATTTGTTCAATGTGGAAGTAGGTCGTGACCAAGAATTAGGCAAGCGAAGAATTCCTAAGTATTAAGATCCCAAGAAGTTGCAGTGTCTGACAGATTTGTAGATGAATGGTTCAGAGAACCGACATGTTGATAAATTAGACACATGTGCAACTCTTGGGAATCTTTATTGAGGAAACGTTTCGCCACACAGTGGCTTCATCAGTCCATACGTAGGAGAAACTTGAAGAACAGGAGGAGAATGAGGTAATCAGTCCCTCAACCTTGAGTCGATGTGTTCAGTCCATCAATCTTGAATAGTGTAAATTACCTAGAGTACCCTCTCCCCCAAAAAAGTTCAAAGTGACTTATTTGGTGACATATTGGGAAAATTCTACTTAAGACTCTCGGATTGCAATGAGAGAAGGTGAGAAATTAGTATAACGTCAGAGACTTGAAGATCTTATTAATTCACATTTCGAAACAATTGTGAAATTAACGTTCAGTAAAGAGAATTGCTGAATGAATTCCTTATTTGCGTCTATCAACAATTGGAATCTTTTGGTATTTATTTTGTATAGCTAAGACGGGACAAAAGCTAGAGCCACACCTGGAGCTCTTGAATCCTTGCCCAAGCGTGTGTGTGTGTGTGTTTTTTACTTGTGCGAAAAGATAGAGGTTGAGTTTTTTAGAATGTGTACGATGGATTTTGACATTGTTTGGCACATTGTGATTCTTAGCATATTGTCCAGAGTCGTGTACAGTGTCGCCCACTGTGTCCTGCCCCCCCCTGCCTGCCTCCCTGCCTGCCTCACTGCCTGCCTCCCTGCCTGCCTCACTGCCTGCCTCCCTGCCTGCCTCTGTGCGTGCCTCAGTGCCTGCCTCCCTGCCTGCCTCCCTGCCTGCCTCACTGCCTTCCTCCCTGCCTGCCTCCCTGCCTGCCTCCCTGCCTGCCTCCCTGCCTGCCTCCCTGCCTGCCTCACTGCCTGCCTCCCTGACTGCCTCACTGCCTGCCTCCCTGCCTGCCTCCCTGCCTGCCTCACGCCGGCCTGCCCCCATGCCTGCCTCCCTGCCTGCCTCCCTGCCTGCCTCCCTGCCTGCCTCCCTGCCTGCCTCCCTGCCTGCCTCCCTGCCTGCCTTCCTGCCTGCCTACCTGCCTGCCTCTCTGCCTGCCTCCCTGCCTGCCTGCCTCCCTGCCTGCCTCCCTGCCTTCCTCCCTGCCTGCCTCCTCCCTGCCTGCCTCCCTGCCTGCCTCCCTGCCTGCCTGCCTGCCTGCCTCCCTGACTGCCTCCCTGCCTGCCTCCCTGCCTGCCTCCCTGCCTGCCCCCCTGGCTGCCTCCATGCTTGCCTCCCTGCCTGCCTCCTTGCCTGCCTCCCGCCTGCCTGCCCCCCTGCCTGCCTCCCTGCCTGCCTCCCTGCCTGCCTCCCTGCCTGCCCCCCTGCCTGCCTCCCTGCCTGCCTCCCTGCCTGCCTCACTGCCTGCCTCCCTGCCTGCCTCCCTGCCTGCCTCCCTGCCGGCCTCCCTGCTTGCCTCCCTGCCTGTCTCCCTGCCTGCCTCGCTTCCTGCCTCCCTGCTTGCCTCCCTGCCTGCCTCCCTGCCTGCCTCACTACCTGCCTCGCTTCCTGCCTCCCTGCCTGCCTCACTGCCTGCCTCCCTGCCTGCCCCCCTGCCTGCCTCACTGCCTGCCTGGCCCCCTCCCCCTGCCTGAATCCCTGCCTGCCTCCCTGCTTGCCTCCCTGCCTGCCTCCCTGCCTGCCTCACTGCCTGCCTCCCTGCCTGCCCCTGCCTCCCTGCCTGCCCCCCCTCCCTGCCTGCCTGCCTCCCTGCCTGCCCCCTTGCCTGCCTCCCTGCCTGCCCCTCTGCCTGCCTCCCTCCCTGCTTGCCCCCCTGCCTGCCTCAAAGCCTGCCTCCCTGCGTGCTTCCCTGCCTGCCTCCCTGCGTGCATCCCTGCCTGCCCCCTGCCTGCCTCCCTGCCTGCCCCCTGCCTCCCTCCCTGCTTGCCCCCCTGCCTGCCTCACTGCCTGCCTCCCTGCCTGCTTCTCTGCCTGCCTTCCTGCCTGCCTCCCTGACTGCCTGCCTACATGCCTGCCTCGCTGCCTGCCCCCCTGCCTGCCTCCCTGCCTGCCTCACTGCCTGCCTTCCTGTCTGCCTCCCTGCCTGCCTCCCTGCCTGTCCCCCTGCCTGCCTGCCTCCCTCAGTGCCTGCCTCCCTGCCTCCCTTCCTGCCTGCCTTCTTGCCTGCCTCCCTGCCTGCCTCCCTGCTTGCCCCCCTGCCTGCCTCCCTGCCTGCCTCCCTGCCTGCCTCCCTCCCTGCCTCCCTGCCTGCCTCCCTGCCTGCCACCCTGCCGGCCCCCTGCCTGCTTCTCTGCTTGCCTCCCTGCCTGCTTCCCTGCCTGCCTCCCTGCCTGCCTCCTTGCCTGCTTCCCTGCCTGCCTCCCTGTCTACTTCCATTGCTGTCTCCCTGCCTGCCTCCCTGCCTGCCTGCCTCCCTGCCTGCTCCCCTGCCTGCCTCACTGCCTGCCTCCCTGCCTGCCTCTCTGCCTGTCTTCCTGCCTGCCTCCCTGCCTGCCTCCCTGCCTGCCTCCTTACCTGCATCCCTGCCTGCCTCCCTGCCTGCCTCCCTGCCTGCCTCCCTGCCTGCCTCCCTGCCTGCCTGCCTCCCTGCCTGCTCCCCTGCCTGCCTCCCTGCCTGCCTCCCTGCCTGCCTGCCTCCCTGCCTGCTCCCCTGCCTGCCTTCCTGCCTGCCTCCCTGCCTGCCTCTCTGCCTGTCTTCCTGCCTGCCTCCCTGCCTGCCTCACTGCCCGCCTTCCTGCCTGCCCCCCTGCCTGCCTCCCTGCCTGAATCCCTGCCTGCCTCCCTGCCTGCCTCCCTGCCTGCCGCCCTGCCTGCCTCACTGCCTGCCTCCCTGCCTGCCCCCTGCCTCCCTCCCTGCCTGCCTGCCTCCCTGCCTGCCCCCTTGCCTGCCTCCCTGCCTGCCCCTCTGCCTGCCTCGCTCCCTGCTTCCCCCTGCCTGCCTCCCTGCCTGCCTCCCTGCCTGACTCCCTGCCTGCCCCCTGCCTGACTCCCTGCCTGCCCCCTGCCAGCCTCCCTGCCTGCCCCCTGCCTGCCTCCTTGCCTGCCGCCCTGCCTGCCTCCCTGCCTGCCTCCCGGCCTGCCTCCCTGCCTGCCTCCCTGACTGCCTGCCTACATGCCTGCCCCCCCTGCCTGCCTTCCTCCCTGCCTGCCCCCCTGTCTGCCTCCCTGCCTGCCTCCCTGCCTCCCTCCCTGCCTGCCTCCCTGCGTGCCTCCCTGGCTGCCCCCTGCCTACCTCCCTGCCTGCCCCCTGCCTAAATCCCTGCCTGCCCCCCTGCCTGCCTCCCTGCCTGCCTCTCTGCCTGTCTCTCTGCCTGCCTTCCTGCCTGCCTCCCTGCCTGCCTCCGTGCCTGCCCCCTTGCCTGCCTCCCTGCCTGCCCCCCTGCCTGCCTCCCTCCCTGCCCCCCTGTCTGCCTCCCTGCCTGCCTCCCTGCCTTCCTCCCTGCCTGCCTCCCTACGTGCCTCCCTGACTGCCCCCTGCCTGCCTCTCTGCCTGCCCCCTGCCTGAATCCCTGCCTGCCCCCCTGCCTGCCTCCCTGCCTGCCTCTCTGCCTGCCTCTCTGCCTGCCTTCCTGCCTGCCTACTTGCCTGCCTCCCTGCCTGCCTCCATGCCTGCCTCCCTGCCTGCCCCCCTGCCTGCCTCACTGCCTGCCTCCCTGTCTGCCTCCCTGCCTGCCTTCCTGCCTGCCCCCCTGCCTGCCTCCCTGCCTGCCTCCCTGCCTCCCTGCCTGCCTCCATGCCTGCCTCCCTGCCTGCCCCCCTGCCTGCCTCTCTGCCTCCCTCCCTGCCTGCCTTCCTGCCTGCCTCCCTGCCTGCCTCCCTGCTTGCCCCCCTGCCTACCTCAATGCCTGCCTCCCTGCCTGCCTCCCTGCCTGCCTCCCTGCCTGCCCCCCTGCCTGCCTCCCTGCTTGTAACCCTGCCTTCCTCCCTGCCTGCCTTCCTGCCTGCCTCCCTGCCAGCCTCCCTGCCTGCCTCCCGCCTGCTCCATGCCTGCCTCCCTGCCTGCCTCCCTGCCTCCCTCCATGCCTGCCTCCCTGCCTGCCTCCCTGTCTGCCCCCCTGTCTGCCCCCAATGCCTGCCTCCCTGCCTGCCTTCCTGCCTGGCTCCCTGCCTGTCTCCCTGCCTGCCTCCCTGCCTGTCTCCCTGCTCCCTCCCTGCCTGCCTCCCTGCCTACCTATCTGCCTGCCTATCTCCCTGCCTCCCTGCCTGCCTCATTGCCTGCCTCCCTGCCTGCCTCACTGCCTGCCTACCTCCCTGCCTCCCTGCCCGCCTCCATGCCTGCCTCCCTGCCTGCCTCACTGCCTGCCTCCCTGCATGCATCCCTGCCTGCCTCCCTGCCTGCCTCCCTGCCTGCCTTCCTGCCTGCCTCCCGCCTGCCCCCCTGCCTGCCTCCCTGCCTGCCTCCCTGCCTGCCTCCCTGCCTGCCTCCCTGCCTTCCTCCCTGCCTGCCTCCCGCCTGCCCCACTGCCTGCCTCCCTGCTTGCCTCCCTGCCTGCCTCCCTGCCTGCCTCCCTGCCTGCCTCCCTGCCTGCCTCCCTGCCTGCTTCCCGCCTGCCCCCCTGCCTCCCTCCCTGCTTGCCTCCCTGCCTGCCTCCCTGCCTGCCTCCCTGCCTGCCTCCCTGCCTGCCTCCCTGCCTGCCTCCCGCCTGCCCCCCTGCCTCCCTGACTGCCTCCCTGCCTGCTTCCTTGCCTGCCTCGCTTCCTGCCTCCCTGCTTGCCTCACTGCCTGCCTCACTGCCTGCCTCCCTGCCTGCCTCCCTGCCTGCCTCACTGCCTGCCTCCCTGCCTGCCTCCCTGCGTGCCTCCCTGCCTGCCTCCCACCTGCCCCCCTGCCTCCCTCCCTGCTTGCCTCCCTGCCTGCCTCCCTGCCTGCCTCCCTGCCTGAATCCCTGCCTGCCTCCCTGCCTGCCTCCCTGCCTGCCTCCCGCTTGCCCCCCCTCCCTGCCTCCCTGCCTGCCTCCCTGCCTCCCTCCCGCCTGCCCCCCTCCCTGCCTCCCTGCCTGCCTCCCTGCCTCCCTCCCTGCCTGCCTTCTTGCCTGCCTCCCTGCCTGCCTCCCTGCTTGCCCCCCTGCCTGCCTCCCTGCCTGCCTCCCTGCCTGCCTCCCTGCCTGCCTCCCTGCCTGCCTTCCTGCCTGCCTCACTGCCTGCCTCCCTGCCTGCCCCCCTGTCTGTCTCCCTGCCTGCCTCCCTGTCTGCCTTCCTGCCTGCCTCCCTGCCTGCCTCCCTCCCTACTTGCCCCCCTGCCTGCCTCCCTGCCTGTCTCCCTGCGTGCCTCTATGCCTGCCTCCCTGCGTGCCTCCCTGCCTGCCCCCTGCCTGCCTCCCTTCCTGCTCCCTGCCTGAATCCCTGCCTGCCCCCCTGCCTGCCTCCCTGCCTGCCTCTCTGCCTGTCTCTCTGCCTGCCTTCCTACCTGCCTCCCTGCCTGCCTACCTGCCTGCCCCCTTGCCTGCCTTCCTGCCTTTCTGCCTGCCTGCCTGCCTGCCTGCCTGCCTACCTGCCTGCCTGCGTGCCTGCTTGCCTGTCTGTCTGTCTGCCTGTATGCCTTCCTGCTTGCCTGCCTGCCTTCCTGCTTGCCTGCCTGCTTTCCTGCTTGCCTGCCTGCCTCCCTGCCTTACTGGCTGCTTGTCTCTTTGCCTGCCTCCCTGCCTGCCTCCCTGCCTGCCTCCCTGCCTGCCTACCTGCCTGCCTCCCTGCCTGCCCCCCTGTCTGCCCCAATGCCTGCCTCCCTGTCTGCCTTCCTGCCTGGCTCCCTGCCTGTCTCCCTGCCTGCCTGTCTCCCTGCCTGCCCCCCTGCCTGCCTGCCTGCCTGCCTGCCTGCCTGCCTCCCTGCCTGTCTCCCTGCCTGCCTCTCTGCCTACCTCCCTGCCTGACTCCTTGCCTTCCTGCGTGCCTGCTTCTCTGCCTATCTCCCTTGCTGTCTCCCTGCCTACCTCCCTAACCGCCTGCCTTCCTGCCTTTCTGCCTGCCTGCCTGCCTGCCTGCCTGCCTGCCTGCCTGCCTGCCTGCCTGCCTGCCTGCCTGCCTGCCTGCCTGCCTACCTCCCTGCCTGCCTGCCTTCCTGCTTGCCTGCCTGCCTGCCTTCCTGCTTGCCTGCCTCCCTGCCTACCTACCTACCTACCTACCTACCTACCTGCCTACCTACCTACCTACTTGCCTGCCTGCCTGCGTGCCTGCCTCCCTGCCTGCCTCCCTGCCTGCCTCCCTGCCTGCCTCCCTGCCTTCCTGCCTGCCTGCCTCTCTGCCTGCCTCTCTGCCTGCCTCTCTGCCTATCTCCCTTGCTGTCTCCCTGCCTACCTCCCTGACCGCCTGCCTTCCTGCCTTTCTGCCTGCCTGCCTGCTTGCCTGCCTGCCTGCCTGCCTGCCTGCCTGCCTGCCTGCCTGCCTGCCTGCCTCCCTGCCTGCCTCCCTGCCTGCCTCCCTGTCTACTTCCATTGCTGTCTCCCTGCTTTCCTCCCTGCCTGCCTGCCTTTTTGCTTGCCTGCCTTCTTGCCTACCTCGCTGCCTCTCTGCCTGTCTCCCTGCCTGCCTCCCTGCCTGCCTACCTACCTACCTACCTACCTACCTACCTGCCTACCTACCTACCTACCTACCTACCTACCTACCTACCTGCCTGCCTGCCTGCCTGCCTGCCTTCCTGGCTGCCTGCCTGCCTGCCTGCCTGCCTGCCTGCCTTTTTTTTCCCCCGCCTGCCTGCCTGCCTGCCTGCCTGCCTCCTCCTTTCCCTCCCTTCCTGCCCCCTGCCTCCCCCTGTTGCCTCCCCTGCCTCCCCTGCCTGCCTGCCTTCTCCCCGCCTGCCTGCCTGCCTGCCTGCCTGCCTGCCTGCCTGCCCCCCTTTGCCTGCCTCCCTCCTCCTGCCTGCCTGGCTCACGCCGCCTCCTGCCTGCCTGCCTGCCTGCCTGCCCCCTCCCTTTCCCCCTGCCTGCCCCTGCCTGCCTCCCTCCTGCCACCCATTCCGCCCCCCGCCCACCCCCACATTTCCCTTTCCCTTTGCCTGTTCCCCTTTAACCCGCGATCCCTTCCCTTCCTTAGCCTTTTTTGCCCAAACATAAATCCTCCTTCCTGCCTTTTTTGTCATCTGCCTGCCTCTTTTTGTTCCCTCCCCCCTATCCCCGTGTCCTGCCACCCCCTTCAGCGCCCCCCTTTCCTTTTTTTTCCGGCCCCCCTTCCTGCCTCCTTTCCCTCCCTCCCTTTCCCTTCCCCCTGCCGCTTCCCCCTTGTTGCCTTCCCTTTCCCTTTTGCGCCTGCCTCCTCCTCCCCTCCTGCCTCCCTTCCCTCCTGCCCCCCTGTCTTTTCCCATTGTTCTCCCTCCTGCCCCCCTCCCTGCCTGCCCCCTGCCTGTTTCCCCTGCCTGCCTCTCCTGCCTCCTGCCAAAATTTCCCAATTGCTTTGTCTCTTTCTCCTCCCTGCCTCCCTGCCTCCCTGCCTCCCTGCCTGCCTCCCTGCCTCTCTGCCTGCCTCTCTGCCTGCCTACCTCCCTTGCTGTCTCCTTGCCTACCTCCCTGCCTGCCTGTCTTCCTACCTTTCTGCCTGCCTGCCTGCCTGCCTACCTTCCTGCCTTCCTGGCTGCCTGCCTGCCTGCGTGCCTGCCTCCCTGCCTGCCTGCCTTCCTGCTTGCCTGCTTGCCTGCTTGACTGACTGCCTGCCTCCCTGCCTGCCTCCCTGAATGCCTCCCTGCCTGCCTCCCTGCCTGCCTCCCTGCCTGCCTGCCTCTCTGCCTGCTTCTCTGCCTGCCCGCCTCTCTGCCTATCTCCCTTGCTGTCTCCTGCCTCCTCCTGACCCCCCCTCCCTTTCCCGGGCCTTTTCTGCCTGAGTGCGTCCCTGCCTCCCTCCCTGCCTGCCTGCCTGCTGCCTGCCTGCCTCCTCCTGCCTCCCTCCCTGCCCCCCCTGCCTGCCTCCCTGCCTTCCTGCCTGCCTGCCTCCCCTCCCCTCCCTCTGTGCCTGCCTGCCTCTCTGCCTATCACCCTTGCTGTCTCCCTGCTTACCTCCCTGACCGCCTGCCTTTCTGCCTTTCTGCCTGCCAGCCTGCTTGCCTGCCTGCCTTCCTGCCTGCCTGCCTGCCTGCCTGCCTGCCTTCCTGCCCGCCTCCCTGCCTGCCTCCCTGCCTCCCCCTGCCTCCTGCCTCCCTCCCACCACCACCTCCTCCTCCACCTCCTCCTCCTGCCTCCTCCTCCTCCTCCTTGCCTCCCCCTTTGCCTTGCCTCCCTCCCCCTCCCTGCCTTTTGCCCCTCCTCCCTGCCCCCCTGCCTTCCTGCCTCCCTGCCTCTCTGCCCTCTGTGACTGCCTGCCTCTTAATCCCCCTTCCCTGCTCCCCTGCCCTACCCCCTAAATTTTTGCCTTTTTTCCCTTTCTGCCTCCTGCCTTTGCCTGCCTGCCTTTTTTGCCTTGCCTCCTTCCTTTCCCCTTTCCTCCCCCTGCCCCCTCTCCTGCCCCCCTCCTGCCTGCCTCCTCCCCTCCTTTCCCTCCTACCTGCCTGCCCCCTCCTCCTCCTCCCTGCCTGCCTGCCTCCTTCTTCCCTTTCCCTGGCGCTTTCCTGCCTGCCTGCCTGCCTGCCTCCCTTGCCTGCCTCTCTGCCTTCCCCCCTGCCTGCCTGCCTGCCTGCCTGCCTCCTGCCTGCCTCTCTGCCTTCCCCCTGCCTCCCCTGCCTTCCTGCCTGCCTGCCTTTTGCCTGCCTCTCCCCTTTGCCCCCTCTGCCCTATCCCCCTTGCTGTCCCCCTGCCTCCTCCTGACCGCCTGCCTTCCTGCCTTTCCTCCTTTTCTCCCTGCCCTGCGCCTGCCTCCCCTCCTCCCCTGCCTGCCTGCCTGCTTGCCTGTCTGTCTGCCCTTCTGCCTCCTCCCTTTCCCTCTTGCCTGCCTCCCTTTCCCCTCCCTTGCCTGCCTCCCCTGTTACTGGCTGCTTGTTTTTGCCTGCCTCCGTGTTTTTTTTTGCCCTGCCTCCTGCCTCCCTTTTGCCTGCCTTCCTGCCTCCCTGCCTGTAAAACATAGCAAAAATAACCGGGTGCCTCCCCCCTGCCTGCCTTCCGGGGTTTCCTCCCCTTTGCCCCGGCCTGATAGAAACCCTTTATACCCGCCCCCTGCCTGCCGGGGTTGCCTCCTGCCTGCCTCCCCTGCCTGCCTGCCTGCCTGCCTGCCTGCCTGCCTGCCTGCCCCTGCCTCCTGCCGGGCCCTGCCTGCCTGCCTGCCTGCCTCCTTGCCTGCCTCCCTCCCTGCCTGCCTCCCGGGCCCTGCCTGCCTGCCTCCCTTCCGGGCCTTTTTTCCTGTTCCTCCTCCCTTTCCTGCTTGCCTGCCCCTCCTGCCTCCCCTCCTCCTACCTACCTGCCTCCCCCTGCCTCCTCCTCCTCCTGCCTGCCTGCCTTCCTACTTGCCTGCGTGCCTGCCTGCCTGCCTCCTGCCCCCCTCCCCCTTCCTGCCTGCCTGCCTCTTTTTCCTCCCTCTCCTTTCCTGCCTTCTCCATTGCTGTCTCCTGCCTACCTCCTTGACTGCCTGCCTTCCCTGCCTGCCTGCCTCCTCCTGCTTACCTCCCTGCCTCCTGTCACTTCCATTGCTGTCCCCCTCCCTTTCACCCCCTCCTCCCTCCCTTTTTTTCCCTGCCTTCTTGCCTACCTCCCCTGCCTTTTGCCTGTCTCCTGCCTGCCTCCTCTTCCCTGCCTGCCCCCTGCCTGCCTCCTCCCCTACTACCATTGCTGTGTCTCTGCTCTCCTCCTCCCTGCCTCCCTTTCCTGCCTTTCTGCGCCTCCTCCCCCTCCCTGCCTCTGCCTGCCTCTTTTGCCTGCCTTTTGCCTGCCTGCCTCCTGCCTCCCCCCTTCTCTGTTTTAAAATTTTCTCCCTGCCTCCCTTTTCCCTATTTTCCATTTTCTGGCTTTTTTGCCTGCCTGCTTCCTGCCCCCCTTGCCCCTCCCTGCCTTCCTGCTTTTGTTTGTTTCCTGGGGTCCTGCCTGCCTGCCTGCCTGCCTGCCTGCCTGCCCTGCCTGCCTGCCTGCCTGCCTGCCTCCTGCCCATTGGCAGGCATGGCGCGCCGGGGGTTTGCTTTTCCTGATAGCATAGCTTTTTCCAAAGCCCCTGGCGTTTTGGGGTTTGCTAGAAAACCCCCCCATAACGAAAACGCCAGCGCCAGCCCCAAACCCCCAATGCTCCCCCTCCTGCCTGTTTTCCCCCAGCGCATGGCGCCCCAACCCCGGGGGGCCCAAAGAAAGCAAAACCCCGCCCAACGCCAGCCCAGCCCGGCAAGCGCCATGGGCCACATAGCCCCCGCCTTCCCCTTCCCGCCGCCCCCAAACCCTTGCCTGCCTGCCCGCCTTCTGCCTGCCTCCCTCCTGCCTCCTCCTCCCCTGCCTGCCTGCCTCCCTCCCTCCTTCCCTTACCCTTAACCAAAACCTGCCTCCCCTGCCTCCCCCCCCTGCCTCCCCTCCCTCCTCCTTTCCTCCCCTGCCTCCCTGCCTGCCTGTTCCTCCCTCCCTCCTCCTGCCTGCTGCTTCCCCCTCCTTCCTACCTGCCTCCTGCCTGCCTGCCTGCCCTTTTTTAACCTGCCTGCCTGTGCCCCTCCCCCTTGCCTTCTTGTGCCTGTATCCCCCCTGCCCCCCCTGCCTCCTTGATTGCGTTGTCCCTGCCTGCCTCTGCCTACCTCGTGCCTGCCTTCCTCCTCCCTTTCCTTTCCTCCTTCCCGTTTTTGGCCTGCCCCCTTTTCCACCTCGCTGCCTCTCTCCCCCTTCCCGTGCTCCTTTTTCCTTCTGGCCTGCCTACCACCTGTGCCCCCCCTGCCTCCCTCCAAAAAAACCTGCCTGCCTTCCCTGCCTGTTCCTCCTCCCTTTGCCTCCTCCTCCCGGGCCTCCTCCCTTTTGCCTCCTGCCTGCCCCCCTGCCTGATCCTTTTTTGCTCCTCCCTGCCCTGTCCCTTTAACTCCTGCCTGTTGCCTGCCTGCCTGCCTGCCTGCCTCCCTCCCTCCCCCCCCTTTTGGCCTCCTCCCTTCCCTCCCTCCCTGCCCCCCCCTCCCGGGACTCCTGCCTGCCTGTTGCCTGCCTCCTCCCTTATCCCCCCTCCTCCCTCCCTTTTCCCTCCCCGCCGCCTCCCCTGCCCCTGCCTCCTTGTTGCCTCCCGCCACCCGCCTGCCTTAGCCCAAAGCCCCCTTAAGCACTGCACCCCCTTGCCCCCCTTTAACCCCAAAAACCCCAGGCCCGCCCACGGGCCAGCATTGACGCGCCGCTGCGCCACCGCCGCCCCCGCCGCCCGGGGGGCTCCGCCGCCCCCCGGCCCCCCGCCGCCCGCCGCCCGCCCGCCGCCGCCGCCGCCTGCCGCCGCCCAACCCCCTTTTACCCTCCTGCGCCGCCGCCAACCGCGCCGCCTGCCCCCCGCCGCCCGGCCCCCCTTTTGCCGGGGCCTCCCCCGCCCCCTTTAAAACCCGGCCAACCCTGCGCCCCTCCCTTTCCCTTTCCTCCTGCATAACCCTTGCTCCTGCTGGGCCTCCCCCTCCCGCCTGCCGGGCCTCCTGCCGCCTGCTCTCTCCCTCCCTGCCTCCCTTGCCTGCCCCGCCTCCCTTTGCCGGGGCTCTCTTCCCTCCCTGCCTGCCTTGCATGCATCCCAGCGCCACCTGTAAGTAAAACCCTCTTCCGCCCAACAAAACCCAATAATTAAACCCCCTGGCTCCTTCCTTTGAATAAAACCTTATAATGCCTGTATAAAAAGGGTTTCACTTACTCTTAAAAGTTTAAAACATAACATTAAATACTTAGCCTCCCTTTTCCTGTTTGGGCTCCTTCATAGAACCGAGTACCCAGCATGCCCTTCCCTTAAACTCCCTTCCTCCCTCCTCCCATTAAAACAAAAGTACCCCTTCCTGCCACAAAAACCCTTTAACAAAACCCATTTGCATTAACCTGCCTGCCTGCCTGCCTGCCTGCCTGCCTGCCTGCCTACCTGCCTGCCTGCCTGCCTTACTGCATCTATCCCTCTCACCCTTTTTCTTTTCCTCTCTTTTTCCTAGTCTCAGTCTTCCAGAGGTAGAGTTGGTATCATGTATATTCATCAATACACTCCTTATTAATTAATGGTCATACATGTATACCCATTAATACACATTGATGCACGCGCTCAAGTATACATACTACCAATAGTCACACCTGCTCTCATACATATATACATATTTGTATACATGAATTTATCTAGGCGTTAATGTTACAATGACATGCATGTACATGCACACACACACACACACACACACACACACACACACACACACACACACACACACACACACACACACACACACACACAAAACACACAAAAACACACACACACACACACACACACACACACACACACACACACACACACACACACACACAAAAAACACAACACACACACACACCCACACACACCACACACACACACACACACACACACACACACACACACACACACACACGCACATACACAAAAAACACACACACACACACACACACACACACACACACACACACACACACACACACACACACACACATACACACACACACACACACACACACACACAAAAAGGGCTACACTCATCCCCCAACCAAAATTGGGTGAATGAAACCTATACAAAAAAAATTCGTATATCAGATCAAATAGCCTGCCACCTAAGAGGGAAGCGACCATAGATGTCAGTCAAGGTCTTGGAGTGCGCATCACAACGATCATGTCACCTGGAACACAATTTATCATTTTATATCTGTGCCACAGACTTTGATAAATTTTAAGATTAGGTTTCTGTTTATCCTGGACCATTGTCTAGAGACGGTGACGGACCGGTCCAGGACGGAGCGGTACGTCCTGGACCGGTCTAACCACGGTATGAAGACTTATGATCAAGAAAGTTGTAGCTTGAACTATCTGTTCAACAGATTCAGCGACATATACAAAATTACTGAACTTACAAATGTCTGAGAAACTTTCCTAGGAAACCAGAACATATGCACCACAAAAGCAAGGACTTTCGTCGAGTACACAGCACCAGTATGGAGCCTACACCTGTCAGAACAAGTTCTGAAACTGTCGTTAACTACCTAAAATTATGAGGAATCAACGTCAGGTTGGTAAGAATCTAACCTTGGTACCTTGATTCCCGAAACGTTTCCCTGCCGAAAATTTTTAAATTAATAATAATAATAATAATAATAATAATAAAAATTTTAATAATAATAATTAAAATTAATCTAATAACCGGGATTCCCATTTAAAAACGCTGCCTCGGTTGAATATAAAAAAAGTATAAATATCTCCGGGTATCAACTTGGGAATCTATCTATCATAGTCTCGGTCACCCAGAAAATAATTTCGCTGTATTGTGTTCACCGGGGGTTTTTTTTTCTTATTTCATAATTCCTTTAATCTCTAACTCCTCTACTTATACTATGCGTAGTCAGGAGACGTAGTTGAGACAAGATATTCTCTGTGTGTTATGATTTGAGTATTCTTGAGTGGAAGTATTGAATCTGTGTGTGTTTACAAAATTTCTAGTTCTGAAGGGGTGTTATAAAATGGCAGTTCTTTATTAAAAGTGAATCCCCGGGTCGAATCCTGGGTGTGGCAGGGGGGTTGATCCCCCTTTTCCGAAAAAATCTCGTGTGTGTGACTTTTGTTCATCTGGTCTTCTTCTTCTTCTTCTTCTTCTTCTTCTTCTTCTTCTTCTTCTTTTTTCTTCTTCTTCTTCTTCTTCTTCTTCTTTTCTTCTTCTTTTCGTCTTCTTCCTCCCCCTTTTTCTTCTTTTTTTTCTTCTTTTCTTCTTCTTCTTCTTCTTTTCTTCTTCTTCTTCTTCTTCTTCTTCTTCTTCTTCTTCTTCTTCCCCCCCTTTTCTTTTCTTTTTCTTTCCCTTTTTCTTCTTCTTCTTCTTCTTCTTCTTCTTCTTCTTTTCTTCTTCTTCTTTTTTCTTCTTCTTCTTCTTCTTTTCTTCTTCTTTTTTTCTTCCCCCCTTTTTCTTCTTTTTCTTCTTCTTCTTCTTTTCTTTTTTTTCTTTTTTTTCTTCTTCTTCTTCTTCTTTCCTTCTTCTTCTTCTTTCTTCTCCTTCTTCTTTTCTTCTTCTTCTTCTTCTTCTTCTTCTTCTTCTTCTTCTTTTTTTTCTTCTTCTTTTCTTTTCTTCTTCTTCTTTTTCTTTTCTTCTTTTTCTTCTTCTTCTTCTTCTTCTTCTTCTTTTTTTTCTTTTCTTTTTTTTCTTCTTCTTCTTCTTCTTCTTCTTCTTCTTCCCTCTTCTGTCTTTTCTTCTTTTTTTTCTTTTTTTTTTCTTCTTTGTTCTTTTTTCTTTTTTCTTCTTCTCCCTTTTTTTTTTCTTCTTCTTCTTTTTTTTTTCTTCTTTTCTTTTTTTCTTTTCTTTTTTTCTTCTCCTTTTTTTTCTTTTTTTTTTTTTTCTTTTTTCTTTTCTTCTTCTTCTTCTTCTTCTTCTTTTCTTTCTTTCGTCTTTTCTTCTTCTTCTTTTTTTCTTCTTCTTCTTCTTCTTCTTCTTTTCTTCTTTTTTTTTTCTTCTTCTTTTTTCTTTTCTTTCTCCTTCTTTTCTTCTTCTTTTCTTTACTTTTTTTTTTTTTTTTTTTCTTCTTTTCTTTTCTTTTCTTTTTTTTCTTCTTCTTTTTCTTTTTTTTTTCTTCTTTTCTTTTTTCTTTTTTCTTCTTTTCTTCTTTTTTTCTTCTTCTTTTCTTTTCTTCTTCTTCTTCTTCTTCTTCTTCTTCTTTTTTTTCTTCTTCTTCTTCTTTTTTTTTTTTTTTTTTTTTTCTTCTTTTTTTTTTTTCTTTTCTTCTTCTTTTTTCTTTTTTTTCTTCTTCTTCTTCTTCTTATTCTTCTTTTCTTTTCCTCTTCTTTCTTCTTCCCTCTTCTTCTTTTTTCTTTTTTCTTTTCTTCTTCTTCTTCTTCTTCTTTGTCTTTTTGTCTACTTCTTTTCTTCTTCTTCTTCTCCTCCTCCTCCTGTCTAGAATTTTTCGTGCCTAAAGCAAGTAAAAAATCTTTTGTATAAAACAAACCCAATCTCCAGACCCCCTCCTTTTTGGGTTTTAAACCCCATTCCTTCAAAACAATTGGAGGAACGAATTTTAAGGTTCCACCTTTTTCCAATCGTGATCTGGGAAAAAGGGGGGAAAAATAAATTGGAAGGGCGAGGCCTGAGAAAAACGAACGTTAATAATGATAAAAAAAAAAAAGAAATGACTTTTAGAAAGTCACTAATCGAGGTAAAAGAAATGAGAGACCTTGGAGTGATCATTAACAATGACCACAAGTACACTAAACAATAATTATCCTCGGGGCAGTGGGACTAGCAGAATACTAAATTTCAGAGCTAGAATTTTCAAGTATAGAACATTAGAAAGAAAAGGTAGAGGACGCGCATGCACTGATCAAGACGTTTCTTAAGGGAACGTTTCGCCACGAATGGTTTCTCCAGTCCTAATGTATCTATGTGTCTTCTTCCTCCTTCTTGGTATCACCATTCCACTTCCACTAAAAAAAAAAAATTCAAAAATTTTGTTTCTCTCTGTGTAATTCATTAGGTCATAAAAATTTACGAAACTCCATCAAGGAAACGTGCGTCTTTTTTAACGTAGTGAAAAAAAATATAATAATGTACTTATCAGATATTAGCGTGAATAAGGTATCAATTTTTTATTTCAAAATTATATATAACCTTGAAAGGGTGGAGAAAAGGGCAACAAAGCATATATCTTATGAGTATTAAACCCTTTCTTTTTTTTTTTTGAAAAAACGAGATGAAGAGAACATTTGAAACCTAAAGAAATTTGAGACATTGAAAATTGAAGAGGACTTTTTTGAAGAACAAGATATGGTGTGAAACTCCGAAGCATGAGATGCAACACAAACGTTGGCAAAGGCTTCATATTTTTTTTCCACAAAGCTCTGAGGCGGACCGCTTTCTGAGGCTGTAATTAGGAGATATAAAGCCCTTTCATAAATGGCTCCGAAAGCCCTTTGCAAAATAGGTTCGTTACTGTTTCCGTGTTTAAGCAAACCGCTAAACGTGTGCGGTTCATTCAGCATGCATAAAGTGGTGGAGGCTCTCGCTCCCTTCCTCAAATCATAAGACACACACACTAAGGTATATGTATAAGGGAGGGGCCGTCTATGATTAGTATGTGGATGTTCAATCCCGTAGTCTTCTTGTGCAATGGTCATTGGAATTCTGAGATAGTGAGAGAGTGAGAGAGAGAGAGAGAGAGAGAGAGAGAGAGAGAGAGAGAGAGAGAGAGAGAGAGAGAGAGAGAGAGAGAGATGATCACAGGTCACGTACGGTCACATAAGAACATAAGAAAGGAGGAACACTGCAGCAGGCCTACTGGCCCATGTGAGGCAGGTCCAAGTCTCCTACCGGCTTAAGCCAATGCCCTCTGGTCCTAGAAAAAGTTTCCTGTCTCTCTCTTTTCATTTGCTGAAAGTTTAAAACTGAAAATTATAATAAATATGGCGCAAACCTACATACGCGGGGAGGGGAAAAAAAGCAAAATAATAGTCGAGAATTGTGTGAAAAATCACAATACCGCAGAAGGAACAATTCACAACAAACCCACAAATCAGACTAGAGATTTTAGTTGATTTTTCGTACCATCCCGATAAAAGTCCAGGATAAAAGTCCAGGATAAAAGTCCAGGATAAAAGTCCAGGATAAAAGTCCAGGATAAATGTCCAGGATAAAAGTCCAGGATAAAAGTCCAGGATAAAAGTCCAGGATACAAAATGAATAAAAGGCACAATACCGTGAGAGGAACAATCCACAAATTACCCTCGCGTACGAGAGTGGAAATTATGACGATATTTCGACTGAAATTCCCATTTCAAAATTGCAAATTAGTTGAGAACACAGCAATCATTTTAATGGCAGTTTTACTGATACCTTGTGCAATCTAACTTAAACTGAAATAACAAAAAATACTGTTTTGTTGACATTTAGATCGGCCAGTATGCAACGAATTGAAGGAAATAAATGGTATAAAATACAGACACAATGACACCAAAACTAAACGTGGTGTAATTATAGGCTTCTTCCTGCGTGCACTCAGAATCTGCAGCAATGAGTTCCTTGAGGAAGAATGCACTATAATTGAACAAGTATTTTCTAAACTCCACTATCCTCGTCACTTCATCAGAGACTGCAGACGGCGGGCATTAAACATCTTCAACACACCCAGAGAAGACACTGCCGAGAAGAGATACATAGTCCTCCCCACCAACTCCATTGCCAAACACGTTTCCAACATCTTTTCCAATACCTCATTCCAAGTATCTCCCTCCACAACCACGACCATCAAGGACATTACCAGTGATAGACAGGACAAGTTTCCACCCTCTGCAGGGGTATACATAATCCCTTGTAATGACTGCAACAAATTATACGTGGGTGAAACATCAAGGGACCTCCAAACACGTATTTCAGAACACCAATACGCAAGCAGGTCTGACGATACAAGGAATGCCTGTGTACAACACAGTAATTCACACAACCACTTGATAAACTACAGAAACTCAAGACTTATCGCCACAGAAGACAACACTCAATACCGAAGAATCCTGGGATCATCACTTATTTCTATATCCGACAACTTCAACCAGAACAATGGCTTCTATAACATAGCTGAACCACTTGCCAAGAAACTTCTTCATCGCTATCCCACATAAGAACATAGGAATAGAAGAACACTGCAGAAGGTCTGCTCACAAACTTATCCAATCTCCCTTCCAAGCTACCCAAGATTTTAGACTCTATAACCCCACTCGGTACATCATCAGATGCAGCATTCTCCACCTGGTAAGGTTCAGAAGGGTGGAAGGTACTCGCGTACCTTCCACCCCAGGTAGATCTGTTTGTGACTTGAAAAAACCCACTGTGTGGGCGAAACGTTGTCAATAAAGGATCACATTATACTGCATATGTTTATATTTCCATGCAACGAACTGCAGTTCCTGAGGACGAGGTACCCAGATTTAAGTAAATATGACCTGACCTAACTAGGTTAAAGCATTGGCTTAAGCCGTTAGGAGACTCGGACCTGCCTCGCATGGGCCAGTAGGCCTCCTGCAGTGTTTCTTCTTTCTTATGTTCTAAACAGCTCAGAAGAGTTTAGAGCTTCACGTCACTATAATAACTATGGTGTCACTGATTACTGTTTGTGCATTCTGTAAACGACAATGAAAAACTGATAGTAACGCACAAATAACCTGCACATAGGTGAGAGGAGCTTACGACGATGTTTCGGTCCGACTTAAACAATTTACTGTGACTTGTAAATTGTCCAAGTCGGATCGATACGTCGTGGCAAGCTTCTCTCTCCTATGTGCAGGTTATTTGTGTATTGTCCCAGTCACTGTATTGTCCCAGTCACTGTATTGTCCCAGTCACTGTATTGTCCCAGTCACTGTATTGTCCCAGTCACAGTATTGTACCATTCTGTTCATTTTTGACAGTTATCTCTACTGTTTTCTTGTCAGTCCATCAACACGTATTGTGAGAACATCTGACGCTCCAACAAGGTCATGTATACACTGAGCTGTGTATGTATCTGTGTGTATGCATCAGTGTGTGTATCAGTGTGTGTATGAATCAGTGTGTATCAGAGTGTGTATGAATCAGTGTGTATCAGTGTGTGTATGAATCAGTGTGTGTATGTAACAGTGTGTGTATGTATCAGTGTGTGTATCAGTGTGTGTATGTATCAGTGTGTGTATGAATCAGTGTGTGTGTGTAACAGTGTGTGTATGTATCAGTGTGTGTATCAGTGTGAGCATGTATGTGTGTATGTATCAGTGTATGTATGAATTAGTGTGTGTATCAGTGTGTGTATCAGTATGTGTATGTATCAGTGTGTGTATGTGTCAGTGTGTGTATGTATCAGTGTATGTATCAATGTGTGTATGTAACAATGTATGTATGAATCAGTGTGTGTGTGTTTATCAATGTGTGTGTATCAGTGTATGTATCAGTGTATGTATCAGTGTATGTATCAGTGTGTGTATGTATCAGTGTATGTATCAGTGTATGTATCAGTGTATGTATCAGTGTGTGTATGTATCAGTGTATGTATCAGTGTATGTATCAGTGTATGTATCAGTGTATGTATCAGTGTATGTATCAGTGTGTGTATGTATCAGTGTATGTATCAGTGTATGTATCAGTGTGTGTATGTATCAGTGTGTGCATGAATCAGTGTGTATATGTATCAGTGTGTGCATGCATCAGTGTGTGTATGTATCAGTGTGTGTATGAATCAGAGTGTGTATGTATCAGTGTGTGTATGAATCAGAGTGTGTATGTATCAGTGTGTGCATGAATCAGAGTGTGTATGTATCAGTGTGTGTATGTATGTATCAGTGTGTGTATGTATCAGTGTGTGTATGTATCAGAGTGTGTATGTATCAGTGTGTGTATGTATCAGAGTGTGTATGTATCAGTGTGTGTATGTATGTATCAGTGTGTGTATGTATCAGTGTGTGTATGTATCAGAGTGTGTATGTATGTGTGTATGTATCAGTGTATGTATCAGTGTGTGTATGTATCAGTGTATGTATCAGTGTATGTATCAGTGTATGTATCAGTGTATGTATCAGTGTGTGTATGTATCAGTGTGTGCATGAATCAGTGTGTATATGTACCAGTGTGTGCATGCATCAGTGTGTGTATGTATCAGTGTGTGTATGAATCAGAGTGTGTATGTATCAGTGTGTGTATGAATCAGAGTGTGTATGTATCAGTGTGTGCATGAATCAGAGTGTGTATGTATCAGTGTGTGTATGTATGTATCAGTGTGTGTATGTATCAGTGTGTGTATGTATCAGAGTGTGTATGTATCAGTGTGTGCATGAATCAGTGTGTGTATGTATCAGTGTGTGTATGTATCAGTGTGTGTATGTATCAGTGTGTGTATGTATCAGTGTGTGTATGTATCAGTGTGTGTATGTATCAGTGTGTATATGTATCAGTGTGTGTATGTATCAGTGTGTGTATGAATCAGTGTGTGTATGTTTGTGTGTATGTATGTGTGTATGTATCAGTGTATGTATGTATCAGTGTGTGTATGTATCAGTGTATGTATCAGTGTGTGTATGTATCAGTGTGTGTATGTATCAGTGTGTGTATGTATCAGTGTGTGTATGTATCAGTGTGTGTATGTATCAGTGTGCGTATGAATCAGTGTGTATATGTATGTGTGTATGTATCAGTGTATGTATGTATCAGTGTGTGTACGTATCAGTGTGTGTATGTATCAGTGTGTGTATGTATCAGTGTGTGCATGTATCAGTGTGTGTACGTATCAGTGTGTGTATGTATCAGTGTGTGTACGTATCAGTGTGTGTATGTATCAGTGTGTGTACGTATCAGTGTGTGTGTATTTTTTCAGAGTTTACATCAGACCTTGTTTTAGAATTAGAGTATACTTGATTGACTGTATCCAATTTAAAGAAAACAAAAGAAGAGCGGCACTAACGACCTCTGGTGATCGAAACAGAAATCAGAAAGTGCTGTGTATCCTCGTTTTCGAACACTACACGAAACCGGCGTGTGTCGGACGGAACCAGACGTATAGAGTGTGAGATGCTCTGTGAATCTTACCTAGCTGCGTCAAGACACGAATCTTGTACCGTCCTGTTGTCTGGCCTCCACTGCCGTACCTTCTGATCCATTTATTCCAGGAGGTTGTGACATTTATGTGGAGCGTTAAATCCGTGTGGGTCAGTCGGTACTAGTAGTGGTTAAGGCTCGATCCTCCTGCAGTTAATAACCATGGCATTTGAAGAGCCTTGACCAGGGTGACGAGCAGTAGGGAGCAAACACACTCATTCGCAAGACGGACTCGTCGAAGTTCGATTCATAGGCGCTGGGAAAAAAAAATTCTGACTGGAAACTGATAATGCGAAAGATGACAACAGGTGCATGAGATAGACCTACCTAGGTCTTGTATTTCTGGAATTGTATTTCTGGGCATGGAAAACATTTCGAAATAATCTCTGATTGTAGATGCTTTAGGATAGATAACAAGCAATTGACTTAAAAGGAATAACCTCTTCTGCTGCCAATCTTAGGAATGTAAACATTCTTGATTTGTAGCCAGTGCACCCTGATAAATAATAAATTCCTCTAAAGGCTCCGTATGCAGTCTACCTACCTGCAGGTTATTCCGGGGGTCAACGCCCCCGCGGCCCAGTCCTTGACCAGGCCTCACAGTGGATGGAGTTTTGTTCCAGAGATGAAACCAGTCGATTACCGTCCGCCATGTTTCTCCCACCGAGAGAAGGTCACCAGTATTTGGAGAGGAAATTTTGTTTGAAATTTCGTTCATAGATTATTTTAGCAACTTCACGATAGTCCAGGATAGTCCGAGATGTCGCCTGAAGTTCCTTCTTCAAGTCGTGGGTTAGTTGTGAACTGTTCCAGCCTCAGTATCACGAATTATATTATTGCTTTTAAAAAAAATTGGTTACTGTGCTAGTCTCCGGCCTCTTGGCTGTCAGAAGTGATATATCCGTCTTCCACACCTGCTGTCTGTGGGGGGTGATTCTGCTGTTTCCCACACCTGCTGTCTGTGGATAGTGACTCTGTTGTCTCCCACGCCTGCTGTGTGTGGATGGTGATTCTGTTGTCTCCCACGTCTGCTGTGTGTGGATGGTGATTCTGTTGTCTCCCACGCCTGCTGTTTGTGGGAGGTGATGCTACTGTCTCCCATTCCTGCTGCATGTGGGAGATGATTCTGTTTTCTCCCACCCCTTCTGTCAGTGGAAGGTGATTCTGCTGTCTTCCACGTCTCTTGTGAAGACTGCTGCTGCCACTCCCACTAGCTCCAGTGGCAGATACACTTTACTGAGTGTTCCCACGCACTGGCTTGGCCCAGGAGAGTGTGTCACAATCTTTGCACTCTCGGGGTAAGTAACCTCTTCCTTCTCTCCCACTGGTAGCAGGTGCTGTGACTGGTTTAACTTCCTGCAGCAGTAAAACTGACGCCTCAACACCTTCCTGACGAGGGTGAGAACGTCATCCGTGTGGGTGAAAAAATTCTCATCGATTTCTTCATCTTCAATTCATGCCATCTTGTTCTTCATTCTCTTGTTCATAAGAACTTATCCCTATCTACCTTATACGTCTCTGAAGAAACGTACGTGTGTGTGTGTGTGTGTGTGTGTGTGTGTGTGTGTGTGTGTGTGTGTGTGTGTGTGTGTGTGTGTCTGTGTTTATGTGTGTGTGTGTGTGTGTGTGTGTGTGTGTGTGTGTGTGTGTGTGTGTGTGTGTGTGTGTGTGTGTGTGTGTGTGTCTGTGTTTGTGTGTGTGTGTGTGTGTGTGTGTGTGTGTGTGTGTGTGTGTGTGTGTATGTGTGTGTGCATGTGTGTGTGTGTGTATGTATGTATGTGTGTGTGTGTGTGTGTGTATGTGCATGTGTCAGGGAGAGAGAGATGGAGGGTGTATTTGTGTATGCTTGAAAGTACGTGTGTATGTGTGTGCTTACGTGCACATGAGCATGTATATATATATATATATATATATATATATATATATATATATATATATATATATATATATATATATATATATATATATATATATATATATATATATAGATAGATAGATAGATAGATAGATAGATAGATAGATAGATAGATAGATAGATAGATAGATAAATAAATAGATAGATAGATAGATATGTATATGTGTATTTATGAATGCATGCATGTGTGCCTCTTTCAAGGCTAGGATGGTAATAAATCAGAGAATAACACAGCTAGCAGCTATCCTGGAACAGTAGAAGATCTGGGGTTAAGAAGCGGGAGAGAGTCCATAACAGCATCATTATTCCAGCAGCATCCTCTCGTTATGTGATATACAGCAGACTGCAGTATAAGTGAGTAGCTTCATTACACCCTTTGCCTACAGCAGGGCTTGGCGACACCTTTCCTTGTCTCTGTTTCTTTTGCAGGACACGGTGTGTGTGTGTACTCACCTAATTGTACTCACCTAATTGTGGTTGCAAGGGTCGAGACTCAGCTCCTGGCCCCGCCTCTTCACTGACCGCTACTGGGTCCTCCCTCTCCCTGCTCCATGTGTGTGTGTGTGTGTGTGTGTGTGTGTGTGTGTGTGTGTGTGTGTGTGTGTGCTTCATTATCTGTGGTTTAATTTGCGTTTTAGTTGTTTCGTGTTTTTTCGTGTAGGTTAGTGTATTTCATGGCTCACGTAGCTTTGTGCATCTCGTGGTTCATGTAGGTTAGTGCATCTCATGGCTCGAATACCTTCGTACATCTCATCTCGGACCAGTACAGGGTTCAAACCTCTGGTCTCAACTCTCCACACGGCCCCCCCATCCCGAAAAAAAAAAGAATTCACGGAACCTCAACGAGTGTTAGTTTAATGGGGTTTAAAGTCTATCGATTACAGTAGTAATGGGGTTTAAAACCTAGCAACTTGAAGTAAATTCTCAGCATATATACACAGAGACACATACTTCCCTCAGAGTATAAATCCCTCACGGCATACATCCTTCAGGATATACATCCCTCAGAGTTTACATCCTGTGCCAGACCGTAATGGTCGATAATGGTTTACACTACCCACTGCAAAGTATATAACTTTAGTCTACTAGACAGTACTAGATTATAGACAACTTGTAGCTGGAAAAACTCAAGAGCAGTCATAAAAATTATTTAAATTATCAGAATATATAAACTGAAAGGCATGTTCCACTCAGTGTACAATATGTGGTTTATGGTATTTATGGAGAAGACGTTTCGCCCCACCAGGGACGCATATGTTTTTGCCGAAACTTTTCGCCTGCAGAGCAGGCTTGTCGTTGGATATAGGCGAAGTCAGCAGAGATAATTTTTGAGATGATAAATTTCTAAGCCTTGATAAAAGGTGGGTAGTCGCTAGGCATGAGGAACTGACTCAAGGCCTAAGGACTGAAGAAACCAGAGACCAGGTAACAGAGATAGCCAGGTGTTGCATATGTACCATCACCATTGACACAATTCTCAGGAAGAAAATGGAAGAGTTAAGGAGAATGGAACAACGAATAGGCAATCTGGACACCCACGATGCCTTGTACCTTCTCACAAAGTGCTTGAGTCTGCCCAGGTTGACATATTTCCTAAGATGTGCACCTTCATATGATAACCCTATACTGCACGAATATGACAGTATTCTGAGGCAGATTTTTACGAAAGTACTTAACCTTACTCTAGAAGACGGGCAGTGGAACCAAGCTACACTTCCAGCCAGACTAGGAGGCATTGGTGTCCGCAAGTCATCACAGATTGCGTTACCTGCTTTTCTGTCCTCGTGTATTGCATCCAGAGAGCTTGTAGCAGCGATTCTCCCTGAACATCTTAGGGACAAGATTGGAGTCCAGGACCAAAAATTCATTGACGGAGCAATGATCTGGGATAATCTAACGGGCTCAGAAACCAGACCTGCTCCCCCCAACAACTACAAACAATCGCACTGGGATGGTCCAATAGTGGAAAATATAGCCTCAACAATGCTTCAGAGTGTGTCAGGGAAGGATAGAGCCCGTCTGCTGGCAGTGAGAGCCCCTCATGCTGGGGACTTTCTGTTGGCTGTTCCCAACTCCAGCCTTGGCACACGCCTCGACCCACAGACCATCCGTATCGGTGTTGCCCTTCGACTTGCCGCCCCTATTCTCGCCGAACACATGTGTATTTGTGGCAGTGAAGCAGCAGACCGATTCGGGTACCATGGTCTTGTGTGCCGTAAATCCGAGGGAAAGGTTGCAAGACATGAGGAGGGTAATAACATTATCAAGAGGAGCCTCACAACAGCTGGATGCCCAGCAGTAAGGGAGCCACCCCAACTATGCAGATCTGATGGCAGCCAGAAGCGTCCAGATGGTATCACCCTTCAAGCCTGGACAGATGGGAAGCAGGTGGTGTGGGACTATACATGTGCATCTACCTTGGCTGATACCTATCTCCAATACACCAGGGAGGAAGGAGGGGCAGCTGCCAGCTTCAGGGAGTCCCAAAAGTCTAGAAAATATGGAGAACTTGCCCATCATTATATGTTTGTTCCCATAGGCTCAGAGACCCTTGGCTCATGGGGAAAGAGTGCATCTAAATTCCTTAAGGAGCTGGGAAAAAGACTCATCAGGGTAACTAGGGATCCCAGGGCAGCTAGTTTTCTGTTCCAGCGGCTCAGTGCGGCTGTTCAAAGGGGTAATGCCTGCTGTATTTTGGGCACACGCCCCAGCTCTGAGGAGCTGGATGAGATTTTCGCCTTATAATCGGTGATACACACGTAACAACATGTACCTTATATGCCACCTTTATATCAACAATGTATCTCTTAAATCTTCTGTACCATATTATGAAATAAAATATTCCTATTTGTAAAAAAAAATATATATACTAAAAGATGGGGTGGTAGGGGAAGTGGAATATTCAAACGGCTTCAGGAAGAAATCCAAATATTCTTCCTTGAAGCCTTTTTATGCACTTCTCCGAGGCTATGGGTCCCACAATTTACACCAGAGGTGGACCCCATCCTATATATATATATATATATATATATATATATATATATATATATATATATATATATATATATATATATATATATATAAGCATTTAGTAATATAATTACTCGGATCTATAATGAGCATTCCAAGGTGACATCAACAACACAGAATATGTATAAGGTATGAAGGGAGCTTTAAACGCATGACACCATGACCAAAACAAAACTTCAGAGAGCAGAGACTATTCTATTTTTACGCAGCTTGGATTTTTATTTTTACGTCCTTTGTGATGCAGGTCTTGCGATCTTGGCTTATGCATGCACATTTTTTTTAGCAGGAAGCTTTTCTTTCACTCAGTTTCTCTTCTGCAAGGTTTATCTGAGTCTTTTAAGACGTGATTGAGGCAATCACACACTGAGTCTCCATCAGGAAGATCTGCTGGAGAAGGCACAGGCAGAGGTTCTTGGAGATTGGTTCTAAAACATTAAAATCCTTCAAGATATGAAGGGATATCAGGCACGAAATCACCTATCAATGCAGTGATATCCATTCACTCAGGAAGTTCAATCAATACCACCAGTAATAGCACCCAGCTTAGTACCTGCTTTTGGTACCCATACTCCTATCTCTTGAGGTCCAGCTCAGTATTTAATAACCCGAAGAAATATGCAACAGAGTGCAGGAGCTTTGAGCACTCAAAATGCTTTTTGAGTTTCTCTTAAAGTATTTGGTCTTTTTCGATTTAAAAGGCTTCCTGAGGCTTCTCACCAAAATCTCGTATTTAGGAGAGGAAATGTAGGATAAGGTTTCGCATCGTTCTCGACTATCGTCAATTCACAACTGAACGAGATAAAAGGCAAAGGAGGCCAGAAGACAGTATGGGAGGAGGAGGAGGAGCATCAGCAGAACTCGTAGCAGCAGTAGTAGCATTAACAGTAGTAGTACCATTAGCAGTAGTGGTGGTAGTTGTGGTGGTGATAATGGAGCAGCAGTGGTAGCAGCAGCAGCAGCAGCAGCAGCAGCAGCAGCAGTAGTAGTAGTAGTTGTAGTAGTAGTAGTAGTAGTAGTAGTAGTAGTAGTAGTAGTAGTAGTAATAGTAGTAGTTGTTGTTGTTGTTCTTGTAGTTGTAGTTGTAGTAGTTTTTCTAATTTTTTGTTTCAGCCAAGGTATTGTAATGTTTTTATTATTTATTTCCAAAGGCGTGCCCCTTCCTCATTCCCAGACAAATTCCGAGAACATGGAATCGACGTTAAATATTTTCCATGAAGACTGCAAATAGGACCAAACTATGCTTCCTGTTAGACATGTGTGGAACAGGTGACCGAAGGGCAACACAGATCGCGTTGCATGAATTCTTGGCTTCACGAGTTGCATCTAGCGAGTTATCAAGGTAGATTCTCCCAGAACGCCCAAAAGGCTCTCGATGTACACCGTTTCCAAACTTTATTGAAGGAGCCAGGCAGTGGTACTGTAGCGATCGATCTCTCTAGCCGGTCTCGCTGCTCCTAATCGCAGCAGTTAAGTTTTTCCCAGAGGTTATTCAGGACCGTCCTACTTTACATATTTCTGGTATCGTCCACGACACTTTTGTCGACTACCGGCCCGATCAAAGTGCCGTGAAAAGTCGTGACAATTGGAAATATTTTCACGATTTTTCGAAGTTAGTCTAGTATTGGTACACCAATGCTAGATTACCGCAGACTAATATATCTGCGTCACAACATTGGCAGACCACTTTGGCCTAAATTATCTTGCCCACTGTTGATGAAAAGAGAAAAAGGAACATTAAGACGGTAAAGGAAACCATCTGGTGATGCCTCACCACAGCCCGCTGCCAATCACAAGGAAGCTTCAACTATAGGGAACTGAAGAAAGCCGGAAGCATCCAGAGGGCGGTCACCATGCTACTCGGTGAAGATGTTAAGCAGTTGTCGAAATGTATATTTCGCGAATCTACAGTATAAACAAATATGTGGAGCTTATCAGAGGTGGGCACTTCTAGATTCAGGCATTCCGAAAATCTAAAAGGTGTAAAGGCTTAGAACATCGCTCTAGCTAGGATGGTGGTGATGCTTAATTTATTAGGAATAATATGAATATTTAACCTGACGCTGGTCATTTTCGATGACCTTCTCACTGGAGCTTTAGGTCATGTGATCAAGTTCTTCCGATGGCTTCCTGCTTCATCCCGTAACAGAAATAAACTGATAGGACAGAGCTTTGTTCGAATAAGTTCGTCGACCTTCGGCTCGTGGGAAAAATGTGTATTCCTTAATCAGTTAGGCAATAAACTTAGTATGGAAATCAAGGATCCCAGAGAAGCCAGTTTCTTGTTCCAGCATCTAAGTGTTGCAATCCAGTGAGGTAAGACCTCTTACATCCTAGGCACACGCTCTATCTCTGAGGAGCTGGACGGTTATGAAATGTATGATTTTTTTGAACTCTTATTAAAAACAGGTTGCAAATATGTAGAATTCTGATTGTCTTCCATGAAGTTGTAAGCGCTTCCTTCAGCAACTTAACACTAGTAGTCAATTTTTTTAAGATTTTCGGAAGACACCCATATGAATGCTGGCCTTAGCAAGCTTCCGTGCGCTGATTGTGATCAATGTTACACAGGAGGAAACAAGGGATTTTAAATGTCGATTGTATCAGCATAAGAACTATGTACGCACTGAGGGTAATAATAATTCCGTATTTCACCACACAGGTACAGATAACCAGTGAATTGTAACGACTCCAGTGATGGGGTGTAACAACCTGCAGCGGAGGAATATGTAGGAAGAAGTGAGTCGCGTCTCTCACTACTGAGATCTTGGGATCGAATCCCTGGACGAAAAACAAAATGTATTAACTAATACTCACAATTTCAACGCTTAGAATGAGAATGTCGAACCTCCACTCAAAATTAAATATTTTTTTTCTTAAAACTCAACATACTGTTGAGATGGATAGCTTAGAAGAAAGAGTAAGAGTCTGTGATGTTCGTAATTGCTGTGTGAGGTCATTTGTCCCGTGTTGTTAGTGGGATTGTTTGTGGACTTGCATCATCAACAACCTAACCTGTCAAAGACGGTGGATAAAGCCTACACGACTCCTTGCTACGAATGCCCCACACGGGTTAAGCGCTCCTTGGAATAAAATATAAATTATATATATATATATATATATATATATATATATATATATATATATATATATATATATATATATATATATATATATATATATATATATATATATATATATATATTGTGAGGTGAAAAAGCCGGTAATAAATGGGATAATGGTTGTTCAGACACCCAGGAACCATTAGCGTGGTACCGCCAGGACTATCATCTAGCGGGCTGAGGCTAAACTTCAGTTCCTGGGGTCTGATTTGCTTAAACTTCTACTGGTTGTATTAACCTTACCTGGTGTGGGCTGAAGTTTGGAGAGTCACCTCACCTCCAGTCTTCTGATGATCAGGTAAGGTGATTTACCAGGAGTATTTCTGTTTGTTGTTTCTGATTTTCCTGGTTACCAGTAATGACATTAGAGTTGGATACCATCCTTTGTCTTTCTTCAATGTTATACTTATTTAATATCATGTAACCAGTATTTTCTATATTATCAGCTGTTCTGCTGGCCTGGTCAACCACAGTAGACGCTAGTTAATTGGAGTAAGATCCCTGTCTACGGGACATAGTGGCACATTACGACTCTTCACCTCTGAAATCGGAACTGTGGTGTTACAACCAAGTAGTGACAAGAATTTCAGAACATCGGACGAACACTGCCACCCAGGATAACCAACACCCCATCTTCTACAACATCAGAAGACCATCCTGGGCATAAGGTAGTCCTGTCCTAACATCCTACTGGAACCACAGCGGCCAATTTTTATATTTAATTTTGATTTCAATCCATAGAAAATTATCTTCGTCATTATTCCTCAAGATATTCATTTATTTATTTTACCATTCTTTTGTTCAGCCGGAAGGCGTTTTCCTGACAATATATATATATATATATATATATATATATATATATATATATATATATATATATATATATATATATATATATATATATATATATATATATATATATACATATATATATATATATATATATATATATATATATATATATATATATATATATATATATATATATATATATATATATATATATATATATATATATATGTATATATATATATATATATATATATATGTATATATATATATATATATATATATATATATATATATCATATATATATATATATATATATATATATATGTATATATATAATATGCAATAAGATCACAGTAAACAGGTGATTTCAGAATATGCAAAACAACCACTGTGTGTGTGTGTGTAGTTCAATGAGATCGATACCATGCCTAACCCTTCTAGGGTAGGGTAGGTGCCTGAGCCCGAGCCTTTAGCTCACAAGACTGTCATTTCCATTAGCCCCCTTGGGGAGGGGGTGGCAGACCAGAGAGGCCTAGCTTGTGGCTAGGCCTGGGGACAGTTGGTCCCAAAGATGAGGAGGTACTTGTGCCTCCTCCCATGGGAGACTTAGGTCTCAGACACTCCCTAAAGAGGGAGCCAAGGCCGGGCCACCACTTGGAAAAGGCCCGGGCCGGGAGAATACCGGCTAATCTTTAATAATAATAATAATAATAGTTTAATGACGCCCTTTATTGGCATAGTATTTGTAATAAAGGGAGAAAGGAGGTAGTAAAGAGCGTGGTCAGACGCGCAGCTTAAGCTGACCTTCATGGCTGTGGCTTCCAACACACAGAATGTGAATTGTTTCTTGAATAAGACAGGAATAGCAATACGCGGCCGCTTGTAGGTGAGTTTGATGCTCTTAGAGAACACCAGGTAGTGTGTGTGTTTGTGTGTGTGTGTGTGTGTGTGTGTGTGTGTGTGTGTGTGTGTGTGTGTGTGTGTGTGAACCACTAATCTACGCCTACGAGTGTGTCTGCCGGCTGCCACAGTTACCCAAGAGGCAGACAGTCCAGGCAGAAGGCGAGACTTGCTTTGGTGGCACTCTGCATGTGGTATGTGTGCTGGCGGTGCTCTGCATGTGGTGTGTGTGCTGGCGGTGCTCTGCATGTGGTGTGTGTGTGGGGTATGTCGTCTTCACACTTGGTATTAGCGGGTTGCTTAACTCCCAACTTATGCATGTACTGCTAGTTAGCGCCGCCTCCGTGCGGTGGCTGTGTGAGATATCACTTGAGCTTCGACTTTGTGAGGACTGAAACAAGATTTCACAATATTCTAAATATTTCTTAAATGCGCCTTACCCCATGGACTGCATCCCATTAGGGCGACTTCAACCTCCCTTCCCCCCCGTCCTCCTTCCGTCCATAAAAGAAACACATTCACCCTCATTCACTCAGTGGCTGCCTTTCCATGAATGAGTAGGAAAGTGTCCCGCAGTGGTTGCTGAAGGAATTGAGGATGGATGAGGTGAATCAAAAGACGTAGGAATGTGTAAATTATTTTGGCCATCTCAGAGCCGGGATTAAT
Organism: Cherax quadricarinatus; assembly: GCF_038502225.1. Lineage (NCBI taxonomy): Eukaryota > Metazoa > Arthropoda > Malacostraca > Decapoda > Parastacidae > Cherax > Cherax quadricarinatus. Next base: position 867,387 of record NC_091350.1, read on the forward strand.
GGCAGCTGAAACACCACAAACGTTTGATAAAAATGACATTATAGTGGGTACGTCTCCTTAATTCAGAAGTGAGCTTACAATTTCTTTTATTTTTTGTAATATTTCTGAGATTTGCCCATGAAAGATGATTCAGAACTTGGCGCGAAAACAATAACACGCTTGTTACAAGTCAGGTAACTAACAACACTCCAGGAACAAGATTCTTTCCTCACTCTTGACCATAAAACGATTAAAATTTTGACGTATGGATACGGCCCAGGGGTCACTCCCTAGACAAAACTCTGGGATGGGGTGGATAATTACGATTCCCCCTTCCCCCATCTCCCTACTACTCTTCCTCCTCCTTCTCCTCCTCCTCCTCCTCTTTCTCTTCTTCCCCTCCTCCCACAAAGTGGTCGAGAATTTTCTGGGACAGTTGCCTCGAATCACGACCTACGACACTATATTACTGAGCAAAAATGTTTCACATATCTTCAGTGGCTGGCAGCATCCGAAGAGTTCATGAACCTTACTCAACCAACATGTACTAACAGGATGCCACAGGGTAGACATAGGAACCTTAGCTATTTGTCCAGCGATTTCTCCATCCCGGCGATACGATGGAATTACCGGGCAGACGAAGAATTGTGAAAATTTTCGTTTTTTTACAGTTATAAGTGCATTTCAGTTTATGAATAATACTCAGAAACTGAACCGAATTTTGAAAAAATGGCAGAGAAAAATTTGTGGATCTTTGCTTGTCCTGGAACGTATGTTGTGCGAGCATGGGATGCCTGACCGAAAGTGTAGGCACCTTAAAAAAGTGTTTAAACGACTGCATCGCAAAGACTGGCTAATTTTGAGGTTAAGATATCCACTGACCCTCAGTCCCTTGTACGACAGACGGTGGATCGAGTCTTTACCACTACCCTTGTCCTGAGTGACCCACATGGGTTGAGAGCATCGTATATATAAGACAACTTCAAGCATAATGTGATTGTGTACTTAAACATATTGGTCTGTTTGGTCCATCTGAAAGTTATGAATTAGATTTTTGTCTGTATATTACCTAGTTTACCATTTTTGTTGAGGGAATTCTCTGACTGCTGATGCAATTAAAAGCGGGAGTTTTACAACTCATTTGCCATGAGTTCTAACCCCACCTGTATCGTGGTTCGATTCTATTATTATTACTATAATTATTTTATTATTAAAGGTTTCCACATTATGTAACCTTACCTCACCTTTTTGACACACATTTATACCATGCAAGTTTCAACGTTATTTAGAGGCAATGTGTAACTAGCATCTTCTCGGGTGAATGTTTGCATTCCTGGAGACAATGTTGTGTTTATGCTGTTCTTAATGTTTGTGTTCAACATCTTGTCCTTGTGTAATATATATATATATATATATATATATATATATATATATATATATATATATATATATATATATATATATATATATATATATATATATATATGTCGTGCCGAATAGGCAGAATTTGCGATCTTGGCTTAAATAGCAACGTTCATCTTGCCATATAGGACAAGTGAAAATTTGTGTATGCAATATTTTCGCCAAAATCATTCTGAACCTAACGAAAAAAATATATTTCACTGTGTTTGTTTAGTATTAAATTACTGTAAACAAATATAAAATATATTTAGTTGAGTTGGTGCAAAATTAAAAATTTTTACATTAACATTAATGAAAAAAAATATATCTTTAAACGTATAAGAGAAAATTTTAGAAAGGACTTAATTTTAAATGAGTTCTTGCTAATTGACCAGTTTTACATATTCGGCACGACACACATATATATATATATATATATATATATATATATATATATATATATATATATATATATATATATATATATATATATATATATATATATATATATATATATATATATATATATATATATATTTCATGTATGGGGTTAGAACCCATGGCGAGTGGCTTACCCCCTGGCCTGGAGTTGTAGGACTCACTTGCCATGAGTTTTAGACCCACCCGTACCGTGGTTTGTTTCTGTTTTTCCCTTAGATCATCATGGGATTAATAACAGGAAGGCTGGGGAAGGAGAAAAGGAGGAATGGAAGGTTTTGGTGTAAGATAAGGACATGCAAAGAGGTTATGGTTATAAAAGGGAAGAAATAGGGAGGAAAAAGATGTATATGTCTATCCACGATTGAAAAATTAAAAGAAATGCAGTATAATGCAATCATTTATTGACTACGTTTCGCTCACACAGTGGGCTATATCAGGTCACAAACAGACCTACCTGGGTAAAGAGTACATGAGTATATAGCATGGATAGTCAGGTGGAAAATGTTAGGTAGGATGAATTTGAGACTGGCATTTACGGTCCTGTGTTTGTGATTTGATAAAACGCACTTTGTGGGCGAAACATAGTTAACAAAGGCTCGCATTATATTGCATTTGTGTTCATTTTTCCACCTTGTCGGGTATTTCAAATCATTTATCTCCAGGTCTATCCAATATGGATTTTCACTAAGGAGGCTGATCACCGCCGCCGCTGATCGGAACTCTCACATTCAAGTCGGCGACGCAGACACTGACCACTCCAAATTACAACAAATATATTAAGAAAAACTAACAGTGGCTGAGGTTTGACGTAAGCCAGCTGGCGCTGTACGTCACTACGTACCCAACAAGACTCTTGGACGTGGAACTATGAGATCTAGTATCAATGAGTCCACTAACGTGTTACAACAACGAGGGGAGTATGTCCTACCAGCTACTTATTTCATTATTAATAGTATGTTACATAAATAAGCTAGTAGACGGATTTTATGCATTCTTGTGTTATGAATGTTCTTTAGAGTGTAATAACACCATATTTGCATGCGACGACTGTTCTTCCTATTCTGTTTACATAGTGGAGCAACGCTTCTGACGTCACTGTCGCCTAGCACGCTGATTGGTCGAATTTAATGAAGTCAGGATTAGTTGAGTAAGTTGGGGGTAAAAATATTTTTAGCTCTCGTATAAGGGGAGTTATGTTCCTAATTTTCGAGGATTTGTTTAGTAGTGGTTGGTTTAAATTTTAGTGTTTTCTTTTATTGGGCAAATTTTACCAATCCTACTGGAGGTTTGTGGGGAGTACCATACCCATCCTGCGGGTGGTTTGTGCACGGCACCATACCCATCCTGCGGGTGGTTTGTGGGCAGCACCATACCCATCCTGCGGCTGGTTTGTGGGCAGTACCATACCCACTCTGTGGGTGATAATCCCCCTATACCCACCCTGAGGGCGGTAATCACCCTATAACCACCCTGAGGGCGGTAATCACCCTATACCCACCCTGAGAGCGGTAATCACCCTATACCCACCCTGAGGGAGGTAATCACCCTCTACCCACCCTGAGGGCTGTAATCACCCTATACTCACCCTGAGGGCGGTAATCACCCTATACCCACCCTGAGGGCGGTAATAACCCTATACACACCCTGAGGGCGGTAATCACCCTATACCCACCCTGAGGGCGGTAATCACCCTATACCCAGCCTCAGGGCGGTAATCACCCTATACCCACCCTGAGGGCTGTAATCACCCTATACTCACCCTGAGGGCGGTAATCACCCTATACCCACCCTGAGGGCGGTAATAACCCTATACACACCCTGAGGGCGGTAATCACCCTATACCCACCCTGAGGGCGGTAATCACCCTATACCCAGCCTCAGGGCGGTAATCACCCTATACCCACCCTGAGGGCGGTAATCACCCTATACCCACCCTGAGGGCGGTAATCACCCTATACCCAGCCTCAGGGCGGTAATCACCCTATACCCACCCTGAGGGCTGTAATCACCCTATACCCACCCTGAGGGCGGTAACCACCCTATACCCACCCTGAGGGCGGTAATCACCCTATACCCACCCTGAGGGCGGTAATCACCCTATACCCACCCTGAGGGCGGTAATCACCCTATACCCACCCTGAGGGCGGTAATCACCATATACCCACCCTGAGGGCGGTAATCACCCTATACCCACCCTGAGGGCGGTAATCACCCTATACCCAGCCTCAGGGCGGTAATCACCCTATACCCACCCTGAGGGCGGTAATCACCCTATACCCACCCTGTGGGAGGTAAACACCCTATACCCACCCTGAGGGCGGTAAACACCCTATACCTACCCTGAGGGCGGTAATCACCCTATACCCACCCTGACAGCGGTAATCACCCTATACCCAGCCTCAGGGCGGTAATCACCCTATACCCACCCTGAGGGCGGTAATCACCCTATACCCACCCTGAGGGCGGTAATCACCCTATACCCACCCTGACAGCGGTAATCACCCTATACCCACCCTGAGGGCGGTAATCACCCTATACCCAGCCTCAGGGCGGTAATCACCCTATACCCACCCTGAGGGGGGAACTCACCCTATACCCACCCTGAGGGCGGTAAACACCCTATACCCACCCTGAGGGCGGTAAACACCCTATACCTACCCTGAGGGCGGTAATCACCCTATACCCACCCGGAGGGCGGTAATCACCCTATACCCACCCTGAGGGCGGTAATCACCCTATACCCACCCTGACAGCGGTAATCACCCTATACCTACCCTGATGGCGGTAATCACCCTATACCCACCCGGAGGGCGGTAATCACCTATACCCACCCTGAGGGCGGTAATCACCCTATACCTACCCTGACAGCGGTAATCACCCTATACCCAGCCTCAGGGCGGTAATCACCCTATACCCACCCTGAGGGCGGTAATAACCCTATACCCACCCTGAGGGCGGTAATCACCCTATACCCAGCCTCAGGGCTGTAATCACCCTATACCCACCCTGAGGGCGGTAACCACCCTATACCCACCCTGAGGGCGGTAATCACCCTATACCCACCCTAAGGGCGGCAATCACCCTATACCTACCTTGAGGGCGGTAATCACCCTATACCCACCCTGAGGGCGGTAATCACCCTATACCCACCCTGAGGGCGGTAATCACCCTATACCCAGCCTCAGGGCGGTAATCACCCTATACCCACCCTGAGGGCGGTAATCACCCTATACCCACCCTGAGGGCGGTAACCACCCTATACCCACCCTGAGGGCGGTAATCACCCTATACCCACCCTGAGGGCGGTAAACACCCTGTACCCACCTTGAGGGCGGTAATCACCCTATACCCACCCTGAGGGCGGTAATCACCCTATACCCACCCTGAGGGCGGCAATCACCCTATACCCACCTTGAGGGCGGTAATCACCCTATACCCACCCTGAGGACGGTAAACACCCTATACCCACCCTGAGGGCGGTAATCACCATATACCCACCCTGAGGGCGGTAATCACCCTATACCCACCCTGAGGGCGGTAATCACCCTATACCCAGCCTCAGGGCGGTAATCACCCTATACCCACCCTGAGGGCGGTAATCACCCTATACCCACCCTGAGGGGGGTAAACACCCTATACCCACCCTGAGGGCGGTAAATACCCTATACCTACCCTGAGGGCGGTAATCACCCTATACCCACCCTGACAGCGGTAATCACCCTTTACCCAGCCTCAGGGCTGTAATCACCCTATACCCACCCTGAGGGCGGTAATCACCCTATACCCACCCTGAGGGCGGTAATCACCCTATACCCAGCCTCAGGGCGGTAATCACCCTATACCCACCCTGAGGGCGGTAATCACCCTATACCCAGCCTCAGGGCGGTAATCACCCTATACCCACCCTGAGGGCGGTACTCACCCTATACCCACCCTGAGGGCGGTAAACACCCTATACCCACCCTGAGGGCGGTAAACACCCTATACCTACCCTGAGGGCGGTAATCACCCTATACCCACCCGGAGGGCGGTAATCACCCTATACCCACCCTGAGGGCGGTAATCACCCTATACCCACCCTGACAGCGGTAATCACCCTATACCCAGCCTCAGGGCGGTAATCACCCTATACCCACCCTGAGGGCGGTAATCACCCTATACCCACCATGAGGGCGGTAATCACCCTATACCCAGCCTCAGAGCTGTAATCACCCTATACCCACCCTGAGGGCTGTAATCACCCTATACCCACCCTGAGGGCGGTACCCACCCTATACCCACCCTGAGGGCGGTAATCACCCTATACCCACCCTGAGGGCGGCAATCACCCTATACCCACCTTGAGGGCGGTAATCACCCTATACCCACCCTGAGGGCGGTAATCACCCTATACCCACCCTGAGGGCGGTAATCACCCTATACCCAGCCTCAGGGCGGTAATCACCCTATACCCACCCTGAGGGCGGTAATCACCCTATACCCACCCTGAGGGCGGTAACCACCCTATACCCACCCTGAGGGCGGTAATCACCCTATACCCACCCTGAGGGCGGTAAACACCCTGTACCCACCTTGAGAGCGGTAATCACCCTATACCCACCCTGAGGGCGGTAATCACCCTATACCCACCCTGAGGGCGGTAATCACCCTATACCCACCTTGAGGGCGGTAATCACCCTATACCAAGGGTAATCACCCTATACCAAGGGAAGGCACTACAATGGATCAGGGAATACTTGTCAGGAAGACAGCAGCGAGTCATGGTACGTGGCGAGGTGTCAGAGTGGGCACCTGTGACCAGCGGGGTCCCGCAGGGGTCAGTCCTAAGACCAGTGCTGTTTCTGGTATTTGTGAACGACATAACGGAAGGAATAGACTCTGAGGTCTCCCTGTTTGCAGATGACGTGAAGTTGATGAGAAGAATTCACTCGATCGAAGACCAGGCAGAACTACAAAGGGATCTGGACAGGCTGCAGACCTGGTCCAGCAATTGGCTCCTGGAGTTCAATCCCACCAAGTGCAAAGTCATGAAGATTGGGGAAGGGCAAAGAAGGCAGCAGACGGAGTACAGTCTACGGGGTCAGAGACTACAAACCTCACTCAAGGAAAAAGATCTTGGGGTGAGTATAACACCAGGCACATCTCCTGAAGCGCACATCAACCAAATAACTGCTGCAGCATATGGGCGCCTAGCAAACCTCAGAACAGCATTCCGACATCTTAATAAGGAATCATTCAGGACCCTGTACACCGTGTACGTTAGGCCCATATTGGAGTATGCGGCACCAGTTTGGAACCCACACCTAGCCAAGCACGTGAAGAAACTAGAGAAAGTGCAAAGGTTTGCAACAAGACTAGTCCCAGAGCTAAGAGGTATGACCTACGAGGAGGGGTTAAGGGAAATCAACCTGACGACACTGGAGGACAGGAGAGATAGGGGGACATGATAACGACATACAAAATACTGAGAGGAATTGACAAGGTGGACAAAGACAGGATGTTCCAGAGATTGGACACAGTAACAAGGGGACACAGTTGGAAGCTGAAGACACAGATGAATCACAGGGATGTTAGGAAGTATTTCTTCAGCCACAGAGTAGTCAGTAAGTGGAATAGTTTGGGAAGCGATGTAGTGGAGGCAGGATCCATACATAGCTTTAAGCAGAGGTATGATAAAGCTCACGGCTCAGGGAGAGTGACCTAGTAGCGATCAGTGAAGAGGAGGGGCCAGGAGCTCGGAATCGACCCCCGCAACCTCAACTAGGTGAGTACACACACACACACACACACACACACACACACACACACACATACGTGTATCTACGCCCGTAACCGGACTATATTTTCCCACTTGGCTTCTCACTTTACATCCTCACTCTAGACTGTCCTTTTTTTCCTTTCTTTTGGGTCCAAACTTATTTTTCAATTATATATATATAATTGGCGACTAAAATGCCGGGAGCAATGGGCTAGTAACCCCTTCTCCTGTATACAATTACTAAAAAAGAGAAGAAGTAAAACTTTATAAAACTGGGTTGCTTAAATGTGCGTGGATGTAGTGCGGATGACAAGAAACAGATGATTGCTGATGTTATGAATGAAAAGAAGTTGGATGTCCTGGCCCTAAGCGAAACAAAGCTGAAGGGGGTAGGAGAGTTTCAGTGGGGGGAAATAAATGGGATTAAATCTGGAGTATCTGAGAGAGTTAGAGCAAAGGAAGGGGTAGCAGTAATGTTAAATGATCAGTTATGGAAGGAGAAAAGAGAATATGAATGTGTAAATTCAAGAATTATGTGGATTAAAGTAAAGGTTGGATGCGAGAAGTGGGTCATAATAAGCGTGTATGCACCTGGAGAAGAGAGGAATGCAGAGGAGAGAGAGAGATTTTGGGAGATGTTAAGTGAATGTATAGGAGCCTTTGAACCAAGTGAGAGAGTAATTGTGGTAGGGGACTTGAATGCTAAAGTAGGAGAAACTTTTAGAGAGGGTGTGGTAGGTAAGTTTGGGGTGCCAGGTGTAAATGATAATGGGAGCCCTTTGATTGAACTTTGTATAGAAAGGGGTTTAGTTATAGGTAATACATATTTTAAGAAAAAGAGGATAAATAAGTATACACGATATGATGTAGGGCGAAATGACAGTAGTTTGTTGGATTATGTATTGGTAGATAAAAGACTGTTGAGTAGACTTCAGGATGTACATGTTTATAGAGGGGCCACAGATATATCAGATCACTTTCTAGTTGTAGCTACACTGAGAGTAAAAGGTAGATGGGATACAAGGAGAATAGAAGCATCAGGGAAGAGAGAGGTGAAGGTTTATAAACTAAAAGAGGAGGCAGTTAGGGTAAGATATAAACAGCTATTGGAGGATAGATGGGCTAATGAGAGCATAGGCAATGGGGTCGAAGAGGTATGGGGTAGGTTTAAAAATGTAGTGTTAGAGTGTTCAGCAGAAGTTTGTGGTTACAGGAAAGTGGGTGCAGGAGGGAAGAGGAGCGATTGGTGGAATGATGATGTAAAGAGAGTAGTAAGGGAGAAAAAGTTAGCATATGAGAAGTTTTTACAAAGTAGAAGTGATGCAAGGAGGGAAGAGTATATGGAGAAAAAGAGAGAAGTTAAGAGAGTGGTGAAGCAATGTAAAAAGAGAGCAAATGAGAGAGTGGGTGAGATGTTATCAACAAATTTTGTTGAAAATAAGAAAAAGTTTTGGAGTGAGATTAACAAGTTAAGAAAGCCTAGAGAACAAATGGATTTGTCAGTTAAAAATAGGAGAGGAGAGTTATTAAATGGAGAGTTAGAGGTATTGGGAAGATGGAGGGAATATTTTGAGGAATTGTTAAATGTTGATGAAGATAGGGAAGCTGTGATTTCGTGTATAGGGCAAGGAGGAATAACATCTTGTAGGAGTGAGGAAGAGCCAGTTGTGAGTGTGGGGGAAGTTCGTGAGGCAGTAGGTAAAATGAAAGGGGGTAAGGCAGCCGGGATTGATGGGATAAAGATAGAAATGTTAAAAGCAGGTGGGGATATAGTTTTGGAGTGGTTGGTGCAATTATTTAATAAATGTATGGAAGAGGGTAAGGTACCTAGGGATTGGCAGAGAGCATGCATAGTTCCTTTGTATAAAGGCAAAGGGGACAAAAGAGAGTGCAAAAATTATAGGGGGATAAGTCTGTTGAGTGTACCTGGTAAAGTGTATGGTAGAGTTATAATTGAAAGAATTAAGAGTAAGACGGAGGATAGGATAGCAGATGAACAAGGAGGCTTTAGGAAAGGTAGGGGGTGTGTGGACCAGGTGTTTACAGTGAAACATATAAGTGAACAGTATTTAGATAAGGCTAAAGAGGTCTTTGTGGCATTTATGGATTTGGAAAAGGCGTATGACAGGGTGGATAGGGGGGCAATGTGGCAGATGTTGCAAGTGTATGGTGTAGGAGGTAGGTTACTGAAAGCAGTGAAGAGTTTTTACGAGGATAGTGAGGCTCAAGTTAGAGTATGTAGGAAAGAGGGAAATTATTTCCCAGTAAAAGTAGGCCTTAGACAAGGATGTGTGATGTCACCGTGGTTGTTTAATATATTTATAGATGGGGTTGTAAGAGAAGTAAATGCGAGGGTCTTGGCAAGAGGCGTGGAGTTAAAAGATAAAGAATCACACACAAAGTGGGAGTTGTCACAGCTGCTCTTTGCTGATGACACTGTGCTCTTGGGAGATTCTGAAGAGAAGTTGCAGAGATTGGTGGATGAATTTGGTAGGGTGTGCAAAAGAAGAAAATTAAAGGTGAATACAGGAAAGAGTAAGGTTATGAGGATAACAAAAAGATTAGGTGATGAAAGATTGAATATCAGATTGGAGGGAGAGAGTATGGAGGAGGTGAACGTATTCAGATATTTGGGAGTGGACGTGTCAGCGGATGGGTCTATGAAAGATGAGGTGAATCATAGAATTGATGAGGGAAAAAGAGTGAGTGGTGCACTTAGGAGTCTGTGGAGACAAAGAACTTTGTCCTTGGAGGCAAAGAGGGGAATGTATGAGAGTATAGTTTTACCAACGCTCTTATATGGGTGTGAAGCGTGGGTGATGAATGTTGCAGCGAGGAGAAGGCTGGAGGCAGTGGAGATGTCGTGTCTGAGGGCAATGTGTGGTGTGAATATAATGCAGAGAATTCGTAGTTTGGAAGTTAGGAGGAGGTGCGGGATTACCAAAACTGTTGTCCAGAGGGCTGAGGAAGGGTTGTTGAGGTGGTTCGGACATGTAGAGAGAATGGAGCGAAACAGAATGACTTCAAGAGTGTATCAGTCTGTAGTGGAAGGAAGGCGGGGTAGGGGTCGGCCTAGGAAGGGTTGGAGGGAGGGGGTAAAGGAGGTTTTGTGTGCGAGGGGCTTGGACTTCCAGCAGGCATGCGTGAGCGTGTTTGATAGGAGTGAATGGAGACAAATGGTTTTTAATACTTGACGTGCTGTTGGAGTGTGAGCAAAGTAACATTTATGAAGGGATTCAGGGAAACCGGCAGGCCGGACTTGAGTCCTGGAGATGGGAAGTACAGTGCCTGCACTCTGAAGGAGGGGTGTTAATGTTGCAGTTTAAAAACTGTAGTGTAAAGCACCCTTCTGGTAAGACAGTGATGTAGTGAATGATGGTGAAAGTTTTTCTTTTTCGGGCCACCCTGCCTTGGTGGGAATCGGCCAGTGTGATAATAATAAAAAAAAATAATATATATACATATATATATACATATATATATATATATATATATATATATATATATATATATATATATATATATATATATATATATTATATATATATATATATAATACAATATATATATATATATATATATATATATATATATATATATATATATATATATATATATATATATATATTTATATATATATATATATATATATATATATATATATATATATATATATATATATATATATAGATATATATATATATATATATATATATATATATATATATATATATATATATATATATATATATTATATATATATATATAATATAATATATATATATATATATATATATATATATATATATATATATATATATATATATATATATATATATATATATATATATATATATATATATATATATATATATATATATATGTCGTGCCGAATATGTAAAACTGGTCAATTAGCAAGAACTCATTTAAAATTAAGTCCTTTCTGAAATTTTCTTTTATACGTTTAAAGATATATTTTTTTCATTAACGTTAATGTAAAAAAATTTAATTTTGCACCAAAAGAATCTTAGAAAACTTACCTAACCTTATTATAACAAGAACAATTTATTTTATCCTATCCCAACTAAATATATTTTAAATACGTTTACAATAATTTAATACTAAACCACCACAATCAAACATATTTTTTTCGTTAGGTTCAGAATGATTTTGGCGAAATTATTGCATACACAAATTTTAACTTGTCCTATATGGCAAGATGAGCGTTGCTATTTAAGCCAAGATCGCAAGTTCTGCCTATTCGGCACGACATATATATATATATATATATATATATATATATATATATATATATATATATATATATATATATATATATATATATATATATATATATATATATATATATATATATATATAAATAATTGAAAAATAAGTTTGGACCCAAAAGAAAGGAAAAAAGGACAGTCTAGAGTGAGGATGTAAAGTGAGAAGCCAAGTGGGAAAATATAGTCCTGTTACGGGCGTAGATACACGTATGTGTGTGTGTGTGTGTGTGTGTGTGTGTGTGTGTGTGTGTGTGTGTGTGTGTGTGTGTGTACGTGTGTGTGTGTGTATGTGCGTATGTGTGTGTGTGTATGTGTGTGTGTGTGTGTGTGTGTGTGTGTGTGTGTGTGTGTGTGTGTGTGTGTGTGTGTGTGTGTGTGTATGTGTGTGTGTGTGTGTGTGTGTGTGTGTGTGTGTGTGTGTGTGTGTGTGTGTGTGTGTGTGTGTGTGTGTGTGTGTGTGTGTGTGTGTGTGTGTGTGTGTGTGTGTGTGTGTGTGTGTGTGTGTGTGTGTGTGTGTGTGTGTGTGTGTGTGTGTGTGTGTGTGTGTGTGTGTGTGTGTGTGTGTGTGTGTGTGTGTGTGTCTGTGCGTGTCTGTGTGTGTGTGTGTGTGTGTGTGTGTGTGTGTGTGTGTGTGTGTGTGTGTGTGTGTGTGAGTGTGTGTGTCTGTGTGTGTCTGTGTATGTGCGTGTGTGTGTGTGTGTGTGTGTGTGTGTGTGTGTGTGTGTGTGTGTGTGTGTGTGTGTGTGTGTGTGTGTGTGTGTGTGTGTGTGTGAGTGAGCCCGGAGAAACGCGTCACTTGCTCTCTCATCTTGTAAGTAGGAATGGCACCAGTATTCTATGATTCTATGGCCGTAATTGTTAAAGGGGTGCACCGGTAAGCCAGCGGAAGGCTTCGCTCGGATGACCATAAGCTTCAACGGCGGGTCAACATGTAACTAAGACCCGCGTCAGGAAACACTTGTCCTGTTTCCTGATGAACCTTACCTAACCTAACCTAACCTAACCTAACTAGTATATATATATATATATATATATATATATATATATATATATATATATATATATATATATATATATATATATATATATATATATATATATATATATAATTTTTTTTTCTGACATGTGTAGAGAGGATGGAGGAATGGAGGGAGGGAAGGAGGGATGGAGAGGTGAAGGGAGGGGAGAAGTAAGGGAGAGAGAGAGGGAGGGAGAGAGAGAGGGAGGGAGAGAGATAAGAAGAGAGGTTATGAGAGGAAAGTAAGATGAGAGAAAAAGAGAAGGGTAGAGTGAAGAAGAAAGAAAGAAGGGAGAGAGATGAATAAGAGAGAAAGAGGAGGAGAATGAAGAAGAGACAAAGAGATCAGAGTGAAGAAGAGGAAAGAGTCGGTGTTTTCCCCAGTTCGTTGTTGTTCTTCCTTGCCAGGTTGTTAGAACTTCCCTAGCTTCCCCACAATTTTCCCCTATCCCTTCAGAATTTCCCCAGAACTCCTTAACAATTTATCAACTTCCTCGCAACTAGCATGGAGTTAATTTGGAGGGTCAACGACCCCGTGGCCGTATCCCAGACCAGTGCACCCGGTTGCTGGCCTGATTGATCAGGCTGTTGGTGCCAGTGGTACACAACGTATGCATCACAGCCTGGGTGATCAGGACCTAACTTGAAGAACTTATCCAGCTCCATCATGAAGACAATCAGGAGGTCTGTTGGTAATTCCCCTTATGCACGATGAGAGGGCGTTGAACAGTCTAGGTCTTCTTACACTTACTGAGTTATCTCTTAGTGTCTTCATGTTTTAAAAGGTATTTTGCACCTTAAGCTTTCATAAGGAGGAATTTCAGTGTGTACTTTTGGGTTTGTCTCTCCAGGATTATCCAGAAGTAAATTATGATGCATCTTGTAGTCAGGAAAGGAGTATAACTAGTAATGCAAGTAAACCCGTAGGGGCTCACACAGCTCGTAGGAAATGGAAAGCGCCAGGAACTAACACCAGTAGCTCAAGCTCCCGGCCTCTGGTGCTCTAGAGAGTAAAGACCCCGCAGGTCTTTATACACTCACAACATTTTTAAAGACCTCCAGCAGAAGTAAGTCACTTCGAATTCTTTTGAAGATTATTCTAGGTAACTTTACACGTATGTTGCTATATGCATTAATCGCTAACAAGCGATGCAAGATGCAAAACAATCACAGGGAGAGTTGGATAGTAGCTCTAGGCCTTTCATGTTGCAATCAACACATCATCAAGAGGTTGCAAAGTTACAGAAATGAGTAAGAAAGGCCTGGAACTATTATTCAGCTCCCCCCTTTGGTTCTCTGGCAAATGTTGCCCCTCAAGGAAGGTTCCTTGATGTTGGTGAGGGGCTCTTGATTTAGGGAATTGGATCTGTGCTCCAGTTCCCCGAATTAAGCCTGAATGCCTTCCACATCCCCCCCCCAGGCGCTGTATAATCCTCCGGGTTTAGAGCTTCCCCTTGATTATAATAATAATAATAATAATGGCAAATGTTGCTATGTCTGATAAATGTACGTATGTGTACCTGTACCTAAATAAACTCATTACCAAACGTTTTGCCCTCAATAGGCGAAACGTTTCGTAAGAAAATCTCTATGCGTTTCACAAGAGTCTTGATTCCACAGACTGTTGGTGCTGTTATTCTGTACCTCATACTTATGAATGTACTTTGAGAATATAGGAGGAGAGAGAACAAGGATGGAGAGAGGCTGAGGGAGACGAATACAGCAAAAGGAAGTGGAATTAGAGAGGAAGGAAGGGAGAGATAGAGGGAGGGAAGACGGGATAGAGAGGGAGGGACAGAGGTCTGCTTTATGCTCAAGGAAAGAGTGATAAAATTTAAAGTCTCCTGAGACCAAGTGGTCATTCAGTCTTGTGTACGGTGAAAAAAAAATCGGTCTTGTGTACGCATCTCACTACACAGACTCATCATATGCCACTGTAAACATGTGACTACAACTCACAGGAAGAGTGTGTGATGCTTGGTGCAGTTAACACATTAACTGTTACTACACACACGCTACATTAACAACATAACTAACAAATAAAACCATACATAGAGATACTAGATAAAGTAATGGAATATACTTTGGATTTTTTCTGTATACTTAGTTTGTATACATAGTCGTTTAGATTAGATTTGTCAGGAAACTGGACGAGTGTTTCCTGACGCGGGTCTTAGTTATATGATGACCCACAATTGGAGTTTTTTTGGACATCTGACCGAGGCCTTTCACTGGCTTACCCCTCCACCCTTTTAATAATAATATAATCGATCAGGTATCGACACTGCATGGTTTCCTGATTTCATATCTTCCTTGAGCCTTTAAATTTTGCATGTAGGCCCAGTGTCTCGATAATCTGTGAATATTAAAAATAATATCCTTCATAATATATATCAGCACACTGTAGATGTATCCAGTTTTGTCTTAGAGAGATTAAGATACAGCAGCCTTCGGCTTAGCATTAGTTCGGTCATTACCAGGGACCACAGCGCAACTAAACCTGTATTTCAGTGTAAGCAGAGAAGGCTCGATCCTCCCACCCTAAAATGGACCAGAGGGCGAGGGGGAATTTACTATGTCAGGGGGAAGGAGGGTGAAGGTGGAGGGGAATGAAGTGAAGAAAGAGCTGGGAAAACATTGAGAGGGCTGGTGGAAGATCGGGGAAGTTGTTGGGAAGTTTGGGGAGTTCTGAGAACCTTGCTAGGACGACCCACGACGTGTGGAGGTGAAGACAACCACGCTCTCCCCTCTCCTACTGTCCTCTCTTATTCCCCTCTTCTACCCCCGTCTCTCTCTCCTACCCTGCTCCTATTTCCCTCTCTCCTACCCTGCTCCTATTTCCCCTCTCTCCTGCTCTCCTCTTTCTTACTTCCCCTCTCTCCTACCCTGCTCCTATTCCCCTCCTACTTTCCTCTTTCTTACTTCCCCTCTCTCCTGCTCCTCTTTTTCCTACTGCTCTCTTTCCTATTTCTCTCTCCTCCCTTCTTTCCTACTTCCCTCTCTCTTTGCTATTTTCTAATCACCTCCATACTCCCCTCTCTCCTACTTCTCTCCCTCCTACTCCCCTTCTCCTACTCCTCTCCCTGTATCCAGCTCATCTCCCTTTTTCCCCCCCCCGAGGCCCCCCACTGGTTTAGGTCCCTGGGCTTTCACCCCGGGGGCCCCCCAACCGCCCGGGGGCCCCGAGCTGCAGCCCCGGGAAAGGGCCCTCCAAAATTTACTGAGGCCCCTGGGGTTTCAGCCCCCCTGGGAAAACCCCCTAGCTGGGAAATGGGGGCCCCCCGAGCTGCAGCCCCCGGGGAAAGGGCCCCCTGCTGATGAGGCCCTGAGAGCAGCCCCCGGGAAAGGCCCCCCCAGTTTCCGAGGCCCCCGGGGCTGCAGGGGCCCCCGGGAAAGGCCCCCCAGTTTACTGACCCCCGAGCTGCAGCCCCCGGGAAACCCCCCCAGTTGGCTGGGGGCCCGGGGCCAAACCCTGAAGGCCCCCCAGTTGACTGGGGGCCCTGAGCCGGGAGCCCCTGAAGGCCCCCTCAGTTGACTGAGGCCCCCGAGGGGGGCCCGGGCCCCAGCTGACTGGGGGCCCCCGAGTTTGGGGAAACCCCGGGGAAAGGCCCCCCAGTTTACCGAGGCCCCGGAGCTGCAGCCCCCGGGGAAAGGGCCCCCCAGTTTACTTTAGGCCCCCAGCCGAGCCCCAAGGCCCCCCGGGACTGAGGCCCCTGAGCGAGGGCCCCTGGGAAAGGGCCCCCAGTTGGCTGGAGGCCCCGGGGCTGCAGCCCCTGGGAAAGGGCCCTCCAATTGGCTGAGGTCCCTGGGCTGCAGCCCCTGAAGGCCCTCCAGTTGACTGAGGCCCCTGAGCTGCAGCCCCTGAAGGCCCTCCAGTTGACTGAGGCCCCTGAGCTGCAGCCCCTGAAGGCCCTCCAGTTGACTGAGGCCCCTGAGCTGCAGCCCCTGAAGGCCCTCCAGTTGACTGAGGCCCCTGGGATGAAGTCCCTAAAAGAGTATATCACTTTATTGTAATGATAAGATATCTGAGATCTTTAGATTAAATCCATTTTTTTTATTTTCAATGGAAAGACGAAAAATCCATTTTTATGTAATTTAAAAAATAATGAAATTGTAACGTAATGATCACCAATGTTTTCGTTTTAGCGGTAATGCTTCGATATTTATTTAATTATTTATTTATTTTTGAGATTGTGTCGTGCAGATTTTCTTTGTAAAGAAACTGTAATAAATGAAATGAGGTTGATCAAGCTCTGAGCCACAGCGAGGCCTGGTCATGGACCTGGCAGCGGGGGCGTTGACCCCCGGAATACCTTCCAGGTGTACTCCAGGTATGCTCAGTGGAGTCTTCCGAAGACCCACTGTGATCTCTGTAATTTTGTTCTCTTCGCAGTGTCGCTCACAGAAGGAACTGCTCAGGTGGCACCAGTAAGATATATTTGTAAACAAACTCGGGTAGGGCAACAAAATCAGTGCCACACACCATAGTGCAGACATCAGTGGCACACATCATAGTGAAGACATCAGTGCCACACATCATAGTGCAGACATCAGTGCCACATACCATAGTGCAGACATCAGTGCCACACATCATAGTGCAGACATCAGTGCCACATATCATAGTGCAGACATCAGTGCCACACATCAGTGCCACACATCGTAGTGCAGACATCAGTGCCACACATAGTGTTGACATCAGTGCCACACACCATAGTGCAGACATCAGTGGCACACATCATAGTGAAGACATCAGTGCCACACATCATAGTGCAGACATCAGTGCCACATACCATAGTGCAGACATCAGTGCCACACATCATAGTGCAGACATCAGTGCCACATATAGTGCAGACATCAGTGCCACACATCAGTGCCACACATCGTAGTGCAGACATCAGTGCCACACATAGTGTTGACATCAGTGCCACACACCATAGTGCAGACATCAGTGGCACACATCATAGTGAAGACATCAGTTCCACACATCATAGTGCAGACATCAGTGCCACACATCATAGTGCAGACATCAGTGCCATACATCACAGTGTAGACATCAGTGCTACACATCACAGTGTAGACATCAGTGCCACACATCACAGTGTTGACATCAGTGCCACACACCACAGTGTAGACATCAGTGCCACACATCACAGAGCAGACATCAGCGCCACACATCACAGTGTAGACATCAGTGCTACACATCACAGTGTAGACATCAGTGCCACACATCATAGTGTAGACATCAGTGCCGCACAACACAGTGTAAACATCAGTGCCACACAACACAGTGTAGACATCAGTGCCACACATCACAGTGTATGACAAATAAAGAGTGACAGTTTTGGAGATTACTGATTCTCTCTTTCTCGGATGACGGAAGGGAGAAGATGAAAGAGGAAAAGAATAAAGGAAGAGGAAGCAGAGACAGAGGACAGGAGAGAAGAAAGGAGGAAGAGAAAGGGAGAAGGAAGGGGGAATAGGAGAGAAGGGATGGAGGGAGGAAGCATGTGAGGGGGGACGGAAGGGAGAGAGGGAGAAAGGAAGGGAGGGAGGGAGGGAGGGATAAAAGAGGCGAATCAGTACACATGGACTAAACATTTATCAGTTTCCTCCTCAGTGATGTTGATGTCATTCAATTAGAGAAAGAGAGAGAGAGAGAGAGAGAGAGAGATCCCTATATATATATATATATATATATATATATATATATATATATATATATATATATATATATATATATATATATATATATATATATGAAAAAAATATAGGGAGGTACCACCTTTAGAACTGTTCTAGGGACCCTCATCCTCAGAGAAAAGAATAAACTTGCTTCAGGGTAAAACTCAAGGTTCTCCCTGAAGCTGTTTGAGAATTTTCTCCTACCACCCCCTATATTTAATTAACATATATTTTATTTAAAGACAAAATACATTGACAAGACATTCACAAAGATACAATAGAAAGTAAAACAACATAGGTAACTCAAAGCTACATCTCGAATACTTCGTCCAGCTCCCCGGCGGTGGGCCGCGTGCCCAGAATGCTGCAGGCATTTCCTCTCTGGATAGCAACAGTGAGTCTCTGAAAGAGGAAGTGTGTGTGTGTGTGTGTATATATATATATATATATATATATATATATATATATATATATATATATATATATATATATATATATATATACATATATATATATATTTATATATATATATATATATATATATATATATATATATATATATATATATATATATATATATATATATATATATATATATTGTAAATCGCCTTAAATCAAAGCTTTCTTATTTGCCTATTTATTTACTTAATTGCTCTTCCAGGCTTCGATGAGCATGTTGTCAGTCATTATGTGAGTTAAGTGCACTCGATAATGACACATAATCGGTAACAATTAATTAGTGAGGCTCATTATCATGAATTCACCAGAGCGTCATTATGTTGACGTAAGTTACATAAATAACCCGCACATAGAAGAGAGGAGCTTACGACGACTTTGTAAATGGTCCAAGTCGGACCGAAACGTCGTCGTAAGCTCCTCTCTTCTATGTGCGGGTTATTTGTGTATCGTTCCAGTCACGGTATTGTGCCTTTTTGTTATTTATTGACGTAAGATTTTAAAGATTCAGTCCTCATGGAAAGGCCATACATGTCCTCGGGAAAATGGGAGGTAATCAGGTTTGATCCCTGGAAGGAAAGGAAGTTGGATAACCTCGTTTTCCTCTGATAAAGAGCCCTTCAGCATCGGCAGGGCACCTTCCCTTCCCCTCAGAAATCCCTTTCCTTGTAATGAGCAGCGAGAGGACCAGATGCGAACTTGGGATGAGACGTCGGTTCACTTAATCTCTGATATTTACTGACAG